>NC_090649.1:134248559-134607489 GCF_040937935.1 Hyperolius riggenbachi
TTTTGCAGGGGGCCCGGGGATTTCTAGGTATGCCCCTGCTCAGGCCTCTTGCACACTACATGCGATTCCTCCGATTTGTGATTTTGATGCAATTTTACATGCGATTCCGATTTGTGATTTTGAATCGGTACTGCATGCTGTGTTTTTTCTGCGTTTTTTCTTCTTGTTTTGATAGCATCCAATGAAAATCGGAATCACAAATTGGATTTGCAATGTGCAGGGGGGGCCCTTACACTGTGAAGGGATAACTGTGACACGTTTTTGGGACTCTACACATCGACAAAGTATTTTGGCAAAGCACAACATTATTAAAGAAATGTTAATCAAATGAAAAGGTTTTCTTTCTTAAGGTGCCCGTTAACTGTACAATTTTTAATAACCAATAATATGTTTGAATAAATTATTTACATGGTATGAAAACAGAAAACTGGTGGACCAATTTGACCCCAAACGGTCGCATCATCGATCATATCCTAAAAGAATTGGTCAATTGGCGTGGCAGATATCAGACAAACTGATAAATAATAGTTGTTTTTTTTTTCTCTTCTCTTCCCTTAAACATACAAAATAAAACAATTCTTAGTAAAAAGTACCACACAAAAAAACCTTAATTTGTCCTGCAAAAAAAAAAAAAAAAAAATATATAGTTAATTTAGGTATGATAAGTAGCCCTAAATAGTGATGAGCACAAGCTTCGCATAATCGTAATTCCGCATCGTAATTCACAATTTTGGCAATAATCGTAACATTTTTTGTTTGGAAACATAATTAGGAACCGTTATTTTGCAATTTTGCGTAATTTGTGGGTAATTGCATGCTAAATTTTGCGGTTATTAGCAAAGCCCCAACACATTCTATTGTTACCAAATTGTTATATATGTTAAGAGAGATAGAGGGAATAAGACGAAAAAGAATTTTTCAAAAAGACCTTGTAGTTTTTGAGAAAATCGATTTAAAAAATGCAAAGGAAAATGTTTTTTTAACTTATTTTTTTCTGAGTTTAAAAACCATTTTTCTTTTGCATTTGTAAAATCGATTTTCCTTAAAGTTCTGCGCCTGTGCAGTAGAGCCCGGAGGACGTCCGATGACGTCAGAGCGCCGGCGTGGGACGCAGAAGTTGCGGGCCTTGGAGCGCAGAAGAGCCCGACCTGGCAGCCGGCCTGGCCAGGTCGGGTCAGCCACCGGAGACCACCGGGAGCCTGCGGAGCGGCGGCGAGGGCACCTCCTGCCTGCCACGGGCTGGAGGAAGCCCCAGGTAAGTGGAAATTGATTTCTATTTTTTACCCACCCTCCCTGAACCTTCCCTTTAACATAGCAATTTTGGTGATGATAGCACGTACATGGGCTTTGCTATTAACTGCTAAAGTATGCAAGGAATTACGCAAAATTATGGAAGGACTATACGAAATGCATTGAATGTCTTAATCATAATTACGTATGGCCGTAATTGTGGAAATGTATTCGAAAATTTGCATAATCATAATTAGCAGATTATGATTATCACTAGCAATAAAGTTATTGGCGAATGAATGGAAGGACTATGAAATGTGAAAATTGCTCTGGTTTTTAAAGGAAAATAACCTGTAGTGGGAAAGTGGTTAAAGTTAACCATTAGTGGTTCCATACTTACGTCATTAAGTATTTAACCACAACTCCTCCTCTGCCAGCCAGAACCCTCTTCCTCTTTGCGGCCTCACTTTCCTCTATATATGAGTACAGCCGCATTGCTCAGGCGCCAGTATCTCCTGTGCACAGAGCTGCTCATTTGCGGCCGTGCTCCTACATGGAGGGAATGTAGCCCCGATCAATATATGTCTTTAACTACTTGCCGACTGCTCAGCGCCAATTGGCGTGAATGCGGTAGCAGCCCCAGGACCACTCCACGCCGATTGCCATTAATGGCTGCCGGCGGAGATAGCAGGGGACCGAGTGCGTGCATCCCTGCTGGAATGACGGAGCTCTGCTCCGCCATCAGTCTCCCAGTGGCGATTGCTGCTCAAAGACTGTTAAATGTGAAACCGCCATCTATTAACACAGTACAAGGCTGAGATCTATGGCAGCACTGTACTGGGGACAACCATGTGACATGGTTGTCCCCCTGGGAGACAGGAGAGCGATCGCTCTCATAGGCTTAAGCCTATGACAGTTGAACACCATCATTGGCCGGCTGGGGGAGGGAGGAAGTTTAATTTTTTTTTTTAAATAAATAGGGAAATGTATTTAAAAAGTATAAATATAAATATTTATATAAAAAGAAAAACATCCTGGGAGCCATCTCAGCCCACCAACAGAGAGCTCTGTTGGTGGACAGAAAAGGGGGGGAGGGAATCACTTGTGTGCTGAATTGTGCAGCCCTGCAGTGAGCCCTCAAAGCTGCCATGGCCATATTTGTAAAAAATGGCCTGGTCACTAGAGGGGTTTAACATCGCGGTCCATAAGAGATTAAAGAGCAACTATCAAAGAAACTGTTTTTCTGTAAACCTCACATACCTATAGAGCTTTTAGCCAGCAACACTAGAAAGCGTTTCAGAGGTCTCTTAGCACAGCCTGTGTGAAAAAGATGCCTTGTTTATCAGCTGTTTGTAACAGTTTTGTGTTGGTGTCAATGCTAGAGGCTAGAGCTAAACCCTGTAGCTAGGTTACAATTCTCTGTCACTATTCACAGAGGAATGATTTACTGTTTGTTTCTGCCTGCTTTCTCACAGATTATATGAGAACAGTGGAGGGATTTTTAGATACAGAGAATCATATGAAAAGAGGACCAGTAGTTTTTTCTTACTTGGATGCTTCCCTCCCCACCATTCAGAATGAGATCTCCCTGGCTGTAAACTGTTTACACTGGGATGCAGAGAGAGCGACACAGGATAAGGCACACAACAGAGCTGCAGCTGATGATTATTTACTCACATTTGAAGCTATATTTCTGCTTTACATCATTCTGAACAGATTCCAGTTACAGTATGACAGCCAGTGAAGATTGTTTCTGTATACTGGGTGCTCTGGACACAGTCATCCATTGTAATGCCCACAGTGAAAACTGTTCTCTGTAAATGTCATATTTTCTTCACATACAGTATAAAAATAAAAAAAAGCCTTTGTATTGCTATTTGCTAGTAATTACTGGAAATACATGTGGCATTTAGAATTCATTTTAGTTAACTTTGATAGTTGTCCTTTAATGTTGGGGTTTCTTTAGAGGGTCCCAGCGCAGGGCAGTGGTGTAAGAAGAACCGGAAAGTTTAATAAGAGATTAATAAGAAAAAAGATTCTATACATACCTGGGGCTTTCTCAAGCCCCATCCGCCTGGATCGCTCCCACGCCCCCATCCTCCACTGCCCGCAGCTACGAGAACCGGCACCCCGCACTTCCGTCAGTCGGACCCAGTCTAGCGTAAGAGAAGTGCGCTGCTTGCGTATCTATCCAGCAGCCGCTGGAGAGATATCTAGAGGGTGCACTTCTCCTGCGTAGGCTGGCTCCGATGACGTCAGTAACGGGACCCAGCTCTCGTAGCTGCGGGCAGCGGAGTACGGCGGTGTGGGAGCGATCCACGCGGATGGGGCTGGAGGAAGCCCCAGGTATGCATAACATCTTTTTCCTTATTCATCTCTGGTTCCCTTTAAAGGTAACCTGAGGCAAAAATAAACATATGAAATAAAAGATTGTATCTTACTTCCTTCTCCTAAAAATGACTTTTTAAGATATTCCACAGTTTTATTTTATGTTTAAATCTACTTTTTAAGTTTTAACTGTTTTATTGTTTTTGCTCAAGGACACATTCACTGAAGTATGCCAGAGCTAAAATCTAGGATCTATTGATCCTTTTTATCTCCTTCCTGCTCTCAGAAGCCATTTCCTGCTAGGAAAGTGTTTTATAGTTGTAATTTCTTATCAGTGAGGGTCACACTGTAGTCACTTCCTGTCTGAGTCAGGACTGAGTCGACCACTTACATACCTGATATTTAACTCTTTCAGGCGGAGAAAGAAAAAAAGAAACACAGCATAGTTATTGGTGTGCTGGCACTGTACATACCCATGTCTATCTCATCATGTCACATGTCACCTCGGGTATCCTTTAAATATTGTATAACAACCAAATACAATTTGTTCTCTTAAACTGACTAATTTTATCAAAAATATGATAGTTTGCTAAAAACTCACATTGTTAATGGACACTTATACAGAATGTGCATTGCTCCGGAAAAATACTGGTAATTTTGTAGTGGTCAAAATTGTTGTTTTCTTTGTAATTTTAAAAAGGCCCCAGGCGAGAGAGTGAGGTATTTTCCTCTTCCCAATTAAAACATGCCAGGCCTCTGAGTATAGGCAAGGGTCGTTGGAGGGGTCTTCAAAATTTTAAGTCTGGTTTCAGAGCAGAGGCAGAAGGCTATTGAAGTGCTCTACTATTGTTTATAAGTTATGCAGGCCTCAGGGTACAAGCAGCCGACCTTATGAGAGGTCTTCCTTAAACATTTCCCAGGGCTCAGTGTATGCGGAAAAGCTCTTGAAGTTATATATATATATTTAATTTGTAGGAATAGAAAAATTTTATTTTTTATGTGTACCAAGCTGGCAGCCTATTGATCAGTATTGTCAGTGCAATATAGAGATAGCTTCCTGTTTTATCTGTAGCTAGTCTTCTCTCTACCGTATCCCATACAGAGCACAGCGTGATGATCTCCCTTAGAAAAAGGGAACAAAGCAATGTTAAGATGTAGACAAACTGAAAAACAGGACATTTTATGCTTTTTATTAGCACTCTTCAGTCTCCACCATAGTGGGAAAATTGGCTGCTACAACAACATCAACAGCTCAGTAAAGTGCAATATAAGAGCCATGTGCAATTTTCATCCTTAAAGGACCACCATCGCAAAAATGTAAAATACATCTACACACATAGAGATAAGAAGTACGTTTCTTTCAGAGTAAAATGAGACGTAAACTACTTTTCTCCTATGTTGCAGTCACTTACAGTAGGTAGTTGAAATCTGACAGAACTGACAGGTTTTAGACTAGCCCATCTCCTCATGGGGGATTCTCAGGGTTTTGTTTAGTTTTCAAAAGCACTTTGTGAATGGCAGTTGCTCTGTCCAACTGCCAAAAAGTTTACGGTGAGCAAGGAGGATGGCCAGCATCATTGTGTAAATTCTTTTCAGGTTATGTCTTTATAAAGAATAAAAGCCTTGCTGAGAATCACCCATGAAGAGATGGACTAGTTCAAAATCTGTCGGTTCTGTCAGATGTCTACTACCTACAATGATGGCAATATAGGAGAAACATAATTTATGGCTTATTTTACTCTGGAAGAATTGTACATCTTATTTGTGTATGTTTACATGTATTTAAAATTGTACAATTTTTGCCATAGTGGTTCATTAACTCATGCAATGCACGTTTTGAGTACATACAATGCTTTAAAAAAACTTAGAATCATATTTCATCAAATCTGAAAAGCTCTATTCAGTATAATGTATTTTATTATTTGATTTCTAGATCAAGTAACGATCACGTAAGGAATAGGAATGGTTGGAAATGTCCATTTTCAAATTACGCAAAAATTCCACTACCTTTTTCCATTTTTCCAATTCCCTGTTCCGATTTCCGTTTTTTTCCCCTGATTTTCAAGGAGTACTTTATTAGTTATTTTTTGTGCATCAGAGAATGCAATTAAAAAAAAAAAAAAAAAACCTGTGGTGATCGATATTTGCAGAAAAATTCTGCATTTTCCGATTGGTCCAATGATTCCGAGTTCTGTGACTGGGCTAAAATTACTGAGTTGCGGTAAATCGGATTTCGGTGGAATTCTGATTTCCTTTTTTGGAATTCCGATTGGAAATGCTGATTTCTGATCGGAAATTTCAATTCCACGTAATCTGAATGAGCATCTCAAGTAACAAATAATGTTTCTTTTACATTCTGTTTGGACTGGAGATAGAGATGTGAGATGTTAGTAATTATTAGTATTATTTACATGCAAACAGTGGCGTATCTGGGCAAAATAGTGCCTATGGCAAACACTGAGGTTGCCCCCCCCCCCCACCATTCCCAGCGAATAGGATCTTTAAGATCCTCGACAACTGAATACAAAGTACGGCAAACGCTCAACTTCCCTTTTGCACCCGTTGTGTAAAAATGTGTGACGTCGCTCACAGGAAGATGGATCGGAGAACGCTCGTCGTCGTTGCTGGGTCCATCTTCTACATGTTGTGCCAGTGAGTACCGTATTTAGTTTGGAGACAGTGAGCTGACTAAATGTTCACTTTCCTCCCTTCCCCTAACCCAGCATCTACTCATTGCTGGTCAGTGTTCTTATCAGGATGATCTCCTGCAGCAGCTCTGATAAGTCAAGGACCTGTGAATCTTCTCACTAGCAGCTATGTACTGTGAGCCTGCTGAGAGCAATGTATGGGCAGCTTAGGCAGCTATGTACTGTAAGCCTGCTGAGAGCAATGTACGCCTTACACTGCCTATATAGCAGCTCTCCGGAAGTTTACAGCACACAGCTGCAGGTCAAAAGATTCACATGTCCTTTGCTTTTCTCAGTGCAGGAGATCATCCTGATAAGGACACACAGACCAGTGTGATGATCCCTGTCTCTTCCTGACGCCCTCAGCATAGCAGCCCCACTCACGTCTGCTCCATGTGTGTCCCCGTGCAGCAGCTCCAGCTACACACATACACTCCTCTCCTTTCCTCTCTCACCCCCATCAGCCCCAGCGGCACGCACGCAGGGCTCCATGGCCAATCAATAGGGGGATGCAAGTGATGTTGCCGGGGCGACACAGAAGCTGTCATCAGAGAGGTGGACGCCTGGACGGGACACAGACACAGTCCACAGCCTCTTCCTACTTGTACAGGCAGCTGGGCTGGCTGGAAGGGAGAGGTAATTTGCTAATTGATGCGCCCCCCTGGGAGGTGAAAGACAAGGGCGCCTATAGCAGGAGCCCTATGTGCATGGTTTCAGATACGCGTCTGCATGCAAATGTACTGCAAATTATAGTCAGCATGATATCGAGCATATCAAATGCACTTTCTGCCAATTTTGATTGGCCCAATTCCAAGCAGCATACAATTTGCACTGAATTTGCTTGCAAAACAGAATTTTAGCATCTCATTGACTATATCCATGGGTGTAGCATTCACCCCTGTGACTCCTGCAATCGCAGGGGGGCCCAGAGGCTTTGAGGGCCCCTCTTCCTCCCTCTCCCCAACCGCAAGTGCAGCCAATTAGCAAAGAAACCCCCTCATTCACCAAGAAAAACTGTTTGCAGGAGCGTGTGTAATTGTTGGCTGGTTCAAGAGGCTGCTTCACAGCAGAACACTCTCTGCTGCCATTCGCCAGCTCCCAATCCAATGGGATTTGGGGCCAACGGGGGCCCCATGCTATCATTTTTGCAAGGGGGCCCTATTAAGTCTAATTACGCCCCTGACTATATCTATATGTGAGCAGACCAGATAACACAAACAAATTCTCTACAAGATACGATGACCGCTTAAAGTGTACCTGTAAGGGGGGCGTGGCCAAGATGGCATGCTGAACAGACGCGTGTTCTAGGAGCTCCGCTGCCCGGCTCACAAAATCTACCTCCATCCGTCCTTCTGTTGCTGTGAAACTATTCACTCTGGTTGGCAAAGCATAACCTTAACACCCTGGAGTCGTGGTACGATCCTCCCCACCAGCTATCAGGCGAAGAGGAGTGCGAGGTCTCTGATAATCCGACTGATCTTGCAGGCCCATCACGCCCGCAGAAGACCCCGAAGCGTTTCACTCCTTACGGAGATATGGGGAACAAGAAGGGAGATAAAAAAGACAAGGCGGAGGGAGGAATACCTGCAGATAAATCCGCAATGACTTCGCAGACCCCGAAACCTCCGAAAAAAGGCTCTCTGCCAGAGGGCCCAGAGGATGCGGCAGACCACGAGGGGGATGGTGCCCTGCTCCCTACTACAGCAGAGCTAATGGAAGCGATAAAAATGTGCCAGTCGGCTCTTACCACCAAAATGGACTACATAGAGACGAAGTTTGGCCTCCTCCACCAGGACGTCTCTGATCTCCGCGACCGCACTAAAGACCTAGAGTGTAGAGTCTCGGACAACGAAGACAGAGTTAATGCACACGAGGTGGCCATACCTGATATGAAACAGCGTTTGTCCCAGTTGGAGTACAGAGCGGTGGATGCGGAAAACCGCAACCGCCGCAACAATTTAAGGCTGCTGGGCCTCCCAGAGGGGACGGAGGGGAAAGATGCCTCGCTGTACATGGAGGACTTACTCAAGCAGCTGTTACCGGTGGAGACCTTTTCACCATACTTCACTATAGAAAGAGCTCACCGTATCCCGACAAAGCCCGGACCTCCAGGCAAATACCCGAGGCCTCTGATATTCCGCCTTCTGAATTTTAGAGACCGAGACGCCATTTTAGCGGCTGCCAGGAAGATAGAAAACCTCCAGCTGGGGAACAACCGGCTCATGCTCTTCCCGGACTACACCACCGAGACTCAGAAGCTTCGCTATTCATTCCACAGCGTTAAGGCCAAACTGAGGGAGAAGAAGATAATCTACTCCATGCTCTTTCCAGCAAGGCTGCGGATCCAAGATGGAGGCAGTACCATATTCTTTGATTCCCCGGGAGAGGCAACCAAACGGCTGGAGAGACGCCCTGCTGACCCAGCTGACCCATGAGTGCGATAAGTATTCCTATTTGTTCCTCTAGCCCGGACAGAATGTAAGGCAATATGCCATTATACGCTGCCGCGTGGGGAATTATTTTCTCTTTTGGCCCTATTTTTTGCTTCACTATCGAGCCCTGCTCTGCTGGGATTGAACGGTGACAGTTCTCTACCTGCACGGCAATACTATATGGGCAGACTGTTACTGTTATGACTGTTATTACTACAATCTGGTTTTCTTCGGTTCTCCGCACTATGTTGGAACTACTGTAATGGAGCGTTTACATTTGAAAATGGTTCTGGCGCGCAGAGCTCCCACGCTTTCTCTATTAATGGTCATTGTATAGATACTCTGAACTAGTATGACGGCCATGAAGTGGACACACGGGAACACATGTGGTTGCATGGGAGAAGCCCCTCGGGCACACAGTAATCCTTGAGAAATCTTGCTTTATAGGCACCTACTCCTTAAGTACTGTGATTTAAATTTACTAAGGACTCACTTATTGAAATATCACAGCATTGTTGGTTACCGCTGTGTAAAGGCTATGGTCCTCTGACGGATATGCCCTCTGCTATAGGGGTCAATGAAGTATTAGAGCCACCACGGCTCAGGTTTATGCTTCCTAAACTATACTACTGTTAACCTGTTTTAATGTTTCTATAGCTAGCTACTTTGAGGTATGGAGTTGTGGCGGAGTGTTTGATGGAGTGTGCTGGTCCTCACTGCCCGTACGAGCTTGAGGCTGGTAGACTGTACACTGAACCCTTTACCTCTGTAGAACCTGCATAGATGCTTTCATGGTGGAAATCATATATATATATATATATATATACTGTGTATTAACAGCGCACCTTATTTGGAGCACGATTATATCTTGCCCCCTCCCCCCCCCCCCCGCCTCCTTCTCCCCTCCTTACCCCTCTTCCCTCCTCATCCCCCCCCCCCCTCTCCTTCCATACCTCGTATATACTTGTGATACGTCTAAAACAGAATGATTTATTATACTGTGTATATAGTTTTTTCTCACTGTATGAGAATATAGTCATCCAGAATTAACGCAGCTGTGGGCCTTAGTCTGAATCCTTTGTTGCGTACCCTTCAATGGGGTTAATCCATATAGCAAGGTCACCCGTACTTCACTTGGAACTGAAGCGGTTATAGTACTATATAGTAAGTGTGGCGGAGGGGGAGACCGACGTGCAGCTACCCAGTCTGAATTAATTATCGCAACTATACTCTCTGCCAACAGATGGCGACATTGTACAGCGGTTGAATGCGGCTGTACTCTAAAACTGCGGGAATTAAAGCTAACTGCAAGTCTGTAAATTAAACACAATATAAAGACACTCGCTATGGCATTACCCAACCAAGTACCTATATAAACTTCATGTCCGGGGGCTGCCGTTGGTCTCTCCTTCTCTAAATAAAAATAATGCGCTCTGAACTCTTCACGAGAAGTATAGAGGTGACTGAGTTACTCACTCCTGTGGCAGATGGAGCTGACAGGGTGCATTTCATCATTTCACTTTAGGTGAATAGACATGTACCTACAGTATGGGATGTCGGGGATCACTATACTTCCCATGACTAACGGAAGGCCTCCCTATCTTATATAGCCTCTTTGCGGTGTTATCTTTCTCTTCCTTCCCCCCCCCCTCCCCCCTCTCCCCACTTCACCCCAACCTAATTCTATCTCCACCCCTTCTTCTTCACACTAAGGAGTAGTTCCTGAGCGCAAGTTAGGGGCAATGATGTATATTATATATATGTAGCTACTTCCACTATGTGGAATTATTACGGTGGAAATGAATGATTCTATATTTTTCTCCTAAACCGATAGCAGTGAGCACATGCACCTGTGGCGAAACTTGGTCTGAGAGGTGCATGGGAGAGCTGGATGGCTGGATCCTAAGCTGCTTAAGCAATAATAACAACCTTGCCCTTCCTGTATGCAACCGTCACTATAACACCACATGTACAATTTTGCCCTGATGCAGCAAGGTAAGCTACTCATGGAGGCTCTCTAAGCCCCCTTTTCCTCATATATTAAATATAGACTTCCATGTAGTGATGCCTAAGGGGCCATGCGGCCTGGCATCTACCGCCAGCTTTGCCCTTATGGCAGATTAACTTTTGAACTCATAGTATTGAAATTTGAGTGAGAATGGATGCTAACTGGGGACCAGGTTGTGTAGATAGTCTAACGATAATGCTATGAGCTCACTGCTGGTATATATGGGGGAAACTCCACCCCGCAACCATATCCATATCTACTCTTATGAGTATACCCCTATCTTGTGTAATGATTTGTATAAATAGGATCCCTTCCCTCTCTACCCCTTCCCTCCCCCTCCCTCTCTTGGCGCTCTCTGCAATGGCTCATAGCTCTTCAGCACCCGTCTCAGCTATATGAATAATATAGAAGCAATTCACCCTGCGCACCCCGGACGGACGGAGGAAAGTGTGTTATTCTGACTATTTTAGGTTCTGTTAAAAAACAAGTTTAAACCCTCAGTTCAATAACTGAGTGACGCTGGGCAGCGGCCTCTTGGTCACGCAGACTACGGCCCCTGCTGAGGTTTTCTTTTTACTCCCCCCCCCCCCAGGCCAGTTTTAGCTTGGGGCAGAGTTAGGTATTAAACACTAGCCAGTCCTAATTTAGGACTGTAGGTTCTTTGTTTTATAAAGACAAGTTTAGGGGTTAAGGGTTGCAAGACGTCCTGAGGTTTATGTTAAGTTGGCAGGATGTAGGGTGGGTTTTTTTTGGGATTGGGAGATATGTTCGGTATTTACACTGGAATTGTATGTCCTGTTTCTTTGCTACTTTCTTTCCTCTCTTTCTCTCTTGTCTGCCTCCGGCTGGGGCCCCTCCGGGCTTCTCTCTAATAATGTCTACAAAATCTTATGCCACTTCCTATCACTGTTTGAAAGGGATATCTCCCTTACAATACTAAATACTATTAATATTAATTGGCTCAACCCCAATGTCGGCTGTTAATGTTCTTTCTTGGAACGTGAGAGGTCTGGGATCCAAAATAAAACGTACATTGGTCACTAATTTCATCAAACATCACGCACCTCACATCTGCTGCCTTCAAGAGAAACATCTTGTGGGAGGGAAAACTTTAGCACTAAAGAAGCCCTGGGTAGCACATGCGTATTACGCAACATACTCATCCTACTCCAGAGGAGTCGCAATTCTTATTAAAAAAAACCTGCCCTTTCTCCTACATGAAATTAAAACCGACCCAGGAGGTAGATATGTTATCTTAAGAGCTACCATTAACCAGGAAGAATTAATCTTGGCGAATATATATTTACCTCCCCCAGCGGATATCGCCATACTAGACAAAATAGTTTCCATTATTGCGCAAATGCCCTCCCAGAAATTTATACTTTGTGGAGACTTTAACTTGGTGCACGACCCAAGCCTCGACCGTCTCAAGTGTAATAATAGAGACACGCTGGAATTTAGCAAGTGGCTGGAGGCATACTCCCTAATAGATCTTTGGAGATGGAAGCATCCCACAACAAGAGCTTACTCTTGCCATTCAGCTTCCTATGGTTCCTTATCTAGGATAGATATGGCTCTAGCCCCCCACGACACCCTCTCATTAATTAAAGCCAGTCAGTTTCTTGCCAGAGGGATCTCTGACCATGCACCCTTGTAGTTAACTCTATTGTTGGGACCCAAGCCAAAAGATAGAGTCTGGAGACTATCTAAGCAATGGATTGTTGACCCCACAATCGAGGATATTATAAAACGTCAAATTAAGTTATATTGGGTTTAAAACACAGAATCCACTACTCAGCAATTAGTGTGGGATGCGAGCAAAGCTGTTATAAGGGGGCAATACATGGGGGCCATCAAATTCGCCAGAGACCAAACTAAAGCATATGTGCAATGGAAAGAGAAAGCTGCCACAGACCTTGAGACAGAATATATCGCTACTCAAAACGCTGATATATATACTCAATGGCAACTGGCTCTGACACAACTGGAACTATACAGGGTAGATTCCACCAAAAAGAGTCTCCTCGCGCAGAAACAAAAAATTTTTGAACAAGGGGATAGAACTGGGAAACTACTAGCCTGGCTATCAAAAGACGCTCAACTCAGCACTGCTATCCCTCGGCTTTTTGACGAAATGCACAATAATATTGTCACTGATCCCGGGGAAATAAATGAGGTCTTCTTTCAATTCTATTCCAAGTTGTACACAAGCAAATCTCAAAAGAGCGATACTGATCTCACGCAATATCTAGCAGACACTAATTTACCAACCCTCTCCCTAGAGCAGTGTTTCTCAACATTTTATTAGTATGGACCCCTTTTAAGGCCCTGTACTCACCAAGTACCCCCTAGCATAGTAAACATTATCACAAGTACCCCTTGACAAATATATAAGTAATCGTAGTACATGCTAATTTGTTCTAAACAATTTCTAAGCATTTACTTTTGCTTTTAATTAGCTAATATACTAAGTTGGTGTTGTTTAAATAAGATTTATCATTTTCTAAAACTCTAAATTTGTTATTCTTGGTTAAGTATATCAAGCCCGAGTACCCCCTGGAACCATCCGAAGTACCCCCTGGGGTACGCGTACCACACGTTGAGAACCTATGCCCTAGAGGACCGAGAAACACTTGACGCTCCAATAACGATTACTGAAATAATTGACGCAGTTGCGGATATGCAGACAGGTAAGACCCCGGGCCTAGATGGGTTCCCTGCCGAATTCTACAAACAATACTCGGTATTACTAGCTCCTAAACTGAAAAATACCTTCCAAAAATCCTTTGATAGTGGTTATCTTCCTCCCACTATGTCAGAGGCCCTAATAATTGTAATCCTCAAACCAGGGAAAGATCCCACAAGATGTGCTTCATACCGGCCTATATCCCTCTTAAATACTGACGCGAAAATCCTTGCCAAAATATTAGCCACTAGACTAAACTCATGTATTCGCAAGATAATTCATCATGACCAATCAGGATTTATGCCTGGTAAAGGCACGGATATAAACCTGCGCAGGTTGATGACCAACATTGCCGCCTCGCATATCAACACCGGGCACCGAGTGGTAGCCTCGTTGGACGCCGAAAAGGCATTTGATACAGTGGAGTGGAATTATCTATGGGCAACCATGCGTAGACTTGGGTTTGGGAATATTTTCATTAAATGGGTTCAGATGCTTTACGATTCCCCTAGGGCTAAGATTCGCACAGGCAATGTGATATCGCAGTTCTTTAGCCTAAAAAGAGGCACTAGACAAGGGTGCCCACTGTCACCTAGTTTATTTGCCATAGCAATGGAACCAGTCGCTGCCCGTATCCGTCAATCTTCTGCGGTGAAGGGTCTATTGCTGGGAAATTTACATGAGAAAATATCCCTCTACGCGGACGATGTACTTTTGTATCTCAACGATCCCCACACCTCACTCGATGCAGCTCTTTACCTTTTTGAGGAATTTGGTCAGCACCTCCCTTTCCCTAATAATTTATTTAATGTCCTAACTAGAGGCGATGTGCCTGGATATATGTATGTTTATTCTTATCATTGACCCCTGTGGCTAGGGTCCAATTCGGTGCACTCCCCCCTTCCCCTGTATGTTTGTCAGCATGCAGACAGCTTAGCTGGTGTATGCGCATGGTGCACATGGACACATAACATTAGCTCCCTTGTGCGATTGGTAAGATGCACTGTCTTTCCCAGGAGAGGAAGTTAGGATGTGTGCTCCTAACCCATTGATAGGTTTGATGCAATGAATGTGTTTGCATGTCTGCACTATGCATGTTACAGGGCCAGAGTTAGGACACCTATGTTTACCTGGGTACTTCTGCGCAGTATAGGTGATTAAGCATAAGAATGCATTCTTCTGTGAACTAAAACCCTGGCTTTTAATTTAGCTGTAGGGATAACAGTTGTGCCTGGATGAGTGAATCTGTGAATGCAATTGTTTGAACATTTGCATGTGAGTGTGCGAAGGGTTAATAGATTTTTGCTGTTTTCTAGCCACACCCCCTTCAGCACCTCCCTTTCCCTAATAATTTATTTAATGTCCTAACTAGAGGCGATGTGCCTGGATATATGTATGTTTATTCTTATCATTGACCCCTGTGGCTAGGGTCCAATTCGGTGCACTCCCCCCTTCCCCTGTATGTTTGTCAGCATGCAGACAGCTTAGCTGGTGTATGCGCATGGTGCACATGGACACATAACATTAGCTCCCTTGTGCGATTGGTAAGATGCACTGTCTTTCCCAGGAGAGGAAGTTAGGATGTGTGCTCCTAATCCATTGATAGGTTTGATGCAATGAATGTGTTTGCATGTCTGCACTATGCATGTTACAGGGCCAGAGTTAGGACACCTATGTTTACCTGGGTACTTCTGCGCAGTATAGGTGATTAAGCATAAGAATGCATTCTTCTGTGAACTAAAACCCTGGCTTTTAATTTAGCTGTAGGGATAACAGTTGTGCCTGGATGAGTGAATCTGTGAATGCAATTGTTTGAACATTTGCATGTGAGTGTGCAAAGGGTTAATAGATTTTTGGGAGTTAAGATTAATTGGAACAAATCCATACTGTTTCCTCTAGATGATATATCTCTTATAACACCCCCGGCAAGCTTTCCTCTCGTGGTGGTTGATCAATTTAAATATCTGGGTATTCAAATAAAGAAAGATATCAATAAATACCGGATGCTTAATGTGGATCCGATTATCCAGCAACTTGAAAATAAATGTAATACCTGGAATAGACTTCCACTTAATCTGATCGGTAGAATAAACTTGTTTAAAATGATTTTTCTGCCCAAGTTTACGTATGTGTTCAGACAATGCCCAGTGTGGCTTCCAACGTCACTATTTAAACGTATAGATAGAATAATTCTATCCTTTATCTGGGCAGGCAAACAACCCCGACTTGCTCTAGACCTCTTGCAGCTTCCCAAAGCTAGAGGAGGTTTAGCACTTCCACACTTACAAAAGTACTTCTGGGCATCGGTGCTTGTTACTGTACGTTGGTGGTTCTCTCAAGATGAGTTGAACCCGGCGGTGAATGCTGAGGCGGCAGTGTTGGGCTCCTACGAGCAACTCACTAACCTTCCGTACAGAGGCCCTAAAGCCAACCCACAAACTACTACAGCTATGTCAACAACTTGGAAGGCCTGGGTTACAACTAGATCCCACATTATTAAACCCAATACTATCTCACCTTTCACGCCACTATGGGGAAACCCAAACTTAAAACATTTCACCACCATCCCTGACCCAGCGGTTTGGGCAAGATACGGTATAAAAAACATTTCCCATATTCAGCATGATAAGTCCCTAAGCGCATTCCAAGATTTGAAAATTCAACATAATCTTCCCAATAAACACCTGTTTCGGTATCTGCAACTGCGTCATGCCCACAGATCACAGTTTGGCTCTAGACCTCCAGACTAAAACACTGACAGACTAGAACAGCTGCTTTTAACCAAAGACCTCCCCAAAACTCTCTCTGCTATCTATACTGAATTGCTTAATAGCAATCATCCAAGATTACATAAAAGTTTCCAGAAATGGTCAACGGACGTTCCTACCCTGACTGAGGCGGACTGGGACTCGATTTTAATAGAATTCCCTACCACAGTAATTGCGGCTAGCGACCAACTCATACAAACTAAATTCTTACACAGAGTCTACCTGACTCCTGAAAGATTACACAGGATGTGCGACTCTAACTCAGATCTCTGCTGGAGATGCTTGGTAGATATGGGTAGCTTCACGCATATCTTTTGGTCGTGTCCCAGGGTTGTCCCGTTCTGGGAGAATGTCCTTATTATCATTAACAAACTATTACAGACTTCTTATCCACTGGACATGGGGATACTCTTACTTGGGAGATTGGGCAAAACTAACCTCTCAATTCATAGACAGACCCTGCTTAAACTGCTCTGTTTTTACGCCAGAAAGGAAATCTTAAAACTCTGGAAGAAACAGTCCATCCCTACAGTTGGCATGTGGGCTAAAACCATTAACAATGCTCTACAATTATACAGGAACACATATCTAAGCAGAAAAAGTCCAAAGAAATTTGGAAAAATCTGGGGAATTTGGGAGAGCAGAATCCTGGATCCAACGAACGAAAACTTTATTCCAATCTTGGATTAGGGGTGTGGCGGGGTCACAGACCGGGGGCAGACAACACTCTACCTTCCTTCCTTCTTCTCTCCTCCTTTCTTGGTGGGGCTTCCCACCCACTTCTCTATCTACTCTCTTTTCACGAGACAACCTTGGTAACAACATCTAGATTCTTATATGCAAGCACTGAGAAATACCTCAATGCAATGAGACACTGCCTTATACTGTATTATCCTATGATGTTTTTGACGATGTGATATGTAACATTTACACAAATGCTGTACAATCTTGCTGTGATATGTAACACTTGCACAATTGCTGTACAACCCAAGCTTGTTTCTGTACTTTACTCTGCAGTTTCTTGAAAAATCCAATAAAATTCAACTGTTAAAAAAAAAAAAAAAAGTGTACCTGTAAGGAAAAAAAGGTCAAAGTTAGATAATTACCTCAGTAGAGAGGGTAGCCTCTGGATAATCCTCTTGATAATTGAGGGCTTTCTCTTTCCTCAACTGCTGGTTGAATATGTTCTCGTGGTCGCGCTTTTCTCCATGTATGCGTGAGGCTGCATTATGCAGGGACAACTACAGCCAGAGCAGTACAGTAACATGGAGCTGCTCATGCATGGCTTTTTCCATTGCCCACCATGCAGAGAATGAACTGGCAGGCACTTGCATTGAATGCATAAAATGCATCTGAGCCAATCTGGCAACATGTGTCAACTTTTGAATGCAGTTCAATAGATAGCAAACCAATGCACAGCAATATGAGCTAGCTCAGGGGGTCTTCTGCCTTTTCAGGCATACCGCCGTTCCCTCACATCCGGTCCTCTTCCGCCAACGTCATCTCCCGGCATGCTTATCTGCGATCGCCAAGTGACCGCTAAGGGTCCATGTCGAGGATAGCGCTGCGCACTGTGGCCATCTTGTGGCCAAATTTAAGAAAGCACTCTTGAAAATAAAACAATGTGCCTCCATCTAATCCCACTAGCAGAGAAAGGAAAGACTAGGTACTTAGACTAGAGTTAGTGATAGATTCATCCAAATCATTATAAGGTACATTGTACATACATTTCAAATTATTGCTACTATACAAATTGATTGTCTCCTTAACATATGTGCTGAGCATTACGGAACCGCACTTTAATGCCACTACTTTTATTAATAAAATAAATTTAACCACAACTGTTGTTATCTGTCCAATTTTTATATACAGAAGGCATGATGACCAAGGGAAGGGAAGGGGGATAGGGAAGGGAAGGGAAGGGGGGGGGGGAGGGGAAAGGGAAAATAGGGACTAGGGGAGGAGACGGAGGAAGGAAGGGAATATGGGGGGGGGGGGGGATCATGGGGAGGAAGGTCAATTCACAAAAAACATGTAAGGTCATACAGCTTTTTCCATTGTGCATGAGTAGCTTTGTGCTGCTGCACAGGTGCAGGCCTTCCTTGCCCAGTGCAACGCCTCACACACTTTACAGTTGTTATCACTTGCATTCCTCTCTGTGAATTAATATCCTGTCTTTAACTTTAGAATTCTGTCGTTATCTTAAGGACTGAAACCTTAACTTTAGACATCGCTCTTAAACTTAAAGAGGAACTCCAGTGAAAATATTGTAATAGAAAAAAAGTGCTTAATTCTTACAATAATTATGTATAAATGATTTAGTCAGTGTTTGCCCATTGTAAAATCTTTTAAATCCTTGATTTACATTCTGACATTTATTACATGGTGACATTTTTACTGTTGGCAGGTGATGTAGCTGATGCATGCTTTTTTGGCAATTGGAAACAGCTGTAAACAGCTATTTCCCACAATGCAGCAAGGTTCACAGACAGGAAACTGCCAGGAGTACCACGGTCCTCAGAGTTTCTTGTGGGAGGGGTTTCACCACAATATCAGTCATACAGCGCCCCCTGATGGTCTGTTTGTGAAAAGGAATAGATTTCTCATGTAAAAGAGGGTATCAGCTACTGATTGGGATAAAGTTCAATTCTTGTAAACTAACAAATAGGGCAAGCACCGGTCTTAATACAGAACAAAGCTATTCATAATAAACCAAATGCAATAGTGTGTGCAGAAAGGGATAGTAAACAACTATAGCACCCTCTGATTAAAGACTCATCCCTAAAGCAACCGCACCACACATAGTACAAGTTATAAAGCTTTATTGAATATAATAGGTTCCAATGATAAAATCAATTAAAACATGAATCCCGGTAGTACACCAATTGTAATATCACACCAAAGGTATATATAATATCAGCTTCCAACAACAGTTATAGTAACTTACATAATACAATGCATGAATAAATAAATAATGAATAAAAAGTATTGCACCAACATCAGCTGAGGTAAGTAAGTTTAGTAAAGTGCACGTGCAATGTGATAACATCCCAAGAGGGAAAAATGACCAAAGGACTATGTGCAAAAAAGCAGTGAATAGAAGGTAAGTGTATAAGCAATTAAAGGGGAAAGGTGAAAATAATAGGGCTGGACGGAGCCAGCTGAACTGCAAGTGTAGTGAGCCAATCACCAACTTACCAAGCAGAAGGTAACAGGAGGAAGCGTGGTGCCACCAGGATAGGGCCTTCGCGATTCGCCGCCGACCGCGGCTTCAACGGGGCATGTGAGGACGCCGGCACCATCCTACTATATAGGCAGTACGTAATTGATAAGGGGGGCGGGAGAGGCAGTCAAAGTCTCGCGAGATTGCGTGGCCACGCAATTAGGATCATATCCCACGCTGTCATCAGCGCGGCGATACGTCCTACCCTCAACGTCACAGGAGGCTGGGCGTAGTCATAGTAACCTATTAAACAAATAGTCGTACTAATGCGCATGCCGGGGGGCATAGAGAGATCACAGGAGAAGGACATGAGGAGGCCCACAGAATGTGCAAGAAAGAATAGAGGAAAGGATCACTCAGTCTGAAGGCAGAGCATGTTCCATACATACATAAACCTAGTCAATATATACATATATACAAACACCGCTGTATATCTCGGCCACCATTGATACAGCTGAAACTCAATATATCAAACTCCAATATAAGAGTATACATCATACCACATACCACTGAGGCCATCTAGTGGTGAATCAAATAACTACATCATACATGTAAATCACTATCTAGCTGAACACTAAATTATATGCTACAGAGTATTGCTAACAACACATGCCAAATGTTATCCTGGCGTCCCCACTATGCCAACACACAGGACAATTTGATTGATTTTTTCTTGCAGGAGCACGTCCGCACTTTGGATTCGTATGTGCGGGACTCCCTTGATCTAATAACGAAACTAAACCATGTCTTTGTTCCCACAGGTTCACTCTTAATATCCCTTGATGTTGAGTCCCTGTATACTAACATTGATCATCAGGATGCTTGTCGGGCCATACGATATTTTCTCTCGACAACTACACATACAAGATCGGACTTCAATGACTTTCTATTGATCTATTGACTCTCTTGGAATTTATTCTACAGCACAATTACTTCATATTCGATAGTAAGTACTACTTACAGGTTCATGGAGTTTCGATGGGGGCGAAATGTGCCCCCTCAGTGGCTAATCTTTTCCTTGGCTGGTGGGAGCGAGAAGTGGTTTGGGGGCCAGAATTGGATCGGTACCACCCCCATATCTTGGGGTGGTACCGTTTTATAGATGATATCTTAATTTTATGGGATGGTCCCAAAAGTTTGGCCACTGATTTTATCACTGCCTTGGGTAGGAATCGGCACAATATTGTTCTTACTTCACATATTGCAGATGATTCTTTGGACTTCTTGGATCTCCATCTTTTTCTTACAGATACAGGACATATTGGAAGCAAATTATATAGGAAGGAGACGGCTGTGAATAGTCTCCTGCATTATGACTCTTTTCACACAAAGACGCTGAAGGACAATATCCCTACCGGACAGTTCTTGAGACTGAGGAGAAACTGTTCTGATGATGGAGATTTTAGGACTCAGGCGGTAGATTTAAGAACACAATTTGTACAGAGGGGTTATCCTCGAAAGGTTGTAAAAAAGGCCTATTATCGGGCTCTACATGCTGATCGAGAACAGCTGCTATATGGTAAAAAACATCAGAAACAAAGTAACCTTGTGAGATTCTGTACCCCCTTTAACAACAGATGGAATGATCTCAGGACAATCTTATCCAGACATTGGGCCGTCCTACAGACGGATCCAGTTTTGACGCAATATCTGACCCCTAGACCTTCTATTACAGCTAAAAGAGCTCCCAATCTTAAGGACCGCCTATGTCGAAGTCACTTTCAGAGGTTGCCAAAAAGGCGGCCAACAGTGTGTGGGAGTTTCCCATGCGGCAGGTGTAATGTTTGCGGGTTGATGGTACCCACAAAATCAGTTACAAGTCGGAGGAACGGCTATACACACTTTATCAAAGATTTCATTAATTGCCAGACAACAGGTGTTGTCTATCTCCTACGATGCCCGTGTGACAAACTGTATGTGGGACAAACGAAAAATGCACTGAAAACGAGGATTCAGAAACACATGTCTACCATACGATTGGCCGCACAGGATTTTTATGAGGGTAAGACACTAACCCCAGTCGCGGAACATGCTTTAAAAGCTCATGGTGGTGAAACAAAAGGTTGGAGAGTATGTGGCCTAATGCATGTATCTTTGTCTTCCAGGGGTGGGGACATCACACAGACCCTATTGCGTCAGGAAACACGGATGATCTATGAATTAGACACGCTTACACCGGTAGGTCTAAATGAGGAATTTACTTTTCTTGGGTACTTACATTAGACTTAATTGACTGGATTGTGTGTCTGTTGTGGCCTGTATTTGGGCCGACATTATGTACTGCTTTATTAACGAAATGTGTCCAGTGAGTAGACACATAAATTGGAAGTGTCTTTCTTCTCTGTGTGTCTATATAGTGTTGTCTGTGTTGGTTTCATGCATGTTCCATCTATGTAACATCAGCCATACGTGTCCAGTGAGTAGACACAATTGGTGTGAAATCGTCACGATGTGTTCTGCTATGTTAACATTAACACATATATATATGTATATATTGACTAGGTTTATGTATGTATGGAACATGCTCTGCCTTCAGACTGAGTGGTCCTTTCCTCTATTCTTTCTTGCGCATTCTGTGGGCCTCCTCATGTCCTTCTCCTGTGATCTCTCTATGCCCCCCGGCATGCGCATTAGTACGACTATTTGTTTAATAGGTTACTATGACTACGCCCAGCCTCCTGTGACGTTGAGGGTAGGACGTATCGCCGCGCTGATGACAGCGTGGGATACGATCCTAATTGCGTGGCCACGCAATCTCGCGAGACTTTGACTGCCTGTCCCGCCCCCCTTATCAATTACGTACTGCCTATATAGTAGGATGGTGCCGGCGTCCTCACATGCCCCGTTGAAGCCGCGGTCGGCGGCGAATCGCGTAGGCCCTATCCTGGTGGCACCACGCTTCCTTCTGTTACCTTCTCCTTGGTAAGTTGGTGATTGGCTCACTACACTTGCAGTTCAGCTGGCTCCGTCCAGCCCTATTATTTTCACCTTTCCCCTTTAATTGCTTATACACTTACCTTCTATTCACTGCTTTTTTGCACATAGTCCTTTGGTCATTTTTCCCTCTTGGGATGTTATCACATTGCACGTGCACTTTACTAAACTTACTTACCTCAGCTGATGTTGGTGCAATACTTTTTATTCATTATTTATTTATTCATGCATTGTATTATGTAAGTTACTATAACTGTTGTTGGAAGCTGATATTATATATACCTTTGGTGTGATATTACAATTGGTGTACTACCGGGATTCATGTTTTAATTGATTTTATCATTGGAACCTATTATATTCAATAAAGCTTTATAACTTGTACTATGTGTGGTGCGGTTGCTTTAGGGATGAGTCTTTAATCAGAGGGTGCTAAAGTTCAATTCTTGGTCGGAGTTTCTCTTTAAGGACACAATCCTTATTTTAAGGACTGCCTGAAGGTAAATTGCTTAGTGAATTCTAAATGCTTTATCACCATGGTGATAACAGTAAACACATTTTAGAATCATTATTAAAGACAGAAGATATGCTTAGTGAATTGTGGCCAATATTCTAATGGTCTGAGATTTTGATTTGGGATTTTCGTAAGATGTAAGCCATAATCATCAAAATTATTACAAATAAAGGCTTGAAATATCTTGCTTTGCATGTAATGAGTCTATTTCATATATTAGTTTCACCTTTTAAGTTGAATTACTGAAATAAATGGACTTGATACACTGCATGATATTCTAATTTTTTAGAGTTTCACCTATAGAGGTGGTAAAATTAATCAGTGATTGGCCTATCAAAATTGGATGTGTGTATGCACTTTTAAACACGTAAGCACAGCAGATCTGTCCTTCCGACATAATGTTACGTAGATGTGTAAAAATGTTATACATATATACGGTATACATACACATACAATTATGAGCTGCATCAAAGGGGTCGTGGTTCAGTTTTGCAGATCTGATTATTACAGCATAGAGCCTAGGTTTTCATCTCATGTTACACATACCCTTAGGGGGTACCTATCTTGGGCTCAGGAGGGTACTTGAAATTGTCACAGTGAATTCACCGTGGTAAGCTTTGATATTAAATAAATGACAAAATCATACATGAACAAATCAATATAAGTGTTTTTCAGTTAATTAACTGGCATAGGAATGTCTGTCTGTCACAATTAGGAAGTACTCCGAACATACATGTGTTAAGGTGTAAATGGGATGATGTTGCCCACAGCAGCGAGTACTTGTTAAATACTGGACTTGTACATGCGGTGATAATGATGAGGAACAATAATGTACAAGATCTGAAGTTCAGAATCCTGATGGATCATTTTAGAATGCAAAACCAGCATAAAGAATAGAAATACAGGATAACTGGAAAGCACAGGAGTGCCTTTTAGCCAGTAGAGTGTAATCAGATACTCCTTATTAGCTATCAGTACGAGTTGCTACAGTTTGATTGCTGTCTGACTGCAGAGAAACTGGCATGTGGCACCCTGGATGCTTACAGTGAGAGAAAAGAACAGAGGAACGCAGCATAGTTATAAGTAGAATTGAGGTGTACATTTAAAAATGCCGCATGTAGAAATGGGTGCAAAATGGTGGTAGTAAAATATCTGTAACCTTAACAATATGCATTTATTTTCTACAGTAGAAAATCGGATCATTTTGCCAATATACTACTATCACCATCTATATCCCAACTCTCACAGGAACACTCCCCTATCAAATCAAATCAAAGATAGCTTTATTGGCATGACCAAGCTTCAATACCCACATTGCCAAAGCAGGGTGAATGGGGGACATGGGATGGGGTGGGGGTGGAGTGAGTTAGCAGTTCATGGACATTTTCTGGGGGGAAGTTTACAGTTAATTTATGCTCCTCTCAGTCTGTGGCATGCTGTGACATGGTGTTGTAGCCCTTTAGGAGAATGGAGTGTGATGCAGAGATGTATTGTGCATGTGTAATGTAAAATTAGCATGTAGGCTAAAAATTCGCTTTCACAATAACATTGTGGAACCAAAACGGCGCATATAGAGAGAGGCCTAAGTGAATCTTTGATCAAATGTATTAGGTTGCTAGGCAACCAGGCATACAAAGCGGGGAACCCTCCAGAAGCACAGCGTGAGCAGAGCTGGAGACAGCGCAGGCGCAGTAGACAGACTGGCGCAAGCCACAGGCCGAGGGAACTGCTTTTAACCAGTTCTCCGCAGAGCGCAAAAGTCGGTCAGGCGGTGGTGAGCAAGGGGAGCAGAGGCACAGACTAGAGCAGCCGTAGCAGACACCCTATGAGGCAGAGCGGGGCCCAGCGGCAGCTAACCGGACACACACAGGAGAGAGCCCAGTCAGAAGGGACCGAGACCAGGTGGCAGCTTAAAGTATTAAAGAAATCTCAGGCCAGATCCAAGCCAGTGCAGAGAGAGAGAGACACTGTTGAGACAGATGAGTATAAGCATTGGGACTTTGCCACAGAATGTGATCAGAGTAGTAGCCGGTATCAGGTGAAAAGAGCCAGGATTCAGTGATGGTTATCTGAGAGAAAGTGACAGTTAACCACAGCATACTGAACTTATCCTCTGATGAACGTGGTGAGATTAGGATCTACCTGCTTGATATATGTTCTTAAAGAAGCAGTAACTTTGTGAGGAAAAATAGTTCATTTCTGCAATCCAGCACTGTATTGCCTAAAGAAACAAAGACAGGGTCCAAGTTACAGCTAGTGTGAGTGAACTTTGACGCCCAGAGAGTAAAAGGCCTCTGTCAAGCTCCTCATTTGATGTATAGCTCAGGAGTGATTGTGATTCAGAGACATATTGTCTGTACGTCTGCAGACGTTACTCAGTCTATGTACCAACAGCCTGATATTCAAGTGAGCCATAAGTGATATATGTTCTACCTAAGTGCAAGATTTGTGCAGGAGAGAGAGAAGGAGCATTTGAGATAAAGAGAACCTGTCAGTTAACCCTCCTGGCGGTTTGCTAAAAAATCGCCAGGGGGCAGCAAATCTTTTTTTTTTAATTTTTTTTTTTTCATGTAGCAAAGTCTCGCTACATGATAGCCGCTGCTCAGCGGCATCCCCCCAGCCCCTCCGATCGCCGCCGGCGATCGGCGATCAGGAGATCCCGTTCAAAGAACGGGATCTCCTGGAGGGCCTCCCCCGTCGCCATGGCGACGGGGCGGGATGACATCACCGACGTCAACGACGTTGTGACGTCATAGGGGATTCCGATCCACCCCATAGAGCTGCCTGGCACTGATTGGCGGCTGCGGCGCGACGGATAGCGGCGGATCGGCGGGTAGCGGCGGCGATCGGGCACTGCACGCAGCTAGCAAAGTGCTAGCTGCATGCAGGAAAAAAAAATTATGCAAATCGGCCCAGCGGGGCCTGAGCGGTGCCTTCCGGCGGCATAGCCCGAGCTCAGCTCGGGCTTACCGCCAGGAAGGTTAAACATACAAGTTCTGTTAACCTGTCAGCAGAAAAGGAGAGGAGTTGTGATGGAGTTACTCTGCATCCAGTGATACTAAAGAGAACTACAGTGAACAAGAAAGTAGCACCTGATTGAGAATAAGAGTCAAACAGAGTTGGTGATTTAAGTGTTGCAATTGCATAAGCTGGAGCTTTATTGAGTGAGAAATCTAAACAGCCTAAAGAGAGAGTGATCTTATTACATATAGATCTTGGTGCTATATCTGGGTGCATTTGTTTTCTTGGTTTCTTTTTTGTATTATTTTTTATCCCTTATCCGTTGATTGTATTTTTTTTTTTTGTTATTTTGTTTTATTATTATTTCATTTGGGGTCCACAGTTTATAGTGGGAAAGTCTGCGAAATCCTCTGAGCCAAAAAAGTGAAAGATCATTTCAGTGCCATCAACCAGCAAAGGAAAGTGAGAGCTGCTTCAGCACCACCGCAAAAGAGAAACCTTGTCCCCCTACATTTTTGCTGAGCAATATAGCTTGGACTTGGCCACAAGGGACTGAGTCTGTGTAGAACTTTAATTGCTCAGTAGACCGGTTGTTACCCAAGCCCCCACACCTCAGCATATGCTACTGTGATGACAAGTGTTGTATTGAGTAGTGGTTGATGTTTGTAAGACAAGATAGATCTGTTGTAGCTCAATGGTGTATATAAGTAACCTGACTTTTATTCCATAGCTTTTACCGGTGCACCGGCTGTGAAGAGAAGATTTTTCTGATGTTGTATTGTGAAAAGAATTTATATTTGTGTTGAGAGTTATTACTGGTTTAGGAAGTTACCAGTTGACCATTGCTAGGTCACAAATAAATTCTTGATATTCACATGAGTCAGTGTCTCATGGATTCCTTTCAGTCGGGGCAGAACACCCCCAGGTAAGTTCAGTATTGCATTTTTTTTGTTGTTTTCAAGGTTCCTTTAAGAGGATAAACGGGGCATAGATTTCAACTGTGGCAGTCTGGAAGGAGTTAAAGAATTTGCCATGGTGGCAATGAGCAAATATGTAGATTTGAACTGCACTGGCTAATATATTAATTTATTCACAGCAGCTCCAAGTCTGCAGTAAAAAAAATTCTGTCAGTACATGACATTTTTTGTAATAAATTAATTACTCAATCCATTTACGGCAGCAAAGAGTTAATTTCCACAGGAATGAGCAGCAGAGGTGTAAGCTGCCAAACTTAGAGGAAGTAACCACAATAAATTGTAACTACCTCACACGGTACAGTTTAATGAATGCCGCCTATGAATTTATATCACACAACCTGGTTGAAAATCAGTGCGCGTCGTGGATACAAAAGCAGAACAGACAAGTATGATAGCCGCTAACCTGAAAGGTCTTTCTAGAGTACATTGTGGGGACAGCTGGTATTGACAGAAATCAAACGTGCTGACTTCAAAGTACAGGCATATTGCATAGCCTAATGAGGTACGGAGAGCTGCAAAGGTGTTTTCCTGTACAGCAATTTAACCACTGATTCCCTTTAATATCTGAAGTTCTAATAATTGCTCCAATAGTGCTAGAACTCATTCATCTGTTTATTCAGATGCTCCAGATGAGTTTTTCCCATTAGATATGAAATAGATAACTTGTAACGCTTCAAAAAGAACAGCCAGGTGTGCGCAAGCTAAAGCCTCGAAAGGACTGTTGTTTGCAAGTGACCCCTCGTGGTAATTGTATGAATTACAATGAAATGCTTATAAAATGGAAAGAACAGAATAGGGGAATATCTAGGGAAAATGTTTGGAATGGAAATTAATTGTAATCTCCTCTGTGCTCCTGAGGGAAGCATATGAATCTTAACCAGCCCCGTTTCTAGAGGGGTGAGGCGGGTGTCTGCCTGGAGCACAGTTAGAGTTGAGCTGAAATTTTCGTAATTTCGCATTACTATAATTACGCATGCGAAATTTGCGATTACGATGCGAAATTAGCGTAGCGAAATTGCCATTAAAATCGTAATTGAAAATACCGTAAGCGTAATTTTCAATGCGAAATTTCGCGTTTCGTTCATGCCGTAATTTCGCATTAAACGCTACCGTAATTTCGCGTTAAACCGTAATGCTCCGTATAATATAAAAAAGCCGCCGACTTTAAGGGTTAATAGCAAAGCCCCCTTAAATGCTAAGAGCCTCAAATTTGGAGAATATATTAAGGAGATCAGGAGGAATAAGAGGAAAAATTTTTTTTTCAAAAAGACCTTATAGTTTTTGAGAAAATCGATGATAAAGTTTCAAAGGAAAAATGTAAACATTTAAAAACCCGCCGACTTTAACGGTTAATAGCAAAGCCTGCTTAAAGTTTAGGAACACCAAATTCCCAGGGTATATTAAGGGGATCAGTGGGAATAAGAGGAAAAAATTTTTTTTCAAAAAGACCTTATAGTTTTTGAGAAAATCGATTTTTAAGTTTCAAGGGCGAAAATGTCTTTTAAATGCGGAAAATGTCAGTTTTTTTTGCACAGGTAACAATAGTGTATTATTTTCATAGATTCCCCCAAGTGGGAAGAGTTTTACTTACTTCGTTCTGAGTGTGGGAAATATAAAAAAAAAACGACGTGGGGTCCCCCCTCCCAGACCTCTTTAACCCCTTGTCCCCCATGCAGGCTGGGATAGCCAGAATGCGGAGCACCGGCCGCGTGGGGCTCCGCACCCTGACTATACCAGCCCGCATGGTCCATGGATTGGGGGGTCTCGGAAGGGGAGGGCCAGCCAAGCTTTCCCCTCCCCCTCCGAGCCCTTGTCCAATCCAAGGACAAGGGGCTCTTCTCCACCTCCGATGGGCGGTGGAGGTGGAGGCCGCGATTTCCTGGGTGGGGGGTTCATGGTGGAATCTGGGAGTCCCCTTTAAAAAGGCGTCCCCCAGATGCCCACCCCCCTCCCAGGAGAAATGAGTATAGAGGTACTTGTAGTACCCCTTACCCATTTCCTTTAAGAGTTAAAAGTAAATAAACACACAAACACATAGAAAAAGTATTTTAATTGAACAAAAAACATAACCACGAAAAAAGTCCTTTAATATTCTTAATTAACCATTAATACTTACCTGTCCCTTTAAATAAATGATCCCACGCAATATCCTCGGAAATGTTCTATCAGTTACAATGTAACAAAGTTATTACAATATAACAACTTTGTTACATTGTAACTACGCCGCACCCGACGTCACTCACCGCGCCGCCGCCACCGCGTCTGCGCTGCAGGACCCGAGCTCTGAGCTATATAGCTCAGAGCTCTCAAAAGCATCTTTGTATTTGGGCTCCAAGGAGCCCCATTCGTCCTTAGCAGACCAATGGGGTTCCTTCTGATTTGAAGGAACCCCATTGGTCTGCTAAGGACCAATGGGGCTCCTTGGAGCCCAAATACAAAGATGCTTCTCAGAGCTCTGAGCTATATAGCTCAGAGCTCTGTCGGGTCCGTGCAGGACGCTAAGTCCCCGCCGGCTCCGCTGCCCTCCCCGCCTCTCCCACATGTCACCCACATGTCACTCACATGTGGGTGACAGATGTGGGTGGGGTGGACAGCGGGAGCTGCGGGGACTTAGCGTCCTGCACGGACGCGTATGCGGCGGCTGAGCGGCGAGTGGCGTCGGGTGCGGCGTAGTTACAATGTAACAAAGTTGTTACATAATAACTTTGTTACATTGTAACTGATAGAACATTTCCGAGGATATTGCGTGGGATCATTTATTTAAAGGGACAGGTAAGTATTAATGGTTAATTAAGAATATTAAAGGACTTTTTTCGTGGTTATGTTTTTTGTTCAATTAAAATACTTTTTCTATGTGTTTGTGTGTTTATTTACTTTTAACTCTTAAAGGAAATGGGTAAGGGGTACTACAAGTACCTCTATACTCATTTCTCCTGGGAGGGGGGTGGGCATCTGGGGGACCCCTTTTTAAAGTGGACTCCCAGATTCCACCATGAACCCCCCACCCAGGAAATCGCGGCCTCCACCTCCACCGCCCATCGGAGGTGGAGAAGAGCCCCTTGTCCTTGGATTGGACAAGGGCTCGGAGGGGGAGGGGAAAGCTTGGCTGCCCCTCCCCTTCCGAGACCCCCCAATCCATGGACCATGCGGGCTGGTATAGTCAGGGTGCGGAGCCCCACGCGGCCGGTGCTCCGCATTCTGGCTATCCCAGCCTGCATGGGGGACAAGGGGTTAAAGAGGTCTGGGAGGGGGGACCCCACGTCGTTTTTTTTTTATATTTCCCACACTCAGAACGAAGTAAGTAAAACTCTTCCCACTTGGGGGAATCTATGAAAATAATACACTATTGTTACCTGTGCAAAAAAAACTGACATTTTCCGCATTTAAAAGACATTTTCGCCCTTGAAACTTAAAAATCGATTTTCTCAAAAACTATAAGGTCTTTTTGAAAAAAAATTTTTTCCTCTTATTCCCACTGATCCCCTTAATATACCCTGGGAATTTGGTGTTCCTAAACTTTAAGCAGGCTTTGCTATTAACCGTTAAAGTCGGCGGGTTTTTAAATGTTTACATTTTTCCTTTGAAACTTTATCATCGATTTTCTCAAAAACTATAAGGTCTTTTTGAAAAAAAATTTTTTCCTCTTATTCCTCCTGATCTCCTTAATATATTCTCCAAATTTGAGGCTCTTAGCATTTAAGGGGGCTTTGCTATTAACCCTTAAAGTCGGCGGCTTTTTTATATTATACGGAGCGTTACGGTTTAACGCGAAATTACGGTAGCGTTTAATGCGAAATTACGGCAGGATACGACTGTAATGTGAAAATTACGCGAAAATTACGCTTACGCGAAATTTCGCGAAATCCTTCTTCATTACGATTATGTACTTACGGCCATAATCGTAATTACACTAATTACGCGAAATTTCGCAAAATCGTAATTAGGTCATTACGCTCATCTCTAAGCACAGTGCAGGAGGGGGGAGCAGTGGGCACACTAACACAACCGCGGGGAGGGGGCCTGACTCCTCCCTGCCTCTCCTCAGGCCCCCTTCTGTGCTCCCCCTCCCATTGCAGAGTTTCGGCAGCAGGCACAGTTGACCGGGAACAGTTACTCACCTCTTTTGGGTGCCATGCGATAGAGCTCCATGTGCTGCCGGGCTTTTCTGTCTCTTGCGCTACTCTCTCTGTAGATAGGAACAGGATTAGTCTCTCCAGCAGGGATTGTGATAGCAACAAATTACATTTGTTTCTATTAGATATAGCATGAAAGAGTTAAAATTCCCATAACATTTGTATTGCTGGATCTCATTTTCCTATTAAAGGACCTCAGGGTACTACACATATAATTAGGGATAGCAATGCTTAGGAGAACTCATGGAGAAGCATGGGATCAGTTTGATCAGCTGAGAGATTTCTAAAGTTCTGATTTGCTGTGACGACTTCCTGGTTTAATGCATGATTATGACCAGCAAATCAGAGCTTTACAAATCTATCAGCTGATCAAACTGATCACATGCTACTCAATGGGCTTGATTCACTAAAGCTTGATAACTGCTATCACAGCAGTTATCACGCGATCTGCTGCACGCAAAGGTTTGTGCGTGTAAAGGGTTACTCCGAGTGATAAAAACACACTTGAAACAAACGCAAACGTAATGCTATACGCACGCAAACTTTCGTGCGCGGCAGATCACATGATAACTGCTGTGATAGCAGTTATCACGCTTTAGTGAATCAAGCCCTTGGACTTCTAAGCATGGCCATCCCTAAGTATAATCTGGCCACCAGTTTAAAGAGGTGATGAATATTAGAAGCAGAGTTTCTCTTACATTCTTGCTGTTGTAGTCTTGCTGTAGTCTTATTCTAACCTCTCTCCCTGCCCTCTGCATACCCTTAATTGAAAAGGCTTCATTGCCACTAACCCACCCTATAGGGCTATTTTAGCCAAAAAGTGCCTAACCCCTTCCCTACCTGATGCCTAACTCTAACCATTAGGCTGCTTTCAGAGTAAGACGTTACAGGCGCACGTTAGTGCAGCCTGTAACGCAGCCCACCGCACAGTAATGAAAAATCAATGGGCTGTTCACAGTGCCCACGTTGCGTTACATTGTAACGCTGCACGTCAAAACAACGTACTGCATGCAGTACTTTATACGCGGCTAAGCCGCATTAGACTGCTTGCATATGCTCAGTAATGTTGGGGAGGAGGGGAGAGCGGCCAGGCACATGGCTAATTAATATTCACTGCACTTTGTGACGTGTGCAGTGTTTACTTCCTGGAGCAGCCGCTCTGTTCGGCGATTGGCTGGCGGGACCACGTGATGCCGCATGCGTCCAAGAGTACGCATCACGGCATCACGGACGCCAGAGTGAGCTGCACAACGCGGCTCGCTCTGACGTCCACATCCAACACCACCTTCTTCCTTCATGTCTAACCCAGACATACACCCGAGATGAGAGACTTATGGAAGCTGCCATATTTATTTCTTTTTTAGGGATGCCAGTTGCCTGGAGGCTATTATTTGTTTCATGTGAAACAATACTAGTTGCCTGGCAGTCCTGCTTAGCCGTTTGCTTCTAGTACTTTTAGCCACAGATGTTTCTGCTACACTTATGACAAGATTAGCTACATGCTTGTTTCAGGTGTGTGATTCAGACAATACTGATGTCAGAATGATCAGCAGGGCTGCCAGGCAACTGGCATAGTTTAAAAGGAAATAAATATGTCAGCCTCTATATCCCTCTCAGTTCAAGTTTCCATTAAGGCTTGTTGGTGATTACTATCTACTGTCTTCAATTCCAAATATAATTCAAGTTTGGCATTGCTTAACTACAGACTGCAGCCGCTGACAATATGCATTTACTGACACCAGACCAGAGGACAGCTGTTTGCATACTCAAGACATGTATTTGCTGAGATCAAACAGTAACTTTAAAGGGGCCTATTAACGGTACAATTTTAGCAAATGATCATATTTTCAAGAAGATTATTTAGATTGAAAGAAAAGATTGTACTTAACCAATCCAGAAAAAATGCACCCGTTATGATCTATGAATCCACAGAAAAATATTTTGTTTAACCTGCTGAGCGGTCTGGACGAGCTCAGCTCGTCCAACACCGCCAGAGGCTGCCGCTCAGGCCCTGCTGGGCCGATTTTAGTCAAATAAAAAGCAGCACACGCAGCCGGCACTTTGCCAGCCGCATGTGCTGCCTGATCGCCGCCGTTCTGCGGCGATCCGCCGCGAGCAGCGGCGAAAGAGGGTCCCCCCAGCCGCCTGAGCCCAGCGTAGCCGGAACAAAAAGTTCCGGCCAGCGCTAAGGGCTGGATCGGAGGCGGCTGACGTCAGGACGTCGGCTGACGTCGATGACGTCACTCCGCTCGTCGCTATGGCGACGATATAAGCAAAACAAGGAAGGCCGCTCATTGCGGCCTTCCTTGTTTATTCTGGGCGCCGGAGGCGATCGGAAGATCGCCTCCGGAGCGCCCTCTAGTGGGCTTTCATGCAGCCAACTGAAAGTTGGCTGCATGAAATAGTTTTTTTTTTATTTAAAAAAAACCCTCCCGCAGCCACCCTGGCGATTTAATCAGAACGCCAGGGTGGTTAAAGGACTTCCAAGGCGAGAAATTAAATCTAGCTTTACTTTCCTGGGATATGGAGGCTGACATGTTTACAGTATTGCCTTATAAATAATGAACATTCCCTGGCTGTCCAGCCAGCCCAGGGATGGTTGTAGTCAGCCAACTTCGCTACGCTGGAACTACGCGTAGTTTTACGCAATTACGCTTCGCCAAACTACGGCTTTGAACTCACATATTCGCTTTGTATGCATTTTGTAGAAAAAATCACCCAGAACAGAAACCGGAGGCACACATTTGTTGAGGCCCTTTGCTCCAGTGGGAGACACAGGATTAAGTATGCATTTTGTAGACTATGCGTTAAAATATGCAATTACGCGTAGTGCGAAGCGTAGTGCATGCGGATGCTTATGCCCGTATGCAGAAAATGTTACACATTAATTCCTATTTAAGTGCTTATACCGGGAACTAGGCGTACATTCCCCTTTCCAATGTGTAAATTTGTAAGCATACAATCGCACGCGGAAAATTAGACGCAAGTAACACATTCATAGTTCACTACGCAATACATATGTTAACTACGCATGGTGGGCGTAAGCTACGCATAACTTCGCTACGCATAAATTCGTAAGCGTGGTTTTGAAACTTCACCTACGAACTGCTATGCGTAGATGCAAACTATGATGCGTAAATTCGCACTGGCGTAGTAATTTAAAGGGGGGGGGGTGCTTGGGCACCCAGAGGCCCCCCCCCTGCACGTGCCTGCCTCTAAGGACCGCCGACCACAACGGGTCAGAGTCTTCAGCATATGAGTGCGTGCAAATGCGCCCACATCATCGGGGAGTACTGTTTCTGCACAGTTTTACTGCACAGGTGCAGTATGCTCCCGGTGATGTGGGTGCATTCTTGCATGGGGCCGGTGCACACCCGCGCATGTGCAGAAAACACCGACCCATTGGAGGTCGGTGATCCTTAAAGGCTGCCAGCAGGAAACAGGAGAAGATCTGGCTTCGACAAGGAATCCAAATGACTTCTAGGGGCTGGAAGAAGCCCCTAGGTAAGTAAAATTAGATTTAATATTTAGCCTCATAAGTCCTTTAAAGGAATACTATCAATGTCTAAGTAGCTGTGTAAACTTTTTCCTACTTTTCATGTTAAATATCAGAGGCAAAAGCTTTAATTTATTGAGTAGGATTTAGCTATATTGGGACAAATCAATTGCAGAAGGGGTGTCTGCTTCAATGCACAGCCAGTGTTGCTACAGAGTATTTTTCTCAGAATGCAAAAACAGTATGAAAAGCTGTGACAAAAGCTGTGAGCTTTCTCTCTCTCTCTCACACAGAGTTACACACAGGATTAACTGATCAAGTGTGAGGGGAATTTCCCCTCTCCTTGTGGCTCATTCTGCCATCAGTTTTGGCGTCAGTAAAGTTTGAAAGTATTTTGATAACAGTAAACAAAGAGGTTGCCAGTGAAATGTATACACCGGTACTTAGCAGCACTTCCCAAACAATTCCTATCTCAATTGAAAAAAATATGTAGTGTTCCTTTAAGAAAACGATTGATAATGTGATCGTTCAGGATAGATCAAGCCCAACCAACTTCTCTTTTTCCATTCAATACGGTCTGACTAATCTGATTGAAAATACAATTGTATTCACTAAAAATGGTACCATTAATAAGCACCTTTACAGGAATCAAGCTGCTGTTTGGTTAATGACTCCAAAGTGACACTAACATCCGAAGAGTGTAACTGATTTTATGCCTCACATTCTATATTTTCTTTAGGCCATGCATTCTGTTTTATTTTACTTCCTCGCACCTTCTTTGCAATCAATGACATGCTATCTCCGGTCGCAGCTGCATTACTGTACATACTGTTCAGAATTCACAAGGTCTTGACAGGCACAGTGGAGTCTGAGTATAACCTACTGACACAGCCACAATAGAATACAGTCACATAGCTGCAAAGAATAAAAAAACAGCTACTAGTACTGGCTAATTACATTACTCATTAGATTCTACCATTTATGTGGTCTTACAGCACAAAACACCCTCGCCATCCCGCACCGTACCTCTAAACAAGCTTGCTGTGTGAGCGAAAGTAGTGATGCTCAAATACCCCTTTTCAAAATTCGAGTTAGGTCGAATTCGAATAGTAAATTATTCGAGGTCAGTCGAATATTCGAGTCGAATAATTTTTACTATTCGATTCGACCTCGGACTTCGAGCTCACTATTCGAGTCGGTATTCGAGCTCACTATTCGAGCTGACTATTCGAATTGGCCTTAAATAGCTTCCAACACTTGTTTTGAGGGTGAATGATGCAAGAAACATCTTTTTTTCCAAGTAACAACAGCAAGTGATTATGTGGGGATGTTCCTTTAAAAAAAAATGTGGAAAGAGAAGTTGTGTCCTTAATTTTGTTCAGTAGTGTTACTGTATATACTTGTTCTTCTTCTTCTTTATCTTTCTTCTTCTTCTTCTAGATCTTCTTCTTCTATATCTTCTTCTTCTTCTTCTATATTGTCTTCTTCTTCTTCTTCTTCTTCTTCATCATCTTCTTCTTCTTCTTCATCATCTTCTTCTTCTTCTTCTTCATCATCTTCTTCTTCTTCTTCATCATCTTCTTCTTCTTCTTCATCATCTTCTTCTTCATCTTCATCTTCTTCATCTTCTTCATCTTCATCTTCTTCATCTTCTTCTTCTTCATCTTCTTCTTCTTCATCATCTTCTTCTTCTTCTTCTTCATCTTCTTCTTCTTCTTCTTCATCTTCTTCTTCTTCTTCTTCATCTTCTTCATCATCTTCTTCATCTTCTTCTTCTTCTTCTTCATCTTCTTCTTCTTCATCTTCTTCTTCTTCATCTTCTTCATCTTCTTCATCTTCTTCTTCTTTTTCATCTTCTTCTTCATCATCTTCTTCATCTTCTTCTTCATCATCTTCTTCATCTTCATCTTCTCCTTCTCCTTCTTTTTCAATATCGTCTTCTTCTTCTTCACGTATTTCTCTTTTCAATTTTTTTTTTAAAGAAATGCAGCTATTTTTGAGCGTAACAAATAGCTGGTGGGCGCACGCATGTTGGAAGCGCCATTGTATGTGCTCCCTGGCAGTGGAAACACAAAGACAGCAGGAGGTAAATTCAGCAGCAGGAGGAGGAGGATGAGTGTGTGGCAGCAGGCAGTCAATGAGGCAGGCAGCTCGCCGTGACATAATAGCCCTGGTACCTAGCGGTGATACCAGGGCTGTAAATAAACACAACAGGAGGTCCCAGACAGCGGTCGTGCAGCCCACATTGTGTCCAATACACAACTGGGACAACACAGTTTTCAACCCGGGCACCTCAGAAAAATTAAACCTTTTTTTTTTTTTTATGGTTTGTTTGGTTTTGGTTTTGCAACCAATATAGCTATTGTTTGACGTAATAGCTGGTGGCAGAGTGGCAGCAGAAGGTAATTCTGTGTACCCTGGCAGTGGGAAACACAGACAGACAGCAACAGCAGCAGGAGGAATGGAGGAGTAATGTGAGCAGCTATTGTTTGACGTAATAGCTGGTGGCAGAGTGGCAGCAGAAGGTAAATCATCTGTGTAGTGTACCCTGGCAGTGGGAAACACAGACAGACAGCAGCAGCAGCAGCAGGAGGAGGTATGGAGGAGCAGTGTGAGTGTGGCAGCAGGTAGGCAGCGTGACATAATAGCCCTGGTACCTAGCGGTGATACCAGGGCTGTAAATAAACACAACAGGAGGTCCCAGACAGCGGTCGTGCAGCCCACATTGTGTCCAATACACAACTGGGACAACACAGTTTTCAACCCGGGCACCTCAGAAAAATTAAACCTTTTTTTTTTTTTATGGTTTTTTGGTTTTTGGTTTTACAACCAATATAGCTATTGTTTGACGTAATAGCTGGTGGCAGAGTGGCAGCAGAAGAAGGTAATTCTGTGTACCCTGGCAGTGGGAAACACAGACAGACAGCAGAAGGGCAGTACACAGCAGCCCACTGTAGGTGTAAAATGTGTGGCTGCAGGCGACGTAATAGTCAAAGTGAACCAGGCTGGCTTAGTGAGCAGGAGCCAGGAGGTGGTAAAGGGTGGTAAGGCACATTAACGATGGTTCCGGCAGCCAGTTCATGTCCCCCTCTCGCCGACAACAGGGGCCAGGAACTCGCCTTCCACCCACGCCTGGTTCATCTTGAGAAACGTCAGTCTGTCCACAGACTTGTGAGACAGACGTGAGCGTTTCTCGGTGACCACGCCACCAGCTGCACTGAAGCAGTGCTCGGACAGCACGCTGGAAGGGGGGCAGGACAGCACTTCCAGGGCGTACTGCGCCAGCTCGCTCCAGATCTCCATGCGCTTGACCCAATACTCCATGGGATCAACAGGGGCATCGCTGTCAAGCCCGCTGTACGACCCCATGTAGTCAGCCACCATGCGGGTCAGGCGCTGGCTGTGACCGGAGGAGGATGCTGCTGCATGCATCTCCTCTCTAGTCACTGCTGCCGGAGCCTCTACAGTCCTGTAGAGCTCGTGGCTGAGAGACAGCAGGTCTGTGGGGCGCTTGCTGCTGCTGGATGCAGGCACCTGCTGCTGCCTCTGTGCTGGCTGCTGGACAGTGGGGGTGGAAGGCTGGGGGAAGGCTTCCTCCAAGCGCTCAACAAGGGCCTGCTGCAAGCTCCTTATTTGTTGCGCTGGGTCTCCTCCTGCAGGCGGCAGGAACTGGCTCAACTTCCCCTTGAGGCGTGGGTCCAACATCATGCTGATCCAGATGTCCTCCCTCTGCTTCATCTGGATCACCCTGGGGTCCCTGCGCAGGCACGTCAGCATGTGCGCTGCCATTGGGAAGAGGCGGGCCACGTCTGCTGGCACATCGACGTCAGTGCTGTCCTCATCCTCCTCCTCTGCCGCCTCATCCTCTCTCCACCCCCGCACCAACTCAGCTGCGCTGTGCTGATCCCCCTCATCAGCAGCCAGGTCAGGGACCTCCACCAAGTCCTCCTCCTCCTCCCCCTCAGAGGTGGACTGCGCAGCTGGTTGCCGCTCCTGCTGGTCCAAGGCTGCCGCTCCCTGTTCCAGCAAAGCATCGAGGGCCCTGTTCAGCAGAGAAACCAGGGGCACCCACTCGCAGACCATAGCATGGTCCCTGCTCACCATGTTTGTGGCCTGCAGGAAGGGAGCCAGCACAAAGCACACCTGCTGCATGTGCCTCCAGTCATCATCGGGGACGATTGACGGGATGTTGCTGGTCTTGTCCCTTCTCTGAGCGGCGGAAACAGTGGCCAGGGCAAGGTACTGTTTGACAGCGCGCTTCTGTTCAACCAGACGCTCCAACATCGCCAGGGTGGAGTTCCAGCGAGTCGGAACGTCAAGGATCAGCCGATGGCGTGGCAGCTCCAGCTCCTTTTGCACGTCTTCCAGGCTCGCACAGGCTGCAGCCGAGCGCCGGAAGTGACGCACAACATTCCTTGCCGTTTCCAGCAGTTCGCCCATCCCCTGGTAGGTGTGCAGGAACTTCTGCACCACCAGGTTCAGCACGTGGGCAAGACAGGGGATGTGGGTCAGGTTTCCCCTGTCTATTGCGGCAACCAGATTGGCCCCATTGTCGGCCACCACCTCTCCGACTCTGAGGCCTCTGGGGGTCAGCCAAATCCTCTCCTGCTCCTGGAGTTTGGCCAACACATGGGTTGCCGTCAGCTTGGTCTTCCCAAGGCTGACCAAGTGCAGCAGCGCTTGGCAGTGGCGGGCCTTCACGCTGCTGCTGAGGCGGGGGGTTTGGCCAGGTGTGCCGGAGGATGGCAGAGGATCGGAGGAACCTGCTGCAGTTCCCCTGACCCTGCGGGGTGGCACCACCCACTGTGTTGCTGCTGCTGCTGTGCCCGCTGCTGCTCTCCCATCCTCACCCCCTTCCACCAAGCTGACCCAGTGGACAGTGAAGGACAGGTAGCGGCCTGTCCCGAAGCGGCTGCTCCAGGAGTCCATGGTGACGTGGACCCTTTCACCAACCGCGTGCTCCAGCCCTCGCTCCACATTGGCCATCACAAAGCGGTGCAGTGCAGGAATGGCCTTGCGGGCAAAGAAGTGTCTGCTGGGGAGCTGCCAGTCTGGGGCTGCGCAAGCAAGCAGCGCACGAATGTCGCTCCCCTCCTGCACGAGCGTGTACGGCAGGAGTTGGGAGCACATGGCCCGTGCCAGCAAGCCGTTCAGCTGCCGCACTGGGAGGCAGAGCCCTAACCACCCCCTGGAAGGACTCGCTCAAAAGGCTCTGGCGTGGCCTTTTGCTGACACGGGAATCAGCAGACACAGCAGAGGAGGCCACTGAGGACTGGCTGCCAGAACAGGCCTCAGTGTCGGCGGCAGGAGTTGCAGAGGGGGGAGGAGCAGTGCGTTTCCGCACTCCTGCTGGTGCTGCTGGAGGAGCAGGAGGGCGGGTGGCTGCTGTTGCTGCTGCTGCTGCTGAAGGCTGTGCAGTGATGGGTGTGGTGCCACTGCCAGCACCAGATGCCTTCAGCCTCTGGAACTCCTCATGCTGGTGGAAATGTTTAGCCGCAAGGTGGTTGATGAGCGAGCTGGTGCAGAACTTTAAGGGGTCTGCACCTCTGCTCAACTTCCGCTGACAGTGGTTGCAAGTGGCGTACTTGCTGTACACAGTGGGCATGGTGAAATATCGCCAGATTGGTGACTTAAACATCCCCCTACGGCATGGAAGCGCTGCTGCCTGTCTCCCTGTGGTGGTTGGGGGGGGGGCTTGGGGGGCTTGGGTGCGGCTGGTGGTGGTACTGGCAGATGCTGCTGCTGCTGAGCCTGAGACACCAGCAGGCTGTGGGACCTGCCTACTGCTGCTGCCAATGCTTGCAATGATGCGCCTCCTTGCAAGGCCCACAAGAGCATCCTCCTCCTCCTCCTCAGAGCTGCTGAGGACGACATCCCCTGGAGGTGGTGGCACCCAGTCTCTGTCTGTCACCGGGTCATCATCATCCTCCCCCTCCTGAAACATGTCCTGCTGGGATGAGGACCCCCCAAACTCCTCTCCTGATGCATGGATGGGCTGCTTGACTGTCGCCACAGTCTTGCTGTCCAATCCCTCATCCCCCAAAGTGCCCATCAGCATCTCCTCCTCAAAATCGCCAACAACAGCAGACAATTGACTCATGATGCCTGGGGTCAAAAGACTGCTGAATGACAGGTCGCCAACTGACGGTGAACTGGCCTCCTCCCCAGGCCCTGCTGGGCGGCTGCTGCGAACAGGGGTGGTGGTGGTGGTGGTGGTGGTGAGGGTGGAGGCCTCGGATGCAGAGCTGATGGCGGGCTGCTCATCCTCCGTCATGAGTTGCACCACAGTGTCTGCATCCTTTTCCTCAATGGGACGTTTCCGACCCGGCTGGAGGAAAATGGGAGCAGGTGCTACACGCTGCTGCTGCTGTGTCTCTGCAGCGTGAGTTGCAGATGCTCCTGCTGGGCGGCGCCCAAGGCATCCACGGCCAGTGGCTATGGGAGGAATGTTAGCCACTGACGCTGCTGCTGCTGCTGCGGAACTGTGCATGGTGGCGCGCCCGCGGCCGCGGCTTGCCACAATGCTGCTCCCTCTCCTTCTGATTCCCTTGCTGCCCTTGCCCTTGCCCAAACTGCGCTGGCTGCCACTTCCAGACATCTTCAATGTTTTGGGCGTATAGACAAAAGTTTTTTAAAAGGGCGGGTGAAAAGTGGGGTACTTTAATGGAGTGGGTTGGTTGGTGAGGTGACTGAGTGAGTGTCCCCTAGTACAGTAAGTAAGTAGTAACAGTCAGGAAGTACAACTAGCAGTTACAATAATCAGTAGTAATCACAAGTAAATTTAGTGTGTGTACACTCAGACAGTGAGTGCACGCACGCAGGAGCTAGTAGCCTATGAACACAGTGACTGAGTGTCCTAGACTCCTAGTACAGTAAGAGTAAGTAGTAAGAGTAAGTAGAACTAACTAATTACAATAATCAATCAGCGATCAGAAGGAAATGGAGTGTGGGTGTGTGTACACTCAGACAGTGAGTGCACGCACGCAGGAGCTAGTAGCCTATGAACACAGTGACTGAGTGTCCTAGACTCCTAGTACAGTAAGAGTAAGTAGTAACAGTAAGTAGAACTAACTAATTACAATAATCAATCAGCGATCAGAAGGAAATAGAGTGTGGGTGGTGTGTGTACACTCAGACAGTGAGTGCACGCACGCAGGAGCTAGTAGCCTATGGACAGTGACTGAGTGTCCTAGACTCCTAGTACAGTAAGAGTAAGTAGTAACAGTAAGTACAACTAACTAATTACGATAATCAATCAGCGATCAGAAGGAAATGGAGTGTGGGTGTGTGTACACTCAGACAGTGAGTGCACGCACGCAGGAGCTAGTAGCCTATGAACACAGTGACTGAGTGTCCTAGACTCCTAGTACAGTAAGAGTAAGTAGTAACAGTAAGTAAGTAGAACTAACTAATTACGATAATCAATCAGCGATCAGAAGGAAATAGAGTGTGTGTTGTGTGTGTACACTCAGACAGTGAGTGCACGCACGCAGGAGCTAGTAGCCTATGGACAGTGACTGAGTGTCCTAGACTCCTAGTACAGTAAGAGTAAGAAGTAACAGTAAGTACAACTAACTAATTACGATAATCAATCAGCGATCAGAAGGAAATAGAGTGTGTGTTGTGTGTGTACACTCAGACAGTGAGTGCAGTGCGCACACGCAGGAGCTAGTAGCCTATATGAACAGTGACAGTGAGTGACAGTGAGTGTCCCTACGGGTACAGTAAGAGTAAGTAGTAAGTAAGTACAACTAACTAACAATAATCTATCAGTAATCAGAAGGAAATAGAGTGTGTGTACACACAGACAGTGAGTGAGTGCACACACGCAGGAGCTAGCTAGTAGCCTATAAACAGTGACAGTCAGTGAGTGTCCTACTCCTAGTACAGTATAACTACAATACTATTAGTAAAGGACAGCAGAAATACTGGTATAGATGAGAGAAATAAACAGAGGACAGCTGCCCACAGAGGCAAGGCCCCCCTGAGGCCTAAACCTGTAAGCTTGCAGCAGCTGCCTGTCTCTAATGTAACACACAAGCTACTAACTAAAATACAATGTCTAAATAACTAACAACAATATAGGTGTGTATAGGAGGTGTATGTGAGCAAAAACGCTAGGTAAATGACCACAATAGAGCTCTTGCTAAGCCAAAGCACAAAGGAGCAACTCTCTCTCTGTACAAGTCTCAGGCAAGCACGGAGAAACGTAACATGGCGGCCGCTATTTATAGGGTAGGGGCTGGCCAGGGTCCCCCTCTGTGATTGGCTGCCGTCAGAGGGCCTGGGAGCCCTCTGATTGGCTCTAAGGACATCAATCTGGGCTATGACGCTATTCGAGCTCGGTACCGAGCTCGAATAGCGCCGGGTTGCTCGAATAGCTCGAATAGTGAATGGGCTATTCAAGTGTACTCGGATAGCCCATTCGAATAGCTCCAGCTATTCGGAGCTCGAATACCGAGCTCGAATAGCTGAAAAAGAGCTTGAATATTCGAGCTACTCGAATATTCGAGCTCTGCTGAGCACCACTGAGCGAAAGCATATTACCATAAAGTCACAATATGCGTATTTCCATGCCACGTTCCCTCATCAAAGCATTAATCAATGTTAAGCTAAACAGTTATGCAAGGGTCACATACACCCCGTCTTAAAACAATAAAAGACATAATAAATTATGCATGTGCGGTTAGAAGGCTAACTTCTGAGTCTTTATTCTCATTAATCACCTACGAGAGAATGTTAAAATGAGTCACTTTTAATCAATGGGACATTTTATTGTTTCGTATTTTATTTGCAATGTATTCACTAATGTTTTTTTTTTTTTTAACTGCGTCTAGCATATGCAAATTTATGCATCTAATAGTCAAAAACAAGAAATGCATTTTAGCTTTATGCAGTCACTTTGAAATCTGTCAATGGTGTATTGACCCCAGCACGACCTGTCAATAAACGTCAGTTGTTTTCAGTTTGTTGGCGAAATTGCAAATTTTTATTGCATGGGCGGAGGAGCAGTAGAGGATCGACAGCTGCATACATGTTTACTTGTTTTGAAGTACAAAGCTACTACTGTAACATTGTTATTCAATTCTTAGTTGCATTTTTAGACCAATGAACCAATAGGAATACCTAAGGGAATCCAATGTGAGAAGTATAGTGGGTTGCAAAAGTATTCGGCTCCCTTGAAGTTTTCCACATTTTGTCACATTACTGCCACAAACATGCATCAATTTTATTGAAATTCCATGTGAAAGACCGATACAAAGTGGTGTACATGTGAGAAGTGGAACGAAAATCATACATCATTCCAAATTTTTTTTCCAAATAAATAACTGCAAAGTGGGGTGTGCGTAATTATTCGGCCCCCTGAGTCAATACTTTGTAGAACCACCTTTTGCTGCAATTACAGCTGCCAGTCTTTTAGGGTATGTCTCTACCAGCTTTGCACATCTAAAGACTGAAATCCCTGGCCATTCTTCTTTGCATAACAGCTCCAGCTCAGTCAGATTAGATGGACAGCGTTTGTGAACAGCAGTTTTCAGATCTTGCCACAGATTCTTGATTGGATTTAGATCTGGACTTTGACTGGGCCATTCTAACACATAGATCTGTTTTGTTTTAAACCATTCCATTGTTGCCCTGACTTTATGTTTAGGGTCATTGTCCTGCTGGAAGGTGAACCTCCGCCCCAGTCTCAAGTCTTTTGAAGTCTCCAAGAGGTTTTCTTTGCCCTGTATTTGGCTCCATCCATCTTCCCATCAACTCTGACCAGCTTCCCTGTCCCTGCTGAAGAGATGCACCCCCGAGCATGATGCTGCCACCACCATATTTGACAGTGGGGATGGTATGTTCAGAGTGATGTGCAGTGTTAGTTTTCCGCCACACATAGCGTTTTGCATTTTGGCCAAAAAGTTCAATTTTAGTCTCATCTGACCAGAACACCTTTTTCCACATGGTTGCTGTGTCCCCCACATGGCTTGTGGCAAACTGCAAACGGGACTTCTTATGCTTTCTGTTAACAATGCTTTTCTTCTTTCCACTCTTTGTACAGTGCATGACTAATAGTTGTCCTATGGACAGAGTCTCCCACCTGAGCTGTAGATCTCTGCAGCTCGTCCAGCGTCACCATGGGCCTCTTGAATGCATTTCTGATCAGCGCTCTCCTTGTTTGGCCTCTCAGTTTTGGTGGACGGCCTTGTCTTGGTAGGTTTACAGTTGTGCCATACTCCATCCATTTCTGAATGATCGCTTCAACAGTGCTCAGTGGGATGTTAAAGGCTTTGGAAATCTTTTTGTAGCCTAAGCCTGCTTTAAATTTCTCAATAACTTGATCCCTGACCTGTCTTGTGTGTTCTTTGGACTTCACGGTGTTGTTGCTCCCAATATTCTCTTAGACAACCTCTGAGGCCGTCACAGAGCAGCTGTATATGTACTGACATTAGATTACACAAAGGTGCACTCTATTTAGTTATTAGCACTCATCAGGCAATGTCTATGGGCAACTGACTGCACTCAGATCAAAGGTGCCTGAATAATTATGCACACCCCACTTTGCAGCTATTTATTTGTAAAAAATGTTTGGAATCATGTGTGATTTTTTGTTCCACTTCTCACATGTACACCACTTTGTGTTGGTCTTTCATGTGGAATTCCAATAAAATTGATTCATGTTTGTGGCAGTAATGTGACAAAATGTGGAAAGCTTCAAGGGGGCCGAATACTTTTGCAACCCACTGTATATGGAGTCTGACATGTTTACAGTATTTCCTTTTAAATGATGGACATTGCCTGGCTGTCCAGTCAGCCATCCTCTGCCTCTAATCAAGGCTGGATGTATACTTTTGCTGCTCCTGGGCCAAGTATCTTGTGGTTCCCCTTTCATGTGCAACAGTGCGCCTCCCATTTAATGTGCAGCCCCAATTTTCTTGTGTAACATTCATGGTAGCCCCCCCCCTATGATTCATGTACAGCTTCCATCTTCTTGCAGTTTCACTTTTTCAGTAAAGCCTCCTCTTTGATCTGTAGCAACCCCTTTTCCATGTCTACCTGCACCTCTTGGCAGCAGCCACATAAGGCCTGGGCCTTTGTTAGCCTTCCTAGTAATCTGGACGTGCCTCTAATACTTTAATATCCATAGACCCTGAACAAGCATGCTGAATGCTGATCAGATGTCCATGGGCGTAGCAATCACCCCTGCGACCCCTGCCATCACAGGGGGGCCCAGAGGCTTTGGGGGCCCCCCTTTCTCCCTCTCCCCAACCGCTAGTGCAGCCAATTAGCAAGAAAACCTATAAGGAACTTGCCTGCCTTTGAAGTTTCTGCCGAGACCCGGGCGGAATCCGTCTCTTCCGGGTCTTGGCGCTTGTTTCCCACTGATGATGTCGCTGCTGAGACACAAACCACACATGCTGATAGGCGGAGGACGTGGTCGCAATACGCCCTCCACAAATGTAAGCAATAGTCAGCTGACTCCGGTCAGCTGACAGCACGGTGTCAGCTGACGTTACTGCTGACACCTAGGCAGGTTGAACGATATGTGATTGGATGTGCAGAGTGCGGCCGGCCACTGATTGGTTGAAAGTTGCATTTAAACCTGCAGAGTGCTCAAAGTCATCACCCGTGATAAGCAAAGATTTGGCTAGTTACTGGGTGCGCACTCACTTATTGATATTACTGGATCTTGACCTTTGGCTTGTATTGACAATTCCTGTCTGTTGTTATTAACCCTTGCCTTGTTTCCTGGATAACCCTTGCCTGCTGGCTGGACCAACCTCTGCCTTGTTTCCTTGCCTGCTGCCTAGAATGACCTCTGCCTTGTTTCTTGGATAACCCTTGCCTGCTGCCTGGACTGACCACTGCCTTGTTTCCTGGATAACCCTTGCCTGCTGCCTGCACCGACCTCTGCTTTGTTTCTTGGATAACCCTTGCTTGCTGCCTGGACTGACCTTTGCTAAATTACTGGACAAGTTAAGTAAACCTGAAATAATCCTTGCATGTTGAATAACTTTGCATGTGACCCTTGCATGAACTCTCTCAAAACTGCTTGGATCCCCCACTGCCTGATCCTCATACATCTATCACTACTGGCAATTGACGTGGAGGGCCTCATCTTCCTGAAGCAAGGTAATTGCCCTTTGTGATACTTATGAACTATCTGAACTGTGTTACTTGCCTTAGTGGGGTCCTAGCAGATTGTTGTTCTCTTTACTTCAGTTTGTATGCCTTGCACGTTAAGACCTGGGGGTAACCAAAGTCAGGAGACATATTTAGTGTCCTGTTCACGTGGGGGCTTGTCTATAGGTGAAGACGTGGGCCAAGCTCACAGCTGCGGCACTAGATTGGGGCATAGAGACTAATTGGGGGCATAGAGACTAATTGGGAACATAACCTGTTAGGCCTTACAAAACCTCCCTGTTTGTTTACAAATACTGTCTGCAGGAGCACGTGTAATTTTTTTTCCTGCTTACAGACGCTACTTCACAGCAGAAAACTCTCCCGATCACATAACTCGCATGGTGTTTGGGGACCAAGAGGGCCCCATGATATCATTTTTGCAGGGGGGCCCTATTATGTCTGGTTATGCCCCTGCAGATGTCTATGGCAAATCTAACAAGATTTCCTGCATGCTTGTTTCAGGTGTGTTATTTAGACCCTACTGACCAGAAAGATCAGCAGGACTGTCAGACAACTGGTTTTGCTTAAAAGGAAATAAATATGGCAGCTTCCATAGGTCTCACAACTCAGGTTCCGTTTAGCAATACATTATAAAATGCTGGCTATGGGGTTTCCGGCATATAGCAAAGGGAATGTGTTGAGAATAGATGGCGGGTGGTAACAACTTTTCTAGCACAAATGTAAAACACAAAAACAAATATGAATTTGTGATTATTTATTATTAGAGCCAAGGTTTGTAAAACACTGTCACCTCATTTTAGCTGATTATTGCAGAGAACGGTTGCTAAGTGCATGATGTGACATCAGGGGCATGTTCAGAAACTTTTTTTTAAAGAGAATCTGTATTGTTAAAATCGCACAAAAGTAAACATACCAGTGCGTTAGGGGACATCTCCTATTACCCTCTGTCACAATTTAGCCGCTCCTCGCCGCATTAAAAGTGGTTAAAAACAGTTTTTAAAAGTTTGTTTATAAACAAACAAAATGGCCACCAAAACAGGAAGTAGGTTGATGTACAGTATGTCCACACATAGAAAATACATTCATACACAAGCAGGCTGTATACACCCTTCCTTTTGAATCTCAAGAGATCATTTGTGTGTTTCTTTCCCCCTGCAGCTATCTTACACTGAAGTGTCAGGCTTTTTCTTCCTGCAGAGTGCAGACAGCTCTGCCTGTATGTAATTCCTCAGTATGTGAAAGCCCAGCCAGCTCAGAGGAGGATTTATCCAGCTTGTAAAAGATAAGAGAGAAGAGAGAAGCTGCCCTAATCTAAATAATACACAGGCAGTGTGCAGAGAGGGGCCTGGAGGGGGGAGATGCATCACAGAACCACAACACTGAAGAACTTGGCAGCCTTCCAGACACAGGCTGACAAGTCTGACAAGAGAGAGATAAGTTGATTTATTACAGAGATGGTGATAGTGGAACGAGCTGCAGTAAGCCAGAACACATTAGAATAGCTTTTGGAACTTGTAGGATGATAAAAAACAGGATGCAATTTTTGTTACGGAGTCTCTTTAAGCAAATGATCATCGCTTAACCCTCCTGGCGGCACGCAGTTTCTGAGGCTGCGTCCGCGGGAGGGATTTTTTGAATTAAAGTTGTTTTAGCCTTTGTAGCAGGGGCGTAGCAATAGGGGGTGCAGAGGTAGTGACCACATCGGGGCCCTTGGGCCAGAGGGGCCCCCCGAAGGGCCCTCCCTCAACTACAGTATTAACTCTCTATTGGTCCTGTGCTCATAATAATCACTTCTATAGATACTTTGAATAGCGGTAATCATTAACACACTGTTTCCCATCCCCTTCTTGCACCTCTGACACTGTAGTTGCCATTGGAAGGTTTTGGTGCACCGTATTAATTGCTATGTATAGAGTGCTTGGGAGGGCCCCATTGTAAAACTTACATCGGGCCCAGAGCTCCTTAGCTACACCACTGCTTTGTAGCTAGCACTAGGCTAGCTACCATTGTCCCCCTAGTCCCCCCGCACCCTTCTGATCCCCCCCCCCCGAACGCCGCCGCTATACGTTACCCAGCCACGATCCCGCGAGAGCCGCAGCCTCCCCAATGAGCTTCAGTTGCCACTATGGCAACGATCGGACATGACATCTGACGTCGTCGACGTCATGCTCAATAACGGCAGCGATTGGGGGCGATCAAGAAAGAGCGGAGGGACTTGGAGGACAATGGTAGCTAGCGATGTGCTAGCTACAAAGGCTACAACAACTTTTATTCAAAAAAATCCCTTCCGGGGCAGAGAAATCCTCTGCGGCGGCCACCCAGAGTGTAGCTCGGGGTTACCACCAGAAGGGTTAATGTGGCATTAGTAAATCTTTTGTACATATTTCCCTTCCAACCTGGAAACAAATAAAGCTAGAAATTGCTCTATAAACCTCAATAAACTCTTTTACACCACAAATTGCAATTTTTATGTCATTTTGTTGAGATTTTTCTGTGATTTTTCACTGAATGCTAGGAACACAAGGAAGAAAATAAAGTAAAAATGCAGCATGGAGGACTTTGCAAAATCGCATCGCAACCAAATCGCAGCAAAATCGTGTATAGTAAAAATGTTTCACACCAGCAGTGATACTGCGGCAATTACACTGTGCTTTTGCAATTCCAAAACACTGCAGCATTTCAGGAGCGATTCTAGCAATCATGGCAGAATTGGTGAAAAATCACTGTAAAGGTAAACCGAGGTGAGAGGGATATAGAGAAATTGAGGTGAGAGGGGTAAACAATGCCAGTTGCCTGGCAGTGGCAGCCCTGTTGATCTTCTGGCATAAATAGTGTCTGCGCCAAAACCCTGGAACAAGAATAAGGCTAATCCAGTAAAACCTGAGTCAGCTGAGTCAGAGTACCTGATCTGCTGCATGCTTGTCCAGGGTCTAGGGATAAAAGTAGTAGAGACACAGACTCAGGAGGACTGCCAGGCAACTGGTATTGTTTAAAAGGAAATAAATATGACAGCCTCCATATCCCTCTTACCTCAGGTTCCCTGTAAGTGTAGATCAGCCCTTAAAATCTAGGACGTCATCTCTCCAAGGAAACTGCAAAGCCCCTAAACATGCTATTTTGCAAAAATCTATATTAAAAAGTACTGGAAACAAAATGCATAAAAAGAAAAAAAAAAGCCTATTGTTGCATTTTTGACTCCTTAGCTCTGTTTCTCTCTACGTTTTCTTTGTTTTTGTTTTTTTTTCCAATTTTGCTCATATAATTAGTGAAATGTTAAAGTAAAAGGACCCATTTACATACAGTATACTTTTGAAAAAAACATAGTGGGAGTCCCCTTTCACCCCTTGAGGCAAGCTGGTATTCCTCACAGAATTTGGAGTGTGTGAGTGGGGGTGGAGCCCCACGATGTATAAGATTGAGGGGGTACCCTTTGGAGGGGGGGGGGTGACAATGTCCCCCCTTCGCTGATTATGTACAAGTGATCCATTCTCACTTATTGAGTTTAGAAGGAGGTGGAGGTAATTATGTCCACACAAGTCAGGGTAGAACATTGGTGGGAGGGTGGCTTATAGTAGCTTAATATCAAGGTGACCCTCGGATGACTCTTCTCTTCCTTCCCAGGTGAGGGCAATAGGCAAAATAGTGCAAATATGAAAACACATTTAATTTTTTTGCAAATACATTATGTCTTTGCAATTTAAAAATCTGTAGTTCAGGCTGCAAGCAGTCACTGGTGGCAACATCTGCACCACCAATAGCCTGCTGCTCCCTCATGATAACTCCTCACATGTTGTCTTCCCCTGTAGTATCGGCCGCACTACTGGAGTACCGCAGTTGCTCTACGAGCGTATCATGCGGCAGTTACACGCATATGCTTTGGGAATATTACCGCACGCTTTGTAATATTACTGCGAGCTGTGTATGCCCGGTTATATCAGCGCACTTCCGTCGCTACCTTTTGGATGTCTTTTACAAACTATTTTATATCGATTATCTGCAGATCGATCATTGATTGTTCATTTTCCGAAGGTTTTTATTTTTATCTCTGTATCTGGACTTATTCTGTTTTCCGAAGACAGTAGAAAAAACTCTTGGTCTCCCAGAATGCTCTGGGAGGAGAGTTCCACATAGCTAAACGGCCTATGCTGTGATATCACTAACAAGTTAGGGCTACATAACAATGTACAGCAATATGTACAGTAGATATAGGAAGTGACTCTAATTTTAAAATAGCAGGACAATTAGTATAAAACTGGGTATCCTGAATAACTTACTACATTCTACTATATGTCACTAAGGTACCTCTTTAAATTTGTAACATATACCTAAAATGTTTGTACAGAAGGTGCAGATTTGCTAAGAAACATGCAGATCATGGAGCACGATTACCTGAAATGCCTCTTTTTTTTTACAAATCAGACAATGAATGAAAGTTAAAGTTTACCCGAGCCAAAGCTTGGGTACAAAATTAGATAGTTGCCGAAAGAGAGGGAAGGATTCCCTCTGTATTCTAATGTCCCAGTTGATGAAACTGGCCTTTCACTGTGTGATTCCGGCACACATGTAGCGTCGGGTCACACAGTGAGAGGGTAGCAAGGATGCAATCAGAAGACAAAACTTTGAGGGTCAAGGCAGATCAAGGAGGCATGATCAGGTGAGGCTTCCCCTGTTAGCACTACTCTGCCATTGCCCCCGGGAACACTGGAGCTTTAGCGGGAGGGGTAATTTCATTAACTTCACCGGGCAAAAGGGGCTACTGCAACTCTGACTTTGAACAGGGAGAGGAGCGGAAGGGGTCTAGCGCAACTCTTTCTTTAACTGAACGGAGAGAAAACCGGGGAGGGCACTGCAGGACGGGGGAACAGGATGCCGCTCCAGGGCCCATCCTGCCTGAGGAAGCTGCCTCACCTGGCATCATGGACCACCCGTCCCTGACTGAGGGAAGCCTTAATAGGATCCTGAGTCTTCCCTCCCTTAAAGAGAACCTGAACTGAAAATAAAAAGTTAAAATAACCATACACAGGTCATACTTACCTCCTGTGTAGCCTACTCCTCAATCTCTTTCTCCTCTCCTGCATCCCATTGGTCCACTGCAATCAATGGAATTCTCCGTCCTCCATTTTAAAAATGGCCATTACCCCCTAACAGCTTCCTGGTCAGCACACTGTTAAACTGTAATATCACCCACTTGAGCCATAGGGAAACATGGACCTTACCTTGCACCAGGGGCGTTTCTAGGGTCCCTGGAGATCAGTGGCACCTGTGGGCACCAGGAGGGGAGGTACATGCGCGCGCCGCGGCAAAAAAATGGGCGTGGCCATGCGGTGAGTGGGCGTGGCCATGGGTGGGGCCAAATGTACATGAACTTAGCAGTGGTGTAAGCTACGGATAACGGGCCTGCCCATCGAAATATTGGACGGAGCCCCCTGTCCTTTATTTCGATTATTTACAATCAGTATAGGCATAGATCAAAGATGTATACGCACATACAATTTTGATTGGTCAATCACTGACCCTCAATTTCCCACCCCCGTGCAGTAAGTGGGCCAACAGACAATGAATTTTATGAACAGAGCTAAAATTGGCTAATCAAAATTGTATGTGTGTACCAGGCTTTACAGCTAATACTGTACATACTGAAAGTAGCAGGGATCAGCATACAATACAGCTGGTTTACAATCAATAAAGGCACAGAGTAACACCTTACACTGTACACACTGGAGGTAAATCAGCACACAGTGCAAGCACTAGAGAACAGCGTATACTGTACATACTGTAGGCAGCAGAATTCAGCACACTGCAGCTAGCGTGCCAAAAATATGACGATCACGTTGTGTGGCGTGCTTATCGCGCCGCACCAAAAAATGGGTGGGCCATGGACCAGAATATAGGTGTGGTAACGGGTGGAGACAAATTTACATGAACCTAGCAATGGTGGGACATCAGATTAGGACAGTGGTGGCGAACCTTTTGGAGGCCGAGTGCCCAAACTGCAACCCAAAAGTCACTTACCGGTATCTATCGCAAAGTGGCAACAGCAATTTAAACTAAATACTGTACAAACGTTTTAACTCATACATGAACATTATGGAAAATCTAAGTTGAAAATAAACTGTGAAGATAAACAATTTCATCCATCCTACTCCTGAAAAATGTATTCAATTTTTTAGAACCTCCCAGTTTTATTTTCTGTTTTAAAACGCTAAAAAAGTAGGTTTAATGCTATTGTCTCATATGATAAGGATTCAGCTTTTCCCATAGTCTCGCAGTTAGCAATCATGTGACCCCCAACAAGACATATTCAGCAATCATGAGGCCCCCAACAAATCAGGAGGCCCCCAACAAGACAAATTCAGCAATCATGAGGCCTCCAACAAATCATGAGGCCCCCAACAAGACAAATTCAGCAATCATGAGGCCCCCAACAAGACAAATTCAGCAATCATGAGGCCCCCAACAAATCATGAGGCCCCCAACAAGACAAATTCAGCAATCATGAGGCCCCCAACAAATCATAAGGCTCCCAACAAGACACATTCAGCAGTCATGAGGCACATAAATAGACAGCATTTCACATAAATAGGCAGAATGCCCCCTTAATATGGTAGCCCCCCCAAGTTAGGTAGTGAGTGACAGGGACCCCCAGGTTAGCTAGTGAGTGACAGGCGCCTCCAGTTAGGTAGTGAGTGACAGGGACCCCGATAGTGAGTGACAGGGAGCACCTTTAGGTAGTGAGTGAGTGCCAGGGAGCCCCTTTAGGCAGTGAGTGAGTGCCAGGAAGCCCCTTTAGGCAGTGAGTGAGTGCCAGGGAGCCCCTTTAGGCAGTGAGTGAGTGACAGGAAGCCCCTTTAGGCAGTGAGTGAGTGACAGGGAGCCCCTTTAGGCAGTGAGTGAGTGACAGCAGGGCCGGGCCGAGGCATAGGCTGGAGAGGCTCCAGCCTCAGGGCGCAGTGTAGGAGGGGGGCGCACAATTCATTCAGCTGTCATTCCTAATTGTGTATGAAGCAGAAAGAAATAAGAAAAGGGGGATACATAGCAGTGACTGCAAGCCAGATAACTAGATATTAAGGTGTTGGGGAGGTTGTGGGCCCTGTGGTCCTCTTAGTTTAACAGAAATCAGTGAGTGACAGCTGGGGTGGGAGGGATGGAGGGGCGCACTTTGGTGTCTCAGCCTTGGGTGCTGGAGGACCTTGTCCCTGCTCTGAGTGACAGGGAGCCCCTTTAGGGAGTGAGTGAGTGACAGGGAGCCCCTTTAGGCAGTGAGTGAGTGACAGGGAGCCCCTTTAGGGAGTGAGTGAGTGACAGGGAGCCCCTTTAGGGAGTGAGTGAGTGCCAGGGAGCCCCTTTAGGGAGTGAGTGCGTGCCAGGGAGCCCCTTTAGGGAGTGAGTGAGTGACAGGGAGCCCCTTTAGGGAGTGAGTGAGTGACAGGGAGCCCCTTTAGGGAGTGAGTGAGTGACAGGGAGCCCCTTTAGGGAGTGAGTGAGTGACAGGGAGCCCCTTTAGGGAGTGAGTGAGTGACAGGGAGCCCCTTTAGGGAGTGAGTGAGTGACAGGGAGCCCCTTTAGGGAGTGGGTGCGTGCCAGGGAGCCCCTTTAGGGAGTGGGTGCGTGCCAGCGAGCCCCTTTAGGGAGTGGGTGCGTGCCAGGGAGCCCCTTTAGGGAGTGGGTGCGTGCCAGGGAGCCCCTTTAGGGAGTGGGTGCGTGCCAGGGAGCCCCTTTAGGGAGTGGGTGCGTGCCAGGGAGCCCCTTTAGGGAGTGAGTGAGTGCCAGGGGAGCCCCTTTAGGGAGTGAGTGAGTGCCAGGGGAGCCCCTTTAGGGAGTGAGTGAGTGCCAGGGGAGCCCCTTTAGGGAGTGAGTGAGTGCCAGGGAGCCCCTTTAGGGAGTGAGTGAGTGACAGGGAGCCCCTTTAGGGAGTGAGTGAGTGCCAGGGAGCCCCTTTAGGTAGTGAGTGAGTGCCAGGGAGCCCCTTTAGGGAGTGAGTGCGTGCCAGGGAGCAGGGACGGATCTAGGGGGGGGCAAGCGGGTCTCTTGCCCCAGGCGCAGTTTATTGAATTCTTAAAAAGGCGGCAAAATTGGATGGGGAATGGCAGTTTAGGCGCCAAAACCTGACCTTGCCCCAGGCGCAACTTGGGGCAACTTGGTCTAGATCCGTCCCTGCCAGGGAGCCCCTTTAGGGAGTGAGTGAGTGACAGGGAGCCCCTTTAGGGAGTGAGTGAGTGAGTGACAGGGAGCCCCTTTAGGGAGTGAGTGAGTGACAGGGAGCCCCTTTAGGGAGTGAGTGAGTGACAGGGAGCCCCTTTAGGGAGTGAGTGAGTGACAGGGAGCCCCTTTAGGGAGTGAGTGAGTGACAGGGAGCCCCTTTAGGGAGTGAGTGGGTGCCAGGGAGCCCCTTTAGGGAGTGAGTGCGTGCCAGGGAGCCCCTTTAGTGAGTGAGTGAGTGAGTGACAGGGAGGCCCCCTCTCTAGCCGCCGCCGCTCCCCCCCCTACCTCTCAGCAGACCTCATGATCAGCGGCGACCCGACCAGATGTACGAGCGGGCGCTGGACGCACCCGCTCGATATGCGGAAGTGATGTCACTTCCGCATATCAGTGCGGGCGCTGGGTCCTAGCGCCCGCACGATTGGTCGCCGGCTCGCCGCCTGATCCTGAGGTCTGAGACTGTCAGTGACGCGGCGGCTGGAGGGAGCCGCTGAGTCTGACAGAGGGGGCGGCCGGGCGGAGATCCGTGGCACCCCAGGAAAGATTGGGGGCACGTGCCCCCCTAAAACAGGGCTAGCGACGCCCCTGCCTTGCACAGTCAGTTGTAACTGACAGCTGCTGATATATAACTGACAGCAACTGGTATATTTCAGTTCTGACAAAATATTGTCAGAACTGGAAGGGATCACTGTAAGAAGAAAATGGCGAACTTCTGAGAGGAACGAACGGTGTGGTTAGTATGTAATATTCATTTGCAGCTACGTCATGTGCTTACCGGTATTTTAAATAATTTTACTCGCTTCAGGTTCCCTTTAAGGTAAGTATCTCATTTTGATTACAAGCTTCGGCTTCAGATTGCTTTAATTCTGCTTTATTTTTTTTTATTAACCTCAAAGTTCAGTGAATAATTCCCTGCTAGCAAAAATACATCTCAAAACAGGAAGTAGTGCACAGCAGCAATTTGGATGTTTTTTTACCTAAACTGGAAGTGTACAGCTGCTTGAAAGCAAACTTTTCTCTGCAACTAAACTGATGCTTAAACAGCCTGACAGCAATAAACTTCAATCACAGTTTGTTTTTAATCAAATGCTGCTTTCCATACATATGCTTCATAGAGTTTTACCAATATTCATTTTAAGAATCTTTTCTACTCTGTAAAGAGATGTCAGTGGTCGTCACTGCTACCTGGTGGCAATCAGTGGCATTACACAAGATTTTTCTGCTGACAGCAGCAGAAATCATTCATATCTCCTTATTTAACCACTTAACGACCGCCTAACGCCGATAGGCGGCGGCTGGTTGTAAGTGGAATTACATGGAAACTTTTCATGTCAGTTCACGGAGGGTGTCTCCGTGAACAGTCTGCGAGCCGCCGATTGCGGCTCGCAGGCTAATTGTAAACACGCGGGGAAGAAATCCCCGCTGTTTACATCATACGGCGCTGCTGCACAGCAGCGCCGTAAAGGAGATCAGCGATCCCCGGTCTCTGATTGGCCGGGGATCGCTGCATTCTGATAGGCTGAAGCCTCCGTCCTGCGCCGCCTTTGACAGGCTTTAGCCTATCAGAATGCGGCGATCCCCGGCCAATCAGAGGCCGGGGATCACCGGTCTCCTTTACGGTGCTGCACGATCGGGGGACGGAGGGGAGGGAGGGCGGAAAATGCTGCGGAGGGGGGCTTTGAGGAGCCCCGCAACACGCAGGCAGCCGGCGGTGATCAGACCCTCCCTGCAGGACATCCCCCTAGTGGGGAAAAAAGGGGGGAAGTCTGATCGCCCTGGCTCAAACACGATCTGTGCTGTGGGCTGAATAGCCCACGCAGCACAGATCAAAAGAAAAGAGCCCGGTCCTTAAGTGGTTAAAGTGTATTTGAGGTGAGAGTTATATGGAGGCAGCCATATTTATTTTATATCCTGTTAAAGTGGATCCGAGCTGAACTTTTACTCATTGCATAATAGTGTTCCTAGTGGCGTAGCTACAAACCTCTGGGCCCCGATGCGGAATCTGGATGTGGGCCCCCCTCCCCCTGGCAGCAGATTTCACCAAAAATGCAATCTTATTGGGTGGGTGTAAAAATTGCGCCCCCGAGCTAGGTATAGGTGCCTGCAGTATAGGTTAGCCAAGGGGGTGGGGCCATGCAGTAAGTGGGTGGGGCCAAATGTACATGAACTTAGCATCGGTATAACCTAAGTTAATGGATCTGTTCAACAAAAATGTTGGATGGAGCCCCCTATCCTTTAATTAGTTTCTGCCCCCTATCATTTAATTACAGTAGTTTCTATCAGTACTGTATAAGTATAGAGTAAAGATGCATACACATATTCAACTTTGATTGGGCAATCACTAACCAATTTTACAACCCCCATGTCGTATGAGCAAAAAAAGAACTTTAAATACTATGAACAGAGCTGAGATCTCATAATACCTAGAAGTAGTAAAACTGGCTAATCAGAATTGTATGTGTGTACCAGGATTTACAGCTTATACTGGAGGTAGCAGGGACAGGCACACAATACAGCTGGTTTACAATCAGTAAAGACACAGTTACAGCTCACAATGTACATACTGGGAGTAGAAGTTAACAGCATACGGTACAGTGAGTATCAACAGGTATAGAGTAACAGCTTATACTGTATATACTGGAGGTTGCAGAGATCAGCACACACTGCAGCTAGTTACTATCAGTACAGGCACATAGTAACAGCTTATACTGTACATACTGGAGGTAGCAGAGATCAGCACACGCTGCTGCTAGTTTACTATCAGTACAGGCACAGAGTAACAGCTTATATTGTACATACTGGAGGTAGTAGAGATCAGCACACGCTGCAGCTAGTTTACTATCGGTACAGGCACAGAGTAACAGCTTATACTGTACATACTGGAGGTAGTAGAGATCAGCACACGCTGCAGCTAGTTTACTATCAGTACAGGCACAGAGTAAAAATACTGTACATACTGGAGGTAGCAGAGATCAGCACACACTGCAGCTAGTTTGCTATCAGTACAGGCACATAGTAACAGCTTATATTGTACATACTGGAGGTAGTAGAGATCAGCACACGCTGCAGCTAGTTTACTATCGGTACAGGCACAGAGTAACAGCTTATACCGTACATACTGGAGGTAGCAGAGATCAGCACACACTGCAGCTAGTTTACTATCAGTACAGGCACAGAGTAACAGCTTATACTGCACATACTGGAGGTTGCAGAGATCAGCACACACTGCAGCTAGTTACTATCAGTACAGGCACATAGTAACAGCTTATACTGTACATACTGGAGGTAGCAGAGATCAGCACACGCTGCTGCTAGTTTACTATCAATATAGGCACAGAGTAACAGCTTATATTGTACATACTGGAGGTAGTAGAGATCAGCACACACTGCAGCTAGTTTACTATCAGTACAGGCACAGAGTAACAGCTTATACTGTACATACTGGAGGCAGCAGAGATCAGCACACTCTGCAGCTAGTTTACTATCAGTACAGGCACAGAGTAACAGCTTATACTGTACATACTGGAGGCAGCAGAGATCAGCACACGCTGCAGCTAGTTTACTATCAGTACAGGCACAGAATAACAGCTTACACCCTACATACTGGTGGTAGCAGAGATTAGCACATGCAGCAGCTAGTTTACTAGATGTACAGGCACATGGCTTCCCTGTCCCCCTCCTCGTTCCAGCACTGGGACCTCCAAACCTCTTCAACAAGGGACTGTTGTGTACCTGCACTCCTGCCTGTGTACAGGCGGGTGCAAGACCACTTACACCTATGCAGTAGCACGGAGCCACTTACGCAGGGATTTTTTTCTGCTGTGCATAAATGGCTCTATGCTACTGCATAGGCAAGGGTGATCAGTCACCTGTGCAGTACAACTGTGGTCGGTCACTCACAGACAAGCTTCCTTGGCAGCAGTGGTAGTCTGGAGTAGAATGTGGGAAGCCTCCAGAGGGATAGGTTTTTTCCATTATCACAGCATGGCTTTAAAGAAGGAAAAAAAATAGGCAGCTATAAGGGAGGCAAACCATACATTCACTTTGCTGCTTACCAGCTAAAAGCAGCAGGGTTGGCCAAAAACTGCACTCTAATAAGCTCAGATATACAGAGCATGCTGGGGGGAGGGGGATACTGCAAGGATTCTTCTCCTTTCACCTTATCTCATGTCTGGCTTATTAGCATACCTTGCCTGTATGTGGGGTTAACACTGGTGTTGGATCCCATTGTTTTGAAAATGCTAATGGTGTCAACTTTATCCACTCACAGCCAGCCAGGCACTCCATGCTGTGGTCATTTACATATGAGAATGCCCTATATGTATCTCTGTAAACAAGTGTTATTCTTATTCATAAATGTAGTTTCTTACCCCCTCCCCTCCAGTGTCACACACTGCAGTGTTAGGCTTTCTCTGCTCTAGCTGGACAGAGCAGAGACATTTCTGTGCAGCCACTAGTGTTGTCCGGATCATGAACGATTCGGATCTTTGATCCGAATCTATTTTGTGAGTCGAATCATCCGAATCATCAAAATGAGTGATTCGGATCAAAAAAGGGGCGGGGCAAGGAGCGACACGCCCCCCTCTCAGCGGGCAGCGGGGTCCTGGAAGCAGAGCAGGGATGGATCGCTGAGTTGGAGGGGAGGCAGCCTTGCGGGGAGACAGGTAGATGAGAGAGAGGGGACATGGGTGCCACTGCCAGATATGTGTAGAGCACACATACTGGCTATAACGTGCTGCCCATTATAGGCTGTCTGTTCCGTAGTTGTGCACAGTGATCACATTGGAAACTTTTGGCTCAGCTCAGCACAGCTCAGTAACTTTGCAGGCACTGTGATTGCAGGGCAATATGATCCTCCTGCATTCGCTCTATACAGCTGCACTTCACTTCTGGGAAGGCTTTGGGGAATGTTCACTGTGGGACGTTTGCTTTCAAAGTATACAGATGCACATATAGGTGAAATACATGTAAAGCATGATTGCAGCATTGTGGGTATTGCGTGCAAGCAAACATTTCTGCTCTCTGCTCGTCCCTCCTCCCTTTTCTGTCCACTCCCTGCCCTCTGTCCATCTTCTCCCCTTCTCTGTGTGTCCACCCCCCTCTCCTTCTCCTGTCCTGCCAGTCATTTCACCCCCCCCCCCCCATGTGCCGGTAGTAAAATGATCCGAGATTCGGATCAAAGATCCGGATCTCTTCAATGATCCGATTCGAATCATCCGGATCATTGAAAAGATCCGAACTTCCCATCTCTAGCAGCCACGAGGAAACGAATGGAGGGAGGCGGAGCCACGGGTGAGGTAGGCGGGGCTATCCAGACACTTTGATAGTTCAGCTATCCGATGTGCTGTAATGTGATTGCAGCAGCGCCCTGTATGAATGCACCCCTTATTAATTCCAGGCTGAGGACAGTAGCAGGATAATGAAGACAGCAGCAGGATGCCATGCGGTGGATGGGCAAATCACCTCTCCTGTGTTTACTCTTGCAGGGGGCGAAGCTACTCAAGCTCTTTCCAGCCCCCTTCTTTTGAATCTAATTACACGCCCCCTTGCCAAGTGCTCGTGATAGGGCAGGGGCGGATGAATACTTGGCTGGACTCTGCTGGAGCTCCAGCTGCAGGTGACAAGCGGCGAACTCCGCCCACAAGATGGCGGCTCCCATATCGTACACCCGGCGGCCGCGATCAGATCCACAAATGTTCGGGCACCCTAGTGAAAGGTATACGTGGCACCCCAACAGCATATCCGTGGCACAGGCCATGGATATATGACGCTAGCAACGCCCATGGCGCTCAGGCAGGGGCCGAACGGCCCTAGAAACGAGCATGGTCCCCGGGCCCCTCCCCGCCTCTTTAGGAGGCGGGCCCGGTCGCAAAGGCGACCACTGCGACCCCGGGCCCTACGCCCATGCTAATTCCCTATAAACTAAATAAACCACGCCCGCAGGTTTTCAGAGAGCCTTGCCAGTAGCAAGGGCTCATGGGAGCTCAGTCTGGGCAGGAGGAGGAGGTGTTACTAGCCATTGATTTCAGAGGCAGAGGGGAGGATGGGGGATTAGGTTTTTTCACAGGCTGAGTGCTCAAGATACAGATAAGCCTGCCTCTGTGTAATGTTTACAAACAACATGGCTGCTGTCGTATCACAGGAAGAAATAATCATTTTCTATTAAAGCTGTTTGCAGCTAGATTTGCTGTGTAAACTAACTAAACTTTAGATAAGATATATAGACAAGTTACTTATTATAGTTAGTTTTTCATCTCGGATCCGCTTTAAGCAATACCAGTTGCCTAGCTATCCCGCTGATCCTCTGCCTCTAATACATTCAGCCATAGACCCCGAACAAGGATGTGCTGATCAGATGTTTCTGACAATATTGTCAGAACTGACAGGATTAGCTGCATGCTTGTTTCTGGTGTATTTCAGACACTACTGCAGCCACATAGACCAGAAGGGCTGCCAGGCAACTGGTATTGTTTAAAAGGACACAAGTATGGCAGCCTCTATATCACTTTCACCTCTGATTCACTTAAAAATGTTGGGCTGTTAGAAATGAGAACATATCTGCAAACGTATGGTTTTCATAGAGGAAGACCTAATGCTTGGACTGATCAGTGGCAAAAGGCGACAAGGCTGCCAGAGAACGCGATGGTTTGACACTATCTAAGCTGACACAGGATTAAGCTTAAGGCAACTGGTGGAAACGGTGCAAGATCAGACAGCATGGAGAGAGCCAGGGGCATTGTTAGCCCCAAAGATCAGTGGCACGTGCCCTGGATCTATTCTGGGGTGTCCAGATATCTCCCAGGCAGAGTCACCTGTGGAACCTCTATGGGGCCTGCTGGGAGCTGTGGTGCATCAACTGAGGGTATGCTGGGTGCTGTGGTGCCTCTTTGTGAGCATACTGGGTGCTGTGGTGCCATGCTTGCCTTTATGGGGTCATGCAGGGAGCTGTGGTTCTTCTATGGAGCATGCTGGGAGTTGTGGTGTCCCAATGGGAGGCCCGTGGGAGCATGGGATGGGGGTCCACTATAAGGTCAGGAAATGCTATGGGGGGAGTGCCAGACAAGCTGACAGCAAAGCAGCCCACCCAGCAGAAAGCCAGACCAGCCAGCACAGAAGCCAGGTAACTCTGCCTATGTTATGTTTAAGAGACACTGCCTATTTATATGATATGCTGTATTTTATTTTATTAATAGAAAGGGGGCTTCATCCAACATTTTGCTAAGCAGGCCTACTTAGACCGCTGTTAAGTTCATGTACATCAAACTCTACCCATGACCACGCCCACATTCTGGTGCATCACACTCAGCTTTTTTTCAGCTGGAGTGCCCAGAAGTGCCCCGGATCTCTTAGGAACCTAGCAACTCCCCATGGAGAGAGCTAACCGATAGAATTGCCAAGAGTCGGGCATGAATGATCGGATAACATCATCATCATCATGGTTTTCATGACTATTAGGGCCTGTTTCCACTTGTAACGCACGTGTCTGCAAGACGCGCTGTGTCACTTCCGGGTGTGCTTATACACTGACGAAACCCATCAGATGTGCCATGCACGGCTATATGATTTGCAGCCTCCCACACCATTTCGGATGGAAATGTCGACCGAATTGCTAGCACAAGCAATTCAGCGGTGGCGCCATTGTACCCTATGGCCGAGTTTCCCCGCGTGACTTACCAGTGGGGAAACTCTGTGGATTCGGCGTGGAAACTGCGCCAGTGGATACGGGCCCTTAGAACAGAGAAAGACAGGATTTTGCTTTCTTAAAACAGAAGGTATTTGTGATTATTCAGGTTGACGCGAGCTCTGAGGTATCCCACAGTAGAGATGGCCCGAACGGTTCGACCACAAACTTATTCACGCGAACGAGGTGGTGAACCTCGAACTATATGCGAGTTCGACCCGCCCCCTATACTACATCATTAGAGCTAACTTTGACCCTCTACATCACAGTCAGCAAACACAGGGTAGCCAATCAGGCTACACTCCCTCTTGGAGGCCCCCCCTCTTATAGAACGCAGGCAGTGTCAGCCTTTTCACTCACTCGTGTGGCTGCAGTAATTAGAGAAGGGAGAGAACCTGCTGACATAGGGAAAGCTTAGTTAGGCTCCTTGCTGATACTTATTGCTAAAAAGCACTGCTCATCCTCAACAGCTTTTTTGAAAGCTAATGTTGTTCTTGTGATCTTTTTTTTTTTGTGTGTGTGTGTGTGTGTCCCACAGACACTCGTGTTGCATTTACAGCCCTGTCAGTCAGTCGCAGCTGCTGGACCTTGGTCCCTTGGTAATTCCTACTGTGCCACTGCCAGGCCCAGCACATTCAGTGACTACCTGTGTGTGTGACAGCTGCACATTTGTAATACCAATCACTGCATACCAACCTGTTCAGTGCACCTACCTACCTACGTGACCGCAAGCAGTGTTATATACCAGTCACTGCACCTGTTCACGGTACCTGTGTGTGTGACAGCTGCACATTTGTAATACCAATCACTGCATACCTGTTCACTGCACCTGTGTGACTGCACATTGTATTACTCAAGTCAGTGCATACCTTTCACTTCATCTCCCCAATATGGGCAAAACAGGCAGAGGCAGGCCACCGGGCAGGTCTGTTCGAGGTCGTGCTGTCATGATTTCGTGCGGCCCTGGACCAAAGTACAGTGTTCAGAAGGCGCATGCCATTAACCCCTAAGATTGTCAGGAAGTAGTTGACTATTTAACACAGAACACCTCATCTTCCTCAGCTTCCGCATGGAAACGTGGCATATCTTCCTCCTCCTGCTCTGATTCTGGCACCCCAGTTGACACTCAGTCGGCCGCCACCACCAAAGTGCCATCACCACAGGGCTCAGCGGTGTGGACATTTTTTTGTGTGTCTGCCTCAGATGAGAGCAATGCCATCTGTACTCTCTGCCACCAAAAATTGAGCCGTGGAAAGACCAAGACCGGCGTAGGGACAACTGCCTTGCGAAGGCACATGATGACAAAGCACAAGCTTGCGTATCACAATGAAGCAATGACCGCCGGCTATATGTGTGTCTCGGGGGGGGGCGACCATATGGGCTTGAAAACCGCTATCGCCTGCACCCTGGCCATGATGCGCACTAGTCCAGCACGGCCATTACTACACAAACAGCTGTTCGCGGTGCATTACACAGTGAGTTTGGTCTGTCAGTGTGAAGCAGTACACTAATTACACTACTTGAGTGATGTATACACATGCAAGATGTTTGAAAGCACTTTAGGCCTCCAATTTCGCATGCAATGTGATTTTTGCCCTTAAAACGCTGCTGTGCATCAAATCCGGATTTTCCCAGGGACTTTTGGTGTGTATTCCACTCCGCCATGCAAAAACTCAGGTGTTAGAACCCTGGAAACATCTTTTCCATCACTTTTGTGGCCAGCATAAATGTTTCTAGTTTTCAAAGTTCAACTCCCCATTGAAGTCTATTGTGGTTCGAAAAGTTTGCATGAACCGAACTTTTTGCGGAAGGGTTCGCGTTCGAGGTTCGCAAACTGAAAATCAGAGGTTCAAGCCATCTCTATCCCACAGTGCATCACTGCTGAATATGCAAATTATCTCTTTGTAGTCCCTGATAGCTAAACACACCTCCAGAACCACTGGAATGCAATGATGTGCTAGCTTGTTAATATTCCAGAGCCACACTAATCAAACATGCAAACAGACTGTTTCAGACTGGTTGATCTCTGGGACACTTCACATGCTTATTCCAACCTGAATATTGGCAAATACCTTCTGTTTGAAGAAGGCAAAATTCTGTTTTTACATAACATTTCTTGTAAGAGGACTTAGCCTTTTGGTCCTTTTTAGCCTCTTACACATAGGAGTTTGCGCTCACCATGAGCTTGCTAGGTAATCTGTAAAACAGAGAAAGACTTAATTCTTCACAGAAAGCTTTGCAGTTAAAGAGAACCAGAGATGAACGTTTCACACAAAATAAACATATCAGTTGATAGCTTATAAAGAATAAATGCTCTACCTGATAATTTCGCCGCTCTGGTGTGCCTTTCTTAGTGTTTTTTATCCATTATTGCTCCAGGAAAAATCAAATATGGCCGCCGGCTCATATCCCTTCTCCTTCTGGGTTATATGAGTTGTTCTGGATGTGCTGTCTAGGCTATATGAGACTATGCTGCTATCTAGGCTAAATGCAGCCTTTCATCTACGTGCTTTCATTTTGGTATGATGTACAGCTGCCTGTAGGAAGTGTCTCTCATAGGAATGAACCTGCAGTCATCATCAGTATCTAGTGCACACAGAGCACACAGGGATCATATTGCAGCCACAGAGCTTCTCTCTCAGCAGGAGCAGGCCCTCCCATGTCATCACAGCTCTCAGTATGCAAAGCAGGAAATCTAAGCCAGGAGGGGGAAGGCTTGGGCTTGAAAAGACTCCACAGAAGAGTGACTCAGCTATAATGATTCCAGGTCAAACCTCGACTGAATAGTCGATGGATAATTACCTAAGACACAACACGTGGAGCACCATCCATAAACAATAATGCAGTCCTATCTATAAATGATAAGGAACCCTGAAATGTGCAGAATGGCCAATGAAGACAATATCGAATCAAGAAGAAAACAGCTATGGCCTCTAAGAACCGCACCAAATCAGGACACAATAATTTTGAAAAAAAGTACATCCTTTATTAATTGATCCACAAAAGATTAAAACACAATTAAAAACAGGTGGGGGATAACAATAAACCCAGATTGTCGGAGAAACGGCAGGAAAATAAAGTGCAAATAGTGCTAATAACTAGTGGTGTGTTATTAGCAATATTTGCACTTTATTTTCCTGCCAGTTCTCCGACAATCTGGGTTTATTGTTATCCCTCACCTGTTTTTAATTGTGTTTTAATCTTTTGTGGATCAATTAATAAAGGATGTACTTTTTTCAAAATTATTGTGTGCTGATTTGGTGCGGTTCTTAGAGGCCATAGCTGTTTTCTTCTTAATTTGAATAGTCGGTGGATCCTTATCACAGTTGCTAATAGACTAATTAAGCAGATAACAATGAAACTAAAGCCCCGTCTACACCATAAGAGATTGCAGCGATCCGGCGGCTCGATTAATCGCCGGACCACCTCTTCCGCGTGCCCGCCGTGTCCGCGCTCGCTGCGCGTGCGCCGCATTCGATTCCCCGCTCATCACCGCCGGCGCCGCTTATCTTCCGCTCGATTCCCTGCCATTGTCCCCTCGCGGGGAGCGAGCAGGGAATCGGTGGTGCGGAGATCCGTCCTGTCGGATCTTATCAATCGAGCCGCATCAGTGGCTCGATTGATAAGGAGCATCGCGGCCGCATCTACTCGTGTAAATGCGGCTTAAAAGCAGGGTAGGTGTTTACTGTCATGTTCCCACTGATAAATGTAATAAAATACATGAGGGTGCTTCGTCTCTGGTTCTCTTTAAGCCCTTATGAATGGCCACCAACATAAATTAGCCTATTTAGTCTATTTTAGCAATCTAGGATGATAACATTACGAGTTGCTATTTTTAGCAAATACACAGTACTCAGCTGCTGGTCTAACTGTGCAAAGTTTGTGGATTCTGCCTGGCTGAAAAAAAAAATACATGGTCTCATACCTCCCAACTTTTTGAGATGGGAAAGTGGGAGACTTAAGCCACGCCCCTGCCACACCCCTGGTCACGCCCCCTTCACATCCCTAGTCACGCATATCATAAAGATTTCATAAGAAAAATATGTACTTTTATAATTCAACCCACACTGGTCCTTTCTATCCTGGTTCATTCTCCTTCATACTGACATTTTAAAATTGGCAATATATCAATTTAAAGGATGGGAATAAAGTTTACAGTGAATCAAACACATTTTTAGTAGAGAAATATATATATATATATATATATATATATATATATATATATATATATATATATATATATATATATATAAAGAGGGACACAGTCCTAAAGAGGGACAGAGGGTCAGAGGGACAGAGGGACAGGGCTCCCAAAGAGGGTCTGTCCTTCCGAAAGAGGGACAGTTGGGAGCTATTATGGTATCTTTACATGTTCTACCTAGTGACAACATCACAAGTTCCTGTTTCCAGTAAGAACACATGCATGAAAATCACATTGTATGTGATATTTTGTTTGCATACAATTTCATAAACAAACTTGCATGAAATGGAAACTAGCCCATTCAAATCATTGGTTTTTATACTAAAGCAAATTTTCATTACAAAAACAATTTGCAGAAAAATAGCACACATGAAAACATAGCCTCACATGTGAGATTATAAATCAGGGATTGTCTTGTTGATCATATGAACATATTAATTTTTCATTTATAATGAAGATCATCATGATAGTGTATAGCCAAGGAGAAAATAAGGAGATTGAGTACCTAACATAAATGAAAGAATTAAATATAATTACTTTCAAGAAAATTATGAAATGAGTTACATAGTAAAGAAATGGTGGAACTGAACAGAGGACTCACAAGAAAGTAATGAACGGAAAACAGACAACAAGTGGTTAGGAAGTTTATCTGAATGTGTTAAAGGTAATGTATGAGTGTCTAAAACTCATAGTGAGAGAGTCCCAGGCAGAAAGGCAGCTCTAGAGATGTCTTGGAGCAATTCATAGTAAAAGGTTATGACCCAGGAAGACATTACCAGTTAATTGAAGGTGTGAATAAAGCTATGTACACACATTAGATAAAATTCAGTCGCATCAAGTTAAAATGACCGATTAACAATGTTTCGACCAATTTATGAGAGGCAACATTGAACGACCAACTGTCAACGATGGCGTCAAGCGACCGATATCAAGAGTCGGCCATGATTGGATCTTGGATGTTTTTGACCAACAATCGATTGCAGTAGAAAGTGTGTACAGATAATTAACCTATGCACAGCGATTATTTTCTGTACAGCGCACACGCGAAAGCTGCACCTGCGTTGTAGTAATCTATATATATAATAGACTAAGTGCCTCAACCTTCAAACAAGAAGAAGTACTTTGCATGAGAAAATTTATGCGTGATCAAACACCAAGTTTAAGGCCTCTTTTCCACAGACTGTTGAGCTGTGTGCTCAGCAAGCAGTTACCAGGCAGCAGTGAGCAGATACCAGGCAGCAACAAGCAGTTACCAGGCAGCAGCAAGCAGATACCCGGCAGCAGCAAGCAGATACCAGGCAGCAGTGAGCAGATACCAGGCAGCAACAAGCAGTTACCAGGCAGCAGCAAGCAGTTACCAGGCAGCAGCAAGCAGTTACCAGGCAGCAGCAAGCAGTTACCAGGCAGCAGCAAGCAGTTACCAGGCAGCAACAAGCAGTTACCAGGCAGCAACGAGCAGTTACCAGGCAGCAACGAGCAGTTACCAGGCAGCAACGAGCAGTTACCAGGCAGCAACAAGCAGTTACCAGGCAGCAACGAGCAGTTACCAGGCAGCAACGAGCAGTTACCAGGCAGCAACGAGCAGTTACCAGGCAGCAGCGAGCAGTTACCAGGCAGCAGCGAGCAGTTACCAGGCAGCAGCGAGCAGTTACCAGGCAGCAGCGAGCAGTTACCAGGCAGCAGCAAGCAGTTACCAGGCAGCAGCAAGCAGTTGTGAGTTTGAGAGCCATTTCACTGCCTATTCACAGTCCATGGAAAAGAGGCCTTACCCTAGCAAGTCTGACATTGCAAATCTGGCCTAATTGGATATTCATGAGGCAATGCTCATGCAAATGCATGCACAAACCAATACCACAAAGCAGTCACCCTGCTACATGCTACATTAGCACTATCCGGCTTAGTGCACACCAGAGCGGTTCGGCAGCGTTTTGCGATCCACTTGCGGCTGCGGATACGCTTGGGTAATGTATTTCAATGGGCTGGTGCACACCAGAGCGGGAGGCATTTTGCTGAAACGCATACTCCCGAGGTGAGGCATTTTTTTGGATTTCGGATGCATTTCTGCCTCAATGTTAAGTATAGGAAAAACGCAAACCGCTCTGAAAAACGGCAGTTCAGAGCGGTTTTGCAGGCGTTTTTGTTACAGAAGCTGTTCAGTAACAGCTTTACTGTAACAATATATGAAATCTACTACACCAAAAACGCTTTACAAAACCGCAAAATGCTAGGTGAAATGCTACAGAAAAATAAGAAAAAGCGTTTCAAAATCTGCTAGCATTTTGCGGATCTGCTAGCAGTTTTTGGTGTGCTCCAGGCCTCCAGGAGCGCCACGGGGAGGATTCCCAATGCCCCCTTTTTATAGAACTGGGGGGACCGCAGGGTCCCAGGCTCTCTCACTGCCTGGAAACCACAGCGGCACCCTGGAGGGGGAGGCTGGGTGGCGTGGACGACCCCCCCCCCCCAAGTTTGGCCAGCGCCGGGGAGAGCCGTCTGCACCCACCTCCCAATATTAAAAACAGGCACTTATCTTAACGTCCATTGCGTTCTGCTACATGCGCATTAATTTGGGGGCACCACATGAGAAAGGAGAGAAGCATGGGTCACCCCGAGCTTTAGAGCTCAGGGCTGGCTCACATACAGCACTCCAGAGGGGGGGGGGGGGGGGAGGAGGACAGGCGCACTCACTCCAGGGTTCACACCACCGGAGCAAGCCATCCACCACCTGCCTCCAAAGGATACAAACATGAGAAAATTAATGCGCATGTAGCAGAACCCAATGGATGTTAAGGTAAGTGGCTGTTTTTAATATTAGGAGGTGGGTGCGGACGGCTCTCCCCAGCGCTGGCCACGCTTGGGGGGGGGGGGGGGGCGGCTGCGCCACCCAGCCTCCCACTCCGGGGTGCCACTGTGGTTCCCAGGCAGTGAGAGAGCACTTTGCAGTATTGGTTTTTTGACCCTGCATAGTTTGGCATGCGAAAGCAAATGCATATTTGTATGAGCATTGCCTCATGAATAGCCAATTAGGCCGGATTTGCAAAGCCAGACTTGCTAGGGTTAAACTTGGTGTTTGAGCATGCATACATTTTCTCATGGAAAGCCTACTTCTTCTTGCTTCAAGGTTGAGGCACGTACTCTATTAGATAGATAGATGCGGCGTATGCTACGACGCGGGTTGGCTAGTACATTCTAAAGAGCTAAAAGTGCAGGTGCATATTTTGCATGTGCGCTCTAAGTCATTTGGATTGGTGTCCAGGGCCGGTTTAAGCAACAATGGGGCCCCAGGGCAAAATAAGCCTGGGGGCCCCCCCAACATATACCCCGGAACAAAAATCGGCATTAGGGGACCTTTTTTGCAGCTGGTATAGTCCCAATCGGTCAGAGCTCCACATTCTGGCTATCCCAGCCTGCATGGGGGACAAGGGGTTAAAAAGTTTCAGGAGAAGGGACCCCACATAATTTAAAAAAAAAAAAATTCCCACACTCTAAACATAAAAAAAAATTGGGAAAATAGGAAAAAATGCCAGGGATCTTCATACAGCCATATTGCGACTGTATAGCGATCCCTGGCCAAAGCGCTGCGGCTGCGTATAGACCCCCTGGAAACCCCGTCAGGAAATTTATTGCGCTTTCGTTTGATACATGTAAAATTACACTACCGTTAGGTTTGCTACTTTTTTCCTTCTAAACTTTAAAATCGATTTTCTCAAAAACTATAAGGTCTTTTTGAAAAATTGTTTTTCCTCTTATTCCTAATGATCTCCTTAACATATCCTGCAAATTTAGGATTTCTAGCATTTAAGGTGGATTTGATATTAACCATTAAAGTCGGCAGGTTTTTAAATGTGTTTTTTTTTCCTTTGAAACTTTAAAATCGATTTTCTTAAAAAATTTTGTTTTCCTCTTGTAGCCACTGGGGGCCCCTACAAGCTCTGGGGCCCTGGGGCAGCTGCCTCCTTTGCCTTAATGGTAGCGCCGGCCCTGTTGGTGTCGCACATGTTTGTACAGATATCGGTTGTTTCACTTAATTGCACCTCTGACGTCACTTCCACATTCTTTCTTAACACCTTCTTTCTTTGATCATTCTTGTGTGTATACAGGTTATTTGTGATCGTTAAAATTCTCGATTGATCATCGGTCGACGTTCATTTCAACCAAACCAAGCTTACAGTGGACCTGAGCTCTTGCAAAGAACAGACTGAAAAGTGTTTATTGCACATAGAAATGCTGTAGAAATCTGCAGCACTTAGCTGTGTTTGTTTATTTAGCTACAGTTGAGTGTAACAAGTGTGTTATCAGTAGGCATGACTCACAGCTCCTTGGTGCTGGGAGAGCTGGCTGTACAGGAAAAGACAGATGCTTTAACCCTTCCTTTGCTCCCTGAAAGTTCATCCAATACATTTTCAGGCATTTTTGGGGATTTCTGTGTAACGTAACAAAGAATTGTTTTTCCCCTGGTTGTTTTCACACTTTGTCTAATATTTTACTGTAGAGCAGAGAGGAAGTTCTGAGCTCAGATCCACTTTAAGGGCTCAGACACACTAAACGGCATTTTTTCACCAATCGCCTCGATTTCTATGCGATTTTTGCCACGATTTTAAGAAAAGTGAATGGGAGCGATTTTTAAAAATCGCTCAGAAAGCACTAATCAATCCCAAGCGCTTAGAAAATCGCTTATAATGTGCCTAAGCGCGAAGAATGGTGGTGGCGGCTGTGGGGGGTGTTCTCTTTTTTTATGAAGCTGGAAATGTATTTAGGATATGATAGGAAAGGCGAGAGATTTAGATGTAAAACATAGATGCTTGAACTACAGTAGGTGCCACCATAATGATTAGCAGACAGGGTTTTCAGTTGAAAACAAACAGGATCCATTTAAAGTGGACCTGAACTCAGAACTCCTCTCTGCTGTAAAAGATACACAACAGCATAATAACCTTTAAACAAAAAAAATGTCTTTGTTACCGCTGATACAAATCCTAATATAAATCTGCACAGTTTCTACTGCAAACTTTTTTTTTCTTAGCATTTTAGTAAGGGGGCTTTTAGGACCATTGTAGTCCCTTATGCTACGTACACACATGCGACAACGATCGTTCGTTGTCAACGACGAACGATCTTTTAATTGACGAAAGAACGACCGAAGTAAAGTTAGTTGTAAAAAGTATGTAACGATCACATCGTTAGAACGAACGTTACACCACGTAAAAGCACTTAATGCGCCTGCGCATAAAATTGTAAAGTTCCTTGGAGAAAAAGTGAAATGCGCATGTCCAGCCTGGTACGAACGATCGTTTCCAACGATGTGCCACTTTTGCTAACGATCGTCGGTGGTAAAAATCCGCCAAGACAGAACTTTGTTTTGTAGCGATTTGCCTCGTTCGTCGTTTGCCTTAATAGTCGTTGGTTCGTTTTTTGTAACGATCGTCGTTGGTAAAGATCAGGGAACGATCGTTACAAACGACTATAGTCGCATGTGTGTACGCACCTTTACACACTCCAATGAGTTCTGGTTCACCATGAGCTTGCTGGTTAGTCTGTAACTCTCGGTGTTACAAGCCCTACTCCATAGAGCCAAATTAATCCATGCCATGCACTGATGAGGATCAAACAATCCGAAACAGTCTGTATGCAAGTTGGATTATTATGGCTCTGTACAATTTAACAAGCTGACAGATCATTGCATTCCAGCGGTTCTGGAGGTGTGTTTAGCTTCTAAGGACAACAATGGTTAATTTGCATATATTCAGCAGTGATGCACTGGGAGACATCTCAAGTTTACTCCAACCTGAATTATCGCAAATTCTTTCTGTTTTAAGAAAGCAAACTTTTGTTTTTCTAACAACAACATATGCGTTTTAAATTGTTGGAGAATCAGCACCATATTCCAAAACACACATTTTCACACTGTTCCGAAATGACAAAATAAATGTATCTTTGTGAAATATCTACCCGATGTGTAACCTTGTCAATAAATGATGAGCTCCACGGACGGTCTGAACCAATTTAATTCTTGTAGGAGCAAAAGGGAAGAAAACCAGGGAGTATTTGTTTCAGAAGTACATGTTCTGCAACATCACAGCCAAGAATATCCAAAAAGAAATTTACTAGCTTATTACACGAGCAATACACAATTTGTTCTCTTCTTTTGATCTTATGAAATAGAGGGGGAAGACAGAACTAAATTCCCACAGGCTTTGAAATGATGGAAGCTCAACAACATCTTTCTAAAGAAAGGGAAGTAAACACTTGAATGAATTCTCCATCATGGAACCATTTATCTGTATTGGCCCTTCTTCTGAGGTCTGCCATAAAGTAGTAAATTAATGGCTCTTCTTGGCAAAGTGAGTTCTCTTCATGAATATTGCTCATCATGGCATCAGCTTGTAACATTTATTAGCTCACCTGATGCTGGTTAGTTTACTATTATTTGATAATATGAAGGACACAAGGTCACAAGTTCTACTCATTTTCATGAAACCTTTGGCCTTTTACTAGGCGTTAAGCACCTGATTCCATTGCATAAAAAATATATACATAAAAAATACAAATAAAAAATAAACACAATATTATATTTCATGTGAAGTGCGGGACTTTGCCCTGTGGTTATTGAGTAAACACATGGAAGATTCAAGCATTAACTGAATACACTTTCTCTGGCTTGCTGGTAGTCGCTTTCTTTGACTTTGATGATTTTTTTTTATACCTACTGAAGTTAGTAAACTGTTGCCTATTTGAGATCTAGGATAAATCTGAGGATAAATCCTTGCTTGTTTGTGTGTGTGTTTTCTTTGATTATTCACATTGATGTAATTTAGCATATGTACACGTATCTCCAGCCACTAAATCTTCCTGTTCTTATTCCTTGTAAAATATTGTTGACTGAGCATTTACAATATATGTACTTTGTTATGTAGAATTCTATGTTAAATCTGAAATATTCACCAATAAAGTACCCTGAACTTTACAAAAAATGACAACTTGCCAGCTGTCTACCCCAATGCTAGTAAGCAGCATCTGCATTCTGTTTCTCTTTACAATTGGTTGTATGAAGGCTTACATCACTCGAAAATAGGGATGGTCGGAAATGCGAATTTCCGGTTCAGTGGAAAATCCGCATTCCGTCTTTGCCAATTACCGCTACTGCTACCAATTCTGCTTTCCGTTACCAATTTCCGCATTCCGATTGCGGATTTCCACCGCATTTTTGAATACTTTTTTTGCATCTTGTTCACAAGATTCTGTTTAATAAATCCTGAAAATTTGGTGTTACTTACGGGGGCATTGCTATTAACCGCTAAAGTCGGTGGATTTTTGCTGTAATGTAAAATGCAGAAAATCTGCATTATCCGATATGCGGTAATTTTAAGCCAATCAGAAGACGCAGAATGAATAAACCAATCAGAGAATGTGAAAATTTCCACCTAAATCCCTATTCTCTGATTGGTTTATTCATTCGGATTGGCTTAAAATTACCGCATATCGGACAATGCAGATTTTCTGCATTTTACATTACAGTAAAAATCCGCCGACTTTAGTGGTGAATAGCAAAGCCCCCTTAAGTCCTAGAAACACCAAATTTTCAGGGTTTATTAAACAGAATCGTGTCAACAAAATGCAAAAAAAGTTTTCAAAAAGACCTTATAGTTTTTGAGAAAATCAATGTTAAAGTCGGCGGAAATGTCCACGATTTCCAGCTGAAATCCGCCTACCGCACTTGTATTACCGATTTCCGCATTTCGGAAATTGCATTTCCGTGGAATCCGAATGAGCATTCCTACTTGAAAACTAAGTACTATACATACTTGTGTATAAGCCACCCTGTGTATAAGCCGACCCCCCCAACTTTTGCCCCTGAAATGCCATAATAATGTGTGATCTGTGGATAAGCCGACCTCCCCTATGTCTCCCTCTAGTTTACCCAGGGCCGGATTTGTACTCTTTACCACCCAAGGCCACTGTCACCAGCTGCCCTCCTTCAGTATAGGTAGCAAGATGACCCCTCCCACCTTTCCTTAAGTATAGGTAGCCAGATGACCCCTCTCCCTTTCTTCCCAGTAGAGGTAGCCAGATGACTTCCTTAATCCCTCCTTTTCCCACCCCCCTTTCAGTATAGGTAGCCAGCTCACCTTCACACCGCAGCAGCCATCAGTGTCACTCATTTCTCCATTTGTCTCCAGTGCAGAAGCTTCCTCTTCCTTTCTGTTTCCAATGCTGCCCAAGTCCATAGCCACTGGCTACAATGCAAACATGCACAGAGAGCAAGGTGGCTGCTGCACAGATGGCTAGCAGCAGAATACCATGATCAGGCGCTCGTCTGATCTGCCTGCATTGCAGCATTTGCAAGCTTGCATCAGTTTAGCCTGCTGCTTTGGTGCCCTTGCTCCTGTGGTGCCCATAGCCTAGGTGGCCTTAGCCTAAATCCGGCCCTAAGTCTACCCCCTGTATGTAGGCAGAGTGCCTCCCCCCTGTATGTGGTGAATGTGATGCAGAAGTGAAACATGCTTGCAGAGTGCATGTGTATGTTTATACAAAGTGCATATGTATGATTATGCAGATTGCATGTGTATGATTATGCAGAGTGCATGTGTGCATGTGTATGATTATGCAAAGTTCATGTGTATGATTATGCAAAGTTCATGTGTATGATTATGCAGAGTGCATGTGTATAATTATGCAGAGTGCATGTGTATCATTATGCAGAGTGCATGTGTATCATTATGCAGAGTGCATGTGTATCATTATGGAGAGTGCATGTGTATGATTATGCACAGTATGTATAGAGTGTATATGGTGCAGAGTGTTGTGAACTGTACATATATCTACCTCTGCTCAATAGCCATATTCCCATCTCCTTTGCAGCTTTGTACTCGCTGCTGACATCTAGTGGCTGAGTACGGAACTACAAGGAAGTGTCTCCCTGGGAGGAGAAGGAAGTGAAACCTGTTCAGAATCAGAATCAGAATCAGTTTTATTTCGCCAAGTACAGCAGAGCTGTAATCGGAATTATTTGTGGTGCACATGGCATAGACAGAGTAAGGACAGACAGAGTATAACCAGACGCACAAAAACACATACAAAAATAGAATGCAGTAGTCAGTTCGTAACGGCCATTTCACTGCTATGCAGTACAGTCCGGTGATAAAAAATAAGAAGGTGCTGGTGAAAGGCCAGGCCATTTACGGATAAAGAACCAGGGCAGGCAGCGGCGGGAACCGGGTGACCGGGTGACCAGCCCAGCAGTTAGAAATGCAGGCCGGGCCGGGGAAGGTTGGAGTTCAGTAGCCGAACAGCTTGGGGGAAGAAGGTGTTCTTCCGCCTGGTAGTTTTGGATGGTATAGTCCTGTAGCGGCGGCCCAATGGGAGGAGCCTGAAGTAATGTCTGCCTGGGTGAGAGGGGTCGTGGGAGATCATGGTTGCCCTCTTCCTCATCCTAGAGGAGTGGAGGAGATCAAGAGGTGGAAGAGGAGAACCGATGATCTTCTCCGCGTCAGTTATGACTCTCTGCAGCTTGTGTTTGTCGCTTGCCGCTGCGCCCGCATACCAGACAATTACAGAGGAGCAGAGGATGGATTCTATGGTGGCGGTATAGAAGCTGGTCAGCAGCTCCTTGGGCATACCAAATCTCTTCAGTTGGCGCAGAAAGAACAGCCGCTGCTGGGATTTCTTCTGAATTTTGGTGGTGTTTAGCCCCCATTTCAGGTTGTTAGTGAGAGTCGTGCCGAGGAACCGAACCGATGACACCCTAGAGACTGTAGTCCCTCCAATGAGGACAGGTGGGAGGGGTGGAGGGTTTCTCCTGAAGTCTACGACTAGGTCAACAGTCTTTGCTGTGTTGAGGACTAGGTTGTTGTCACTGCACCAGTTGCATATCCTCTCGACTTCGCTGTGGTATTCGTGCTCCCCGTTGCTACCAATAAGGCCGATGATGGTGGTGTCGTCTGCAAATTTGATGACCTTCACAGAGTCGGCAGATGAGATGCAGTTGTTGGTATAGAGGGAGAACAGTAGAGGTGATAGAACACAGCCTTGTGGAGCCCCTGTATTTGTGGTCCGGACGCTGGAGTAGTAGTTGCCAAGCTTCACCTGCTGCGTTCTGTTAGTCAAGAAGTCTTTGATCCATGCTCGGAGAGTAGGATAAATTCCGAGCTGCATCAGATTGGTGATCAGGATGTCAGGGCAGATCGTGTTGAACGCTGAGCTAAAGTCTAGGAACAGAATCCTAGCATAGGAGGCGGGGCTGTCCAGGTGCTCAGTGATGTGGGCCATGCTGACATTGATGGCATCCTCCACGGATCGGTTTGCCCTATATGCAAATTGGAGCGGGTCTAAAAGGGCGTCCGTGGACCTCTTCAGGTGGGCAAGGACCAGCCGCTCGAGGAGCTTCATGATATTAGAGGTTAGGGCCACCGGACGGAAGTTATTTAGCTCAGTACTGCCTGTTTTTTTTGGGACTGGTACAATTGTAGACCTCTTAAAACAGGAGGGGACTGTACCCCCAGATAAAGACTTCTTAAATAAGAAAGTGAGCACAGGGGCTAGCTGGTCAGCACAGGTTCGCAAGGAGATAGATGACACTCCGTCCAGGCCGGAAGATTTCCTGGGGTTCAGCTTGCGGAGGTGCCGGAGTACCTCTGATTCCCGAACGGTACTGGGCGCCAGGGAGACGAGTTCGCCCACAGGGGGAGGGGGCGAAACTGCGTGGCTCACGGGCTGGATGGGATGTTGCTCGAACCTGCAGTAGAACTCATTGAGCTCCTCCGCCAGTCGAGGGCTAGGGGTCACCGTCAGGGGTGCCGATTTGAAGTTCGTGGCTGCTCTCAGGCCCTTCCATACCTCCCGTGTGTTGGTTGACTGGAGGCAGAGCCCCAGCTTTTCGGCATAGGCCCTTTTTGCCAAACGCAGTTCTCTTTTCAGGGCGTGCCTGGCCTCCCTGAATTCCTCTGGGGAGCCGGACTTGTGCGCTTCCTCTTTGCGTTTCCGAAGCCGGCGAAGTCTGTCGTTGAACCAGGGCTTGTTGTTGGGATAGACTCTGAAGGACTTAGACGGAATACACGCTTCTTCGCAGAAGCTAATGTAGGAGGTCACATTCTCGGCCCATTCATCAAGGGTGCGTGCCTCCAGAGTCGACCAGTCGGTGGTTTCAAAGCAAGCTTGGAGCTCCAGTTTGGCATCTGCTGTCCATTTTTTTGAGGTTTTGACGATGGGCTTTGAGGTCTCCAGGAGCCTCCTGTAGGTGGGGATCAGGTGTATTGTGTTGTGGTCAGAGTTCCCAAAGGGGCTCCTTGGATGGCCTTGTAAGCACACTTGTGGACCGTGTAGCAGTGGTCTAGGATGTTACAGTTCCTGGTAGGACAGGTGATGTGCTGCTTGTAGCGGGGCAACACGTGCCGAAGGTTCGCCTTGTTGAAGTCACCCAAGATGATGAACAGGGCCTCCGGGAGGGCTGTTTCCCAGCGCGAGATACAGTCGCTGATTTCTTGCAGGGCAGTCTTGGAGCATGCGTCGGGAGGAATGTAGACCCCAACGAGGACAAGGGAAGAGAACTCCCTCGGGGAGTACCTAGGCCTGCAGTTTATGGCAAGGATTTCAACATCTGGGGTGCAGGCCTTGTGGAGAGTGATGGTGTTGGAGCACCAGGAGGTGTTTATGTAAAAGCAGATACCACCCCCTCTCGTTTTCCCAGAGAGGGCTGCGTCACGGTCTGCTCTTAGGAGGCTGTGGCCTGGTACATGCAGAGAGTCGTCGGGGATGCTGTCGCACAGCCAGGTTTCGGTGAAACAGAGAACAGGGGTATACTTGCTGATCTGGGGTTTGCTGCCGAGTAGGAGGAGCAGCTCGTCCAGTTTGTTGGGGAGTGAGCAGACGTTTGCTAGTAGGATGGCAGGGACAGGGGAGCGTAGGCCCTTCCTTTTGAGTCGGACCTGGGCCCCCGCCCTCCTACCTCTGTGGCGGCGTGTGTTTGGGGCTCGCTTGGTGGAGAGATATTTGATGTGATCGGTGACAGTGTTCCACTGGGAAGAATCCGGTGGGTGATCGGGACTGACCGTGGGTTCCCATCTAAGTAGGGTCTCCCTAGAAAGGGTGGCAGACCGCCCTCCGGCCATGGCACAGCTACCACGGTAGGTGCAGTGTGCAGCACAGTGTGCGCCTACAGTGACTCAGATGAGGTGCAGGTGGTGTGGAGAAGGCGTACAACCCGGACAGACACAGATAGATGGCGAGGGTCGGTAGATGGCGAGGGTCGGGCAGCCCGTCACGGTGTGGGGCACAACTAGATGGGCTGGAGCAGGCGGCATAGCACAGTGTGGCACATTGGATGGTGCGGTGGGTGCAGCACAAAAAGTGGACCGAACAGGTGAAGTGGGGCAGGCAGCACAACACAGACGGTGGTCCAAGTGTGTGGTGCGAAGCAGGCAGCCCAGCATGGACACAGGCCCAATAGATGATGTGGGGCAGGCAGCAAAGCACAGACCAGGGCACAGTTAGATTATATGGAGTAGGCAGCACAGCACAGTCAAGCAAAGGCACGGATAAGAAGGTGGGAGCAGGCTAGATGGTATGGAGCAACAGCACAGCACAGTCTGTGACACAGATAGCTGGATGGAATGGAGCTGGCAGCACAGCACAGTCAGTGTCAATGGCAGATAGATGGCATGGAGCAGGCAGGTAGATGGCATGGGGCACAGCACAGGCAGAGGCACAGAGATGGTATGGAGCGGGCACAGCACAGAAGATGGTATGGAGCAGGCACAGCACAGCTTACCACAGAGGATCCCCAGTAGGAGGTGGGGAGAAGAACTGCAGAACTCACCAGGATGACACAGGACAGGCTGTGCAGTTGGAAGAGGTCATGTTTTTACCAGCAGCATTGGTGGGATGCAGGCCGGGCAGAGCGGAGTCGTCGTCAGCAGCAGTGAGCCCTCAGGTTTGGTGGGATGCAGGCTGGGCAGAGCGGAGAACCACCTCAACAGGCGAGATGCTGCCCCCCGGGGAGCCAGGTTGTTGATGTTGATGACCACGTGGCAGGGTAGGTGTACTGCGAAAGGAGAACGGGCCAAGGAGGTTACTGTAGCGGCGAGAGGGTGCCGGGACCAGGAGCAGCGTCAGGAGGCTGGTGATGCGGCGGCCGCCGGGAGCCGCGACCAGCGTGCCAGGACCAGGAGCAGCGGGAAGCTGGTGATGCGGTGGCAGAGTTGTCCGTAGCTCGAGAAACAGCCGGGAGCAGCGATCCTGATGCCGGGACCAGGAGCAGTGTCCGGATGCCAGCTGGGCGCAGAGTAGCTGGGGGTGCCCGTTGCAGCGGCAGACTGTGAGTGGGCGAACCGAGGGCAGCCGGGGCCAGGATGCAGGAGGCCAGGGTTGCGGCGGCGCCCAGGTTTCCGAAGTGTTGCAGCCGGGAGGTTTGCGGGCTGCGGAGAGGGGCCGCTGAGTGGCTGGAGGCAGTGTCCGGAGGCAGGAAGCCAGAGCGGCAGTCGGAGTGTTGCAGCCGGGAGGTTTGCAAAGATGCACACCGAGCTGTGGACGGGAGCCGAGTGTCTGGAGGCAGTGTCCGGTGGCAGGGAGCCAGAGCGGCAAACAGAGGCACAGGTGAGAAACCCACAAAGATGAAGCTATCCCTACACTACTCCTGAGCACAAAACTAGGTAATTAAAACTATAAGACTATAAAGGAAAAACATAAAAACAATTAAAAACTGCCTAAAAGTGGGAGCCATGTGACCGAGGCAACCTGCGTGGGCGCCATCTTGGTCTAACAAGCAGAGCTGCATGGGAGATGCTGCCAGGAACAAGGAGCGCTAACTATACCACCCCCCCCCCCCCATACACACACAACTTGCATATAAGCCGAACCCCCACTTTTGGGACACTTTCTTTGTCCCCAAAATTTGGCTTATATGTGAGTATATTTGGTAATTTGAAATCTCAGCATTTCTTCTTTGCTCTAAGGCTTGGTTTACAGTGGGATGTTGCGTTCTGTTCCTGTATTAACCACTTCCCTACTAAGGGGTTTTTCACCTTCTGTACCAGAGTAATTTTCCCCTATCAGTGCTCCTCCCATTCATTTGCCAATAACTTTATAGCTACTTATGATAACAAAATGGTTTTTCACCACCAATTAGGCTTTCTTTGGGTGGTACCTTTTGCTAAGAGTTATTTTTTTCTAAATGCAATTTACTGGAAATAATAAGAAAAAAATGGAAAAAAAAATAAGTATTTTTCAGTTTTTAGCCATTATAGTTTTAAAACAAATAATGCTACTGTAATTAAAAGCCACAGATTTTATTTGCCCATTTGTCCTAGTTATTACACCATTTAAATTATGTTCCTATCCCAATGTATGGGGACAATATTTTATTTGGAAATAAAGGTGTATTTTTTCCATTTTGCGTCTATCACTAATTAAAAGCTCTTTTTTTGCGTAAATAACAGTAATATACCCTCATAACATATGTCTTAAAAAAGATTTTTGTGTGCAAATGTTTTATATTGGTAACTATGGAAGAACTATGGGAGAGTGGGGGTGGTAAGGGGTTCATTTTAATGGTAGATGTATGTATTTTTACTTAAAAATGTATGTAGGTGTAATTTTACTATTTGTCCCCTAGATGCCCCCCCCCCCACACACACACACACACTTTATCTTCCTGTGCATACTGTTAGTATGCTAACAGGAACTAATGTGTGTATGTGTTACTTTGTTTTTATGAATGACCACGGCATCTCATTGATGCCGGTGGCCATTGATCATGGGCACTTAGATCGGTGAATGGCAACTGTATTCCCATTCACTGATCTCCAGGCTAATGGGTGGTGATGAGAATGCATGCGGGAGTGAGCACGGCAACGCACGGCAGCCATCTGCAGCAATAGACGATTGATAATTGGCAGCTTTGCATAAACAAAAACCGTGCCTCCACTGCAGCAAACAGTTAAATCCAAATAACAAAGAAAGAAAAACATGGGCACCAGTAAAATGCAACTGCTGTGTTTATTGCCAGCAAACAAACAAACAGACAGTGTTGTGCTAATACCTCACCCCTCCTGGGATCACCCCAGACACAAGACCACTGGTCAACAATTGTTTCGCATCCACCAGCATCATCTCGGACCTGCGTGTGGAATCACAGCATGGAGAAGAGGGCTAAACGCTACGGAGAGAAGCGCCGCCCCTTCTACCCAATCTAATGGTCCCTCCTAGCCACGTACGTGCAATCACTGGCCAAAAGAATGTGACGTCACATGATGCACCTCACCAGTACTTCACAGATGTGTACGCTTTGTTCCAGGACCAGGAAGAAACGCAGGCTAAAGCTGCTGTAGACCTGGTAACGGGAAGCGGAGCCTCCCTTGCCTGCACGCACGGACAAGCAGTAACACTGCTCAAGAGCACATAAGGGCACAGTATATATTGGACGGACGTGACTGTAGTACTAACGCTAAAAGAGCAAAACAAGCCCATCTTAAAGGCAACATAGAGGAGGTTAGATCTAAGTGTAAATGACGGTCCCTCCCATTAGCAGGGCTACAGCAGTGCACACTTTTTCTTCCCTTGACAGACGAATATCTACATCTTTGGGCAGGAACTGAAGTCCTGCAGGACGTCACGTAGATATACCATCTAAAAATCGTAAGTGGTTAACAGGAACACAAGCCAATGGAACAAAAAAGGTCATACCCCTGTTATGGCCACGTTATGTTGCATACAGTGAAAAGTATGCTTCTGTGCACCTGTGCATTTAGCAGTAACTCACTGCAGCAGAGCGTTATCATAACGCAACACATTACAGTGAAAAACTAGCGCTGTCCTCTGAACATTGCATAGACTTATCCAGGGGCGTAACTAAAAATCACTGGGCCCTGCAAAAATTTGGATGAGGCCCCCTCCACCACTCCCTTTCCCCCATCATTAGAACAATTGTGCAGAGAATAGAAAGCTTTTTCTCTCCATGCCCAGACTCCTTGAGCATCACTACAGAACACAGCACTTGGAGAGGGGTAGAGAGGCTGGGCGTAGAACAAGGCTGTACACAAGACCATGCTGCACACTGAATAGGGACTGTTTACAAATCTTTGTCTGCAAAACTTTCTATGATTCCTTATCAGTGGCTGAGCAGATGCAGTCATTAGAACAATTGTGCAGACAGCAGAAAGCTTTTTTCTCTCCAAGCCCTTAGTTTTCAGTCTCTCATGACAGGGCCCCCTGTGGCTTCTGGGCCACCCTACGGGTGCATCCCTTGCAGCCTTGCAGGGTCTATTGTTATGCTTATGGACTTATCATTGCAGAGTGTTGTTCCACGTTGCAATGTATCCCTAACGTTGCTCCATAACTTCCCATTGTGAACGCCAAAAAGATTATTTACAGCCTTAAACCAGCACTTTGTTCTTCAGTGGGAAGCTTGTTGCCGAAGTTATGCCTGGTACACACAATTAGATTTTGTGGCAGATTTACTGCCAAATCAATTATTTCCAACATGTCTGATCTGATTTCCGATCGATTTTTCCATAGACGTGAACGATAAATCAATCGGAAATCAGAGCGGACATGTTGGAAATAATTAATCTGGCAGTAAATCTGCCACAAAATCTCATTGTGTGTAACAGGCATAACTTCAGCAACAAGCATTAAGCCCCCTCTACACCATTCAATTCCAGGCGCGATTGATTGAATTTGATTGGACAGATTAAACCTGACATGTCTGATCGGGATTCGATCGATCGTGTGATCGTTTTGCATTGAAAACTAGCCAAAATCGATCACGCGGTCGCTCGAATCCCGATTGGACAAGTCGGATTTAATCGCTCTAATCGAATTCGATCCAATCGAATTCGATCGATTGTACCTGGAATTGAATGGTGTAGAGGGGGCTTTAGATCTGAAGTCAAATGATAACATTATCTTGTTTATGTTTGCTTAGCAGCTAGACAGCCAGTATTAGTGTGCTGTGAAGTATTTCAGCTGTCATACATAGCAGAAGGTGAAAACAGCAAAGAAATCTCACTGGGTACATTATAATATATAGATACAGCAACTATGAAATCAATTACAATGGCAGCTTTCAGAGCAGATAAACTGTACTTTGGGAACTTTTAATTTGTAAATGGACAATAATATTTGTGCACAAAAGAAAATATGAGAACTGTATGGGGAAGAAAAAAAGTAGGAAAACACATTTTCTTGCCTTTCATGTCAGAGCTTAATCATGCTTTAAGTAATTTGAAAACTAAGTTAATGAGATACCTCTACTAATTAGTTTATACTGAGATCCTACCAAAAATACCCACATTGGACAGGGGTACATTTATGCTGGCTAAGGTTCGCAATGGAGGTTAAGGTTAGGCATCGGTAGTGGAAAGGTTCAGTGTGAGAATAGGCTTAGGTTTAGCTGTAGTAAAGTTGGTATTTAATATAGATATTTTATTATTCTTTTATCCAGTTTACTAGTAAAATATCTGTAAATGTACCCACATTTCCAGGCACCCTTTTTGATGTACTGTACGTGTTTCCTTGTTTCCTATTAGTGAACAGCTCTCATTCTCCAGCTCCACCTCTGCTCCTAAAACATATTTTTTTGATCGCAGCTCACCAGATTCTTACTAGGGATGGTCAGTGAGATGCAAATGATGAGTTGCAGGATTATGCAGATTTTGCCTGCAAACTTATGCAGCTTGAAAATGGACCAATCAAATCAAGCCAAGGTGTGCCAGGTAATAAGTGCACAGAAGAGATTGCTTTGTGCCCCCTTACAACTCATCCCTAGCTATCTCATGATGACGGATAGGCGGAGTCTGGACAGGAATAGGAGTTACTAGATGGAGCCAGCCAAACATGTACTTTCAATATCGGAAAAAGGAGAGAGAAGATGATGCAATACCTTTAATACCACCTGAATGGAAGTTAGGGCCATTGTTTATAAACAACCTTCTGTGGCAGACATAGGACATATACAACACATAAAAACCTTATACAGTATATAAAAACCTGCAATATGCGAATGCTTATTGGCATTCGCAACTGGTCAATCTGGTGCACCCATCTCATGCTTTGCTCCAGGGGTGAATTTACATGTCAGCCACCCAGTAACTCCAATGTGGAGATTCTTAAAGAGACTCCGTAACAAAAATTGCATCCTGTTTTTTATCATCCTACAAGTTCCAAAAGCTATTCTAATATGTTCTGGCTTACTGCAGCACGTTCTACTATCACCATCTCTGTAATAAATCAACTTATCTCTCTCTTGTCAGACTTGTCAGCCTGTGTCTGGAAGGCTGCCAAGTTCTTCAGTGTTGTGGTTCTGTGATGCATCTCCCCCCTCCAGGCCCCTCTCTGCACACTGCCTGTGTGTTATATAGATTAGAGCAGCTTCTCTCTGCTCTCGTATCTTTTACAAGCTGGATAAAACCTCCTCTGAGCTGGCTGGGCTTTCACATACTGAGGAATTACATACCGGCAGAGCTGTCTGCACTCTGCAGGAAGAAACAGCCTGACACTTGAGGGGAAGATAGCTGCCGGGGGAAAGAAACACACAAATGATCTCTTGAGATTCAAAAGGAAGGCTGTATACAGCCTGCTTGTGTATGAATGTATTTTCTATGTGTGGACATACTGTACATCAACCTACTTCCTGTTTTGGTGGCCATTTTGTTTGTTTATAAACAAACTTTTTAAAACTGTTTTTAACCACTTTTAATGTGACGAGGAACGGCGAAATTGTGACAGAGAGTAATAGGAGATGTCCCCTAACGCACTGGTATGTTTACTTTTGTGCGATTTTAACAATACAGATTCTCTTTAAACACCATGGTTAGCACTCTAGCCTGGCAAAGCTAGGCCTCCAGTTAGAAATCCAGCCAGGAAACTATGTGCAGGGAGTTTGTATGCCCTCCCCATGTCTGGGTGGGTTTCGTCCAGGCACTCTGGCTTCCTCCAACACCCCAAAAACATACAGATAAGTTAAATGGTTTCCCCCTAAATTGGTCTTAAGCCCAATCTACACGATACGATTCTTTATACGATTCCATTACGATTCTATTTACGATCCAATTAAATGCAACATGTCCGATCGGGATTCGATTCAATTCAATTCGATTTGCCATTGTTTTGCCATGGCAAATCGAATTGAATCGAATCCCGATCGGACATGTTGGATTTAAGCGGATTGTAAATAGAATCGTAATCGAATTGTATAAAGAATCGTATCATGTAGATTGGGCTTCTACAATAGACATATGAATGATTATGGTAGGGATTAGAATGTGAGCTCCTCTGTGGAACAGTTAGTGACAATATACTCTCTACAGTGCTGAGGAAGATGTTGGTACTATATAAACAATTTTATTCAATTTTTTTTAGATGTAAAATTATGAAGTTCCAGAAATGTTGTTTGTAATGGTCCTGACATCCATTCAGGTGGTAATAACTGCAACTGTGTCTAGTGGCTGCAGAACAAATGGACCTTATAAATGTATACATTTATAACAGAGTGCAAGCAATTAAAATAACTGTACACAGTAATGATTGTTTGTTTTTTTGTATGTGGTTGTTTTAAGTGCTTCTCTGTTTTTGATGAAGAGACATTACAGTACACATTTCACATTGTTCCTTTGGACTTGACTCAATGTTCTCTAATCCGGTGTCTGTAGGGTCATATGCAAATTATTTCCTTGCCAGAAATCACATGACTAGGCTAACCCTGCTATAAGTGTCATTCCTCTCCAATGCCCATATCGTGATTTGACAAAGACACACAGCCGTCATTATCACTCGTCACACGAAACTAGCCTGGACTCCAGACCTACCACATACCCTTGTTGATGTCCCCTGCTGGCCACCGTTGACGCCCAAGGAGGAGTGGAACAAGTGAGATACGCTTGCAAATTTTTGCAATCTCGTACATACATTTCTTTTACAATTTGCAAACTGAATTAGGGCTGGTGCACACCAAGAGCGGTTCTGAGCGTTTTTAAAAATGCTTGCAGGTTGAAAACTGCTTGGCTAATGAAAGTGAATGGGATGGTGCACACCAGAGCGGTTTGTTTTTTCCCCAAACGCAAACTCGGGTCCTGCAGCATTTTTGCGGATTTCTGAGGCGTTTCTGCCTCAATGTAAAGTATAGGAAAGTAGAAAATCGCTCTGAAAATGGCTAGATCAGAGCGATTTTCCAAGCATTTTTGTTACGGAAGATGCTCAGTTACAGCTTTACTGTAGCAAAATATCAAATCTGCTACACAAAAATGCTCCCAAAAACGCCAGGCATGTTTAGAAAATCGCTCTAAACATGCCTAGAATAGATATGAAAAACCGCTTAAAAAAACACTAGCATTTGCGGATCCGCTAGTGGTTTTTGGTGTGCACTGACCCTTAAAGGTATTGCACCATAGAAGCACTCTCTCCTCTCCTTTTCCGATAGTCAGACACCTGCCACACCCCACCACTGAGAGAGCTGCTCTGTATGTTACCTTTGCTCCTTTCATTGTCTGACGCTGGCATTGGAGAATTGGTTCCCTTTGGGCATTATTTGCTTTAGTCCTGACAACACGAAGCGCGCATATTTTTGTCTGTTATGTACTTTCAATATATTCAGTACAGAGAACGAACATTTAATACATAAAACATTGTGGATCATTAGTTGATGAAAATCTACAATCCACAGAACACTAATTCAGATTCACCATCCTACGCATTTGAAGGACCACTATCGGGAGAACTTTTAAAATACATGTTTTTACATACTTAAAACAAAATGCATTTCTCTCCCATATTAAAATGCATTACAAATTAATCCTCTCCTATGTTGCTCTCACAAGTTTTGGACTAGTCCATTTCAAAATAGGGGATTCTCAGTTTTTTTTTTTTTTTTTTAAAGCAATCCAGCCTGCCTTCTCATTTGCACACTATTTTGGCAGTTGGACTGAGTGTGTTCGATAATAAATAAAGCCTTGAGAATCTCCCATGAGGAGATGGACTAGTCCTAAACCTGGCAGATTTCTATTGACTATGTAAGCAACAGGAACATAAGAGAGAAGTAATTTATAGTGCATTTTATATGAGAGACATGTAGTTCTTATAAGGATCTGTACACATGTATTTTGAATTTTACAGTTTTCCACGATAGTGGTCCTTTAAAACAATTTGAGGCTGAACTAGGGCTTTAAAGGGAACCTGAACCGAGTAAAATTATTTAAAATAAACACATGATGTACCTGCAAATACCTCGCCGTCAGTCCCTCTCAGAAGCTCACCATTTTCTTCTTCCTTCCTTCCAGTTCTTATTTTGTCAGAACTGAAATATATCAGTTGCTGTCAGTTATATATCAGTTGCTGTCAGTTATCGCTGAAAGGACAACTGATGTGCAAGGTAATGTTCATGTTTCCCTATGGCTCAAGTGGGCAATGTTACAGTTTGACAGTGCTGACCAGGAAGCTGTTACAGGGTCATCGCCATTTTTAGAATGGAAGACGGAGAATTCCATCAGTCACAGTGGACAAACAGGACACGGGAGAGGAGAAAGAGATTGAGGAGTAGAACACACGGGAGGTAAGTATGACCTATGTATGTTTATTTTGACTTTTAATTTTCAGTTCAGGTTTGCTTTAAGAGATACAACACCAGTCACACAGTCAGCAGAGTAGTATCTAATTATTCATGGAAATGGAGAAAGAGTATATGGCTGTTACATGTATTTTTTATGTTTATGTAATCCTCCTGGTTTGGGTTCATATGAGGCTCTCTTTGTTAGATACAGATTAGTTACAGATTACCCAGCAAGCTCATAGTGAACCAAAACTCCTAGGAGTGTGTAATGGGGCAACAAAGGACCAAAAAATGCATTACTAATTACTGTACCCCTTATCTGCAGGGCTACTTTCTGCAAAACAGTGGATATCTTCCATTGCTTTTTGCTTGTCATTGTTTTTTGCTTTTATCCTTGTTGATCTATTCCTTTATAACAGTATTTAAGAAAAGCTTATTTTTTTAAATGACCTTTTATACATATTTTTGTGTACCTTTGTCAGGCATCCAACTATTATTATTAAAGTTTCACCTGTCTGCAGGCTACCTCCTAACCCCCGTTCCACCTTTAATATTTATGCTTTGCGATGTGGGGTATTTTTTATTTTCTTCCTGTCTAACATTTTTGTTTAATGATCCATGTTAGACTTTCAGTCGCTGCTTAGCTTCCCCAGTTGTTAGAACTTCTCTTTTCTGTTCAAGCTTAAAACAAAAAAAGGTCAGGAATGGCAGTTATTGTGTTTCTATCACTAAAATGTTATGGTAAATGGGCTTGAGGTTGTGCAGTATAAAATAAAAATCCAGAGCATAAAATGTGCAGAAGCCACAAATATTTGCCAGAGCAAGAAAGAAGCCACGCCTCTTCAAATAGTGCTACAACATACATCAGTAACACATTTTGTAAACTACAGCAAAAGTCCTAACTAACCGGCTTGCCCGAGGGATGACGGGAACGTTGTTTTGGGAGTGTTTGCAGCCTTTTAAATACTTACACAGCCACCAGTGACCTCTAGCAGCCTTCCTTTTGTTCCCAGCGGGCTCCTAGCTGCTTCCGGCATCCGTGCACAGCTCTCGGCGTGTCATGTGACCCAATGCAGGTCAGGTGACACGTTGGCTTCCGTGTACGAGGGAAGTCAGTAAACCACTAGGAGCCTGATAGGAGCAAGAGGAAGGCTTCAAGACGTCGCTGGAGGCTTGGTGCGTTTTTAGAGAAAAGGAGGTTTGTGCTTTTTTGGCCGGTTGCTCAAGCAACCGGCAAACACATGTATCCGGCATCAGGCGATCCCCGCTGGGGCTGGATACTGAGGACTTCATGGGCAGCTATGATTTTCTGGACTTGCCAAATGAATCAAATTTATTAATCCTTGCAACCGTGAAATGCATCTACAGCAGTTCAACTGCTCTTTGCTTGCTTGTGTGTGCTTAGCTCAGTAGGCAAAATGCTGTATACCAAATTTCTGCTCACAACCCTAGGCACATCCCAGGGAGACATGTCTGTTTAAACTTTTAGCAGCCTGCAGGGCCAATTTTGTTCTGCCACTGGGGATGTGTGCCTGCCCCAGCCTGGCAGGCTATGCAGAGGGGCAGAGGGAGCTGTTATTTTTATCTGTCCGGCTTCTTCTCCATCTCCACCCCAGGCACTGCAATCCCAGCACCTTCTTTTGAGTTCTGATCAGGGCTCAGATGATAGGATCAGCGATGCAGCGCCACCTGGTGGTAAAAGAGGGGAAATGGAAGTGTATATGTGTCCCCCTGCATGCGGTGTTGAAGGCTCACCTGTCAGCCACCATGATTCCCGGCCTGCTTTTGTGTCTGACGTCACAGTGAGCCCCTGTACCATGTGACACCAGGCGCATTTAGTAATGTTGCCATTGTAGGAGGCCAGGTTTGGTGGCCGCAGACAGGTGAACTTTCGCCACTGCACTCTGGCATGGGGGGGGGGGGGGGGGGTTGGTGTGGACCATACACTTGGGGGGAAAACGGACAGGTATCCACCACTCATGGCAATATTAAACGCAGTTACTGCCGTGCACCTGATGGAGCCCTTGCGACCGAGATTTTCCAGCACTCACGGTTAATCCCTGATTTCAGTGGGAAATCTATCAAGGCGCATGTATGGAGCAAGGAGTGAGCCCGGAACAAGCGGAGGACAAGTAGCGGTCACACACAGGTAATGTATAGAGCGCTGGGCACCAGGGGTTCACATTACACATTAGGGGGGAAAGCATTGGGGGTCTCGTCGCATTCATCACTCGTCCTGATATTACACGCCATTACCGCCCTACATCTTGCAGCATGTCCTATCGACTAATGTGACCAATTTTGCCCCGAAACTGGTTACATTGTCGATCGGGCATGCACTTAGCGGCACCGATTTTCATTCGATTATGATAATCGAATTGGAAAGTCGATCAGCCGCCAAGGCCCCTGATGTATGGCTTCCTTAAGCGTTCTGGTTCACCAAGAGCTTGCTGGGAAATCTGTAGTATTGTATGCAAATTACATTTTCCACTTAAGCCACAAGAAAGAGTGGTAGTGTGAGCCTCTAAACATTACCATTCAGTTAGTATGTTGTTCATGTGCCTATGTATGGCTATACGGTACGTGCCTTTCAACCCATAAATGCCTCTTGGATGATGCATGCCTCTGTTTTCTTCTACAGCTGACTGCACTCTGGTGGTGGGAAGCATGTGGCTCTTACCTGTTTGATTGCTGACAGCAGTCTTCCATAGCAGTATACAATGATGAGGAAAGGCAGTGCTAGGCAGAACAGGAACAAACACACAATGTACGACGTGTTGATGGCATCCCGGGAGTGCCAGTTTACTGAGCATGTGGTACCGGTTCCTTCCGGGCCATAGCTGCTCCACCCAAAAAGAGGAGGTATGGTCCACAATAGGGAGTATAGCCAAGTAACTAGGATTCCCATCCAAGCTTTCTTATAGTTTGTCACATCGGTTTCTGTGCTCCTGAGCATGGTGCAGTAGCGCTCATAAGACAATACAGCCAGTGAAACCAGGGATACTATTCCTATAAAACAAAAGGAGAATATATGGTCACTTTTAAAGGTGTCTATTTTACTTATATTCTTCCCCCTCTAGCCATACAAGTTAAGACACTTTTAATAGTTCAGATCTTAGATTCATCATATTTATCATATCTAGGGAAAATCTATATGCAAAAAAATAAAGACATGTTAAAGAGACTCTGAAGCGAGTCTAAGTTCACTTTTTTAACTTGTAGCCAGAAGCAGAACTATAAGCCCTGCTAAACCGCCACTATCCCGCGACAAAACGAGGGGTTTATACCCCCAAATCCCCTCTCCTAACTCCAGGGAGCACTTCCTGATGAGGCAGAGCTTATGGCTGTACCTCTGCCTCTCAGCGCGTCAATCCCCGCTGATCGCTGCCTCTCCCCGCCCCTCTCAATCTTCTTTCACAGAGAGGAGCAGGGGAGAGGCGGAGATCCGCGCGGCGATTGACGTGCATGGAGATAGAAGTTACAGCTAAAAGCTCTGCCTGCCAGGGCAGCAAAATCCACGACCAAGAAAGTTGTGGATTTTGCAGGGGGGATTTGGGGGGTATAAACCCCTTGTTTTGCCGCAGGATAGCGGCGGTTTAGCAGGGCTTATGGTTTTGCTTTTGGCTACAAGTTAGAAAAGTGAATTTAGACTCGCTTTAAATTATGTTTGGCTGACTCTTTTATGAATACAACATGCCCATTCCTTAACTTGCTGAAGGTGCTTAGAGAGTACCAGGTGCCGATAGCAGTACGCGATCAAGGTTCCCGTAGCTTTCAGTGATGATCGTATTCAGCTAATAACCATTTTCGTATTGTCTTGTAATTTTGTGCCGACTGTAGCAGTGAATAGCAAAGCAAAATAATAATAATTAAAAAAAAAAAAAGATTTCAAAAAGACCTTGTAATTTTTGTGAAAATCAATTTGAAAAATGCAAAGGAAGAAGAAAAAAGGGTTTTAAAATTCAGAAAAATTACAGTTTAAAAAACAATTTTCCTTTGCATTTTTAAAATCTATTTCCTCAAAAACTACAAGGTCTTTTTGAAAAATTATTTTTGCTCCTTAACATATGTAGCAGTTTTTGTCACAATAGGATATATGGCTGTGCTATTCACCGCTAAATTTGGCACAAGATTATGCAAAAATTATGCAAAATTGTGAATGATTACAATTACAGCCAAAACAAATGATGATCTTTTCTGAAATTTCGCATTACAATTTTGCATCGTAATTTCATATTTTGATGCAAAATTTGTGCTCATCACTAATAGCTTTGTAGTTCACTGGGCAGTACATAGCTAGCAGCAATGGTGCAACAGCAAAATTAGGTAAGGTTTGTGCTGAATTTTTATCTAATGTTAAACAGTACAAATCAGAAAGATATTGATTGTCATCTGATATAACATAAAGTCTGCAGTGTATGGCCAGAGATAGACAGATAGATAGACATGTCTGGTACACACAGTGAGATTTTCTGGCAAAGTTACTGCCAGATCGATTATTTCCAACATGTCTGATCTGATTTCCGATCGATTTTCCGTTCACTTCTATGGAAAGTCGATCAAAAATCGATTGCATATCAGATTGGACATGTTGGAAATAAACCTGCCAGAAAATCTCATTGTGTATACCAGGCATGTTGCTTGGTACACACAATAAGATTTTCTGGTAAATTTACTGTCAGATCGATAGATAGATCGATACATAGTTAGATTAGATTTTAAAGTGCACTTGAGGTGCAGTGAAGCGTGATGCATGCCAATCCTGACATAGTGCCAGTTCTGTTGGAAAGCCTGTGTTCCTTACCCCACTCTTAACCACTTCACCACTGAGGGGTTTTACCCCCTGACCACCAGAGCAATTTTCACCTTTCAGCGCTCCTTCCATTCATTCGTCTATAACTTTATTATTACTTATCCCAATGAAATGAACTATATCTTGTTTTTTTCGCCACCAATTAGGCTTTCTTTAGGTAGGACATTATGCCAAGAATTATTTTATTCTAAATGTGTTTTAATGGGGAAATAGGAAAAAATGTGGGAAAAAATTATTATTTTTCAGTTTTCGGCCATTATAGTTTTTAAATAAAGCATGCTACTGTAGTTAAAACCCATGAAATGTATTAACCCATTTGTCCCGGTTATAAAACCATTTAAATTATGTCCCTATCACAATGTTTGGCGACAATATTTTATTTGGAAATAAAGGTGCATTTTTTTCAGTTTTGCATCCATCCCTAATTACAAGCCCACAGTTTATAAAGTAACAGTGTTATACCCTCTTGACATAAATATTTAAAAAGTTCAGTCCCTAAGCTAACTATTTATGTTTTTTTTTATTGTATGTTTTTTTTTTTTTTAATTACAAAAAAAAAAAAAAAATTGGGGAGTGTGGGAGGTAATGAGTTAATTTATTGTGTAAATGTAATGTTTGAATATGTAAAATGCTTTTAGGGTGTAGTTTACTATTTGGCCACAAGATGGCCACAGAGTGTTTGTTTACATGCGACCTGTAAGCGTCCGGAAGGACGCTTACAGGAAGCAGTAGGAGGCTGGGAGACTCACAATGATCTCGCTGTTTCTGAAAGAAGCAGCAGATCATTGCGGGGGCTAGATCAACAAACGGGAATGGATTTTCCCGGTTATTGATCTCCGGGCGAGCGGGCGGCGGCGTGCACGAGCGGCGGGTGCGCGCGCATGAGCGGCGGGAGCGCGGACAGCGGCGGTAGCGCGGAAGGTACGGATTTCTCCGTCCCTGGTTTTTTAGGGGGGAAAAAAGGGGCGGAGAAATTCGTACCGCTGGGGGTAAAGTGGTTAAAGTGTATCTGAGGCATCAAAAAAATATAAAAAGTAAATACTTAGCTTAAAAGTGGGAAGCCTCTGGAACCTATAGAAACTTCCCACGCCATCTTCCAGTCCTCCATTGCCAAGCCCGGACCCCCTGAAGTTTACAACAAGGGCTTATTGTTAGGAACATTGGGGCTGCACTCCTCTCCAGGCATGAGCGTGGCTATACTGCACTTGCCTGCGCAGTATGCTGGAGCCGCTCATGCACAAACAGCTCCAGGCTACTACGTAGCCGTGGCCATGTTTTGGTGGGTGCAGGGTGGCAGTGCTCATGTAAGAAGAAAAGTGCGGCCCCGATGCTAAGCAGTGAATGGGACAGCGTAAGAAGCCTCTGGAGGATCTAGGGGCTTCCCCCTCCTTAGGTACGTATTTACTTTTTCAACTGTGTGACACCTCGGGTTATCGTTAAGGTTCCCATACAGGACTAGATTCCAGCTGCCCCGACACATGTTTTTCAGGTTCCTCCAGGTGCGTCATGCCTTTAATGCTCATTCCCCAGGCAGCTGGACCTGGGAAACAGACATTATAGAGGGCCGCCTGAAATCCTGATCCGCCAGAAAGTGGATAGGCCGGTATCGGAGATAGATGCATGCCTGGTGCCCCTGTCTACACCTAGATTAGCTAAAGCTCATAAGTGGTCCTCTGTTGTTAGTGTGTGCAGTCTGAGGAGGAATGGACAGACACATTAGAAAGTTTGAGAGGGGTTCTTATATCTGCCTCTGATAGATATGCACATCTTAAGCTGATCTATTGGGCCTATCATACCCCTCAGCAGTTACATGTTTACTATCCTGACAGGACTGACATCTGTCTTAAATGTAAAATTAATGTGGGGACAGGGCCGGTTCTAGACCGAGGCAAACTTATGAGGAATGCGCCCGACCCCTTCCCCATTTGGAATGATTGCACAGCACCTGACAATACTCTGCTGCATTAAATGTTCTTACATGACATGCTGCGGATCAAAACAAGAACACACTGGCTGGCTGTGAGTCTGTGACAAACTGCTCAGCCTCAGCCACTCCATTCCTCCTCAGTCAAGGCTACAAGATTGACCATCTGATAGAACCATCTGTGATCGAACCTGGTCAGAGAGGGATCTGCCCACACACTGCAGACAGCTTTCCAATAGATTTCAGCATGAAATTTATTGGAAATCATCCTAGCCTCATCACCTCTGCCTGCTGTGCCCCTCCCAGGTAGTGTGCTTCCCTCCCCCCCTCCCGGCTTGAAGTGTGAAAGCAGCTCACCTATCCCCTGCATGCCTCCTGTAGTGTCTTCTCTGCATTGGTCACAGGGTACAGGTCAGGTACCCCCAGCGATAGAGAGAAGACACTAAAGGTGGCCACACACCATACAATTTTTTAAATATCTGTTCAATTAAAGAATTGCAATCAATTTTTCTGACTGAGTGTTACATTTCAAAAATATGACCAATGTACCACACACCTATGTTCAATTTTTTCCTCAATTATGATAAAAATGATTGGAAACTTAGAGAAAATTGCTAGGGTGTGTATATTAATAAATTAACAATCCAACACACACCATACAATCTTTAGTAGAAATTGAGAAAGAAAAATATCTGGCATTCCGGATCAATTTAAATCGAAAAAAAACAGCAAATCCGATCGGATTTTTCAGTCGAATGAAAAAAAAAAGCTTTCGATATTTTAGAGAGATACGAACGTTTTTAGCGAATTACTGTAAAATCGGATCATTTTATTGTACCTTTAAGGAGACACACGGATAGGTAAGCTACTTTCACACTCATCACAAGTTTGGGGGGAACACATTACATGGAGGGAGACTGCACGTGGGGTAAGATGATCGACTGGATATCAAACGCTCTCACCACCACTGTGCCCATTTGAGCAATCTCTTTCCAGCATGCTGGATCAATCGTTGCAATCAAAAATCGATCAAAACGATTGATCGAGAAGACTGATCTCTGCCACATTAGATCATTGTGATTGAATCAGCCGGATATCGATGCTGCAAATCGAGTAGAATATGGCCACTGTAAGAATTAGTAAACCAATGCTGCAGACCAGGTTCTTTGTACTCAGATGAAGTTATTTGATTGCCATCTGGAGTCGGAAGGAATTTTTTTCCCTTTTGGGGCTAATTGGACCATGCCTTGTAAGGGTTTTTTCGCCTTCCTCTGGATCAACAGGGGTATGTGGGGGACGGGCTGGTGTTGTACTTTATACTGGTTGAACTCGATGGACGTATGTCTTTTTTCAGCAAAAATAACTATGTAACTATGAAGTCTCAGCAGTCAGCACAGCACAACCTGGTAACTGATGAGAGGTCATAGCAGGGGCGTAACTAGAGGGGAGCAGCTCCTGCAATCGCAAGGGGCCCAGAGCAGTGGGGGGCCCCAAACACTCACTTTCCCTTCCTCTGATACCAGCCCCAAGGCCGTGAAGGGCACCAAAGGGAAGCAAGGGAAAGGGTGTAAAAATTGGGGGGGGGGGGGGCATGAAAGTTTAGATGGGGGGCTTCATGGATTTTAGTTACTGGGTCATAGTCATCCTTGCTCTGAATGGTTGCTGCTGAATAAATATAATGTGCAACAGTGGAGGCAGATGAGATTAGTTTTAAAGCATAGATTTTCAGCCCCCTAAAACAAATCCTCTATAATTAATAATCCCCTACTGTCGCTGCGTCCAGCAGCTGTCCCTGAGTCCATGTTATTTTGTTACTGCACATATGCGCACGCGGCGGGGTGGCGGGCGTGCAGCAGGCACACATGGCGGGTGCACGCGCATGCGCAGTGACTGGCGGCGGCAGGAAAAAAAGACCTAGAGCCCATATAAGATAATAAACTCCAGGAAATGTTCTTGCATATACATTTATTTATATGCAATGTTTAATTAATCATTTTATTTTCACTTCATATTCACTTTAATTCTGGTAATCCTCTATAATAAAACCTGACTGTCCCTGCGTCATCCTTCCTGTCCCTGGCTGTGTGTCTGTGGGGTTTTTGTTCTGCGTATATGTGCAGTACAGACAGCCGTTGGGACAGTAGGATGGGCCAGGGAGTCGGGCGGACAAGTGCGCACCCGGCGGACGGGGGAGCGCTTGCGGCAGGCAGGGGGGGCGCACAGACTAGCGGTAGTGGCGGCGGCATGAAGAGACCTAGAGCCCATTTTTAAACAGGCTTAAGTCAACTAGTATTGTTATAAAGTATTTACTTGTTCAAATACAGTTTTTTATTGAAATCAATGATGCTCTTATAAGCCAGACGCTGATCCTGATCCGAAGGTCTTTGACACCAGCACAGCTTTTAATTTTACAGATTTATGTCATGTATTGCAATTTGCTGACAGCTGTTTGCATTTTAAAACAGCAGTAATTAACACCTTTAGTTATATGCCTGAATCTGCAGTTTTAGCTCATTATGTACAGTAGGTTGGCTAAGCATTAAGTGTTGACTAGCACTATCTTACTAAGGTCCATTGACAGTTTGGGTCAGGAGCAATCCCACTATCCCAGGCAAGACGTGGAATAAGGAAACTGCTAGTATGCTGGAAGTGCTTATATACGAAATGCTGATGTGTACTTTGCAAAGTTTCTTAGTGCAGCATATCTCCCAACTTTTTGAGATGAGAAAGAGGGACACTTAAGCCACGCCCATGCCACACCCCTGATCCCGCCCCATAAAGATTTCAAAAGAAAAAAAATGTGTTTTATAATTCAAACCACACTGGTCCTTTTTATCTTGGTTCATTTTTCTTCATATTAACATTTTAAACGTAGTAAAATATCAATTTAAAGGATGGGAATAAAGTTTAGAGTCAATCAAACACATTTTTTAGTAGAGAAATATATATATTTACATAGAAAAAGGGACAAAGTCCTGAAAAAAAAAAACGAAAAAAAAAAACAAAACATATATCCAGGCACATCACATCTAGTTAGGGCATTAAATAAGTTATTAAGGAAAGGGAGGTGCTGAAGGGGGTGTGGCTAGAAAACAGAAAAAATCTATTAACCCTTTGCACTATCGCATGCAAATATTCAAACAAATGCATTCACAGATGTACTCATCCAGGCACCACTGTTGTCCCTACAGCTAAGTTAAAAGCCGCGGTCTTAGTTCACAGAAGAATGCATTCTTATGCTTAGTCACCTACACTGCACAGAAGTACCCAGGTAAACCTAGGTGTCCTAACTCTGGCCCTGTAACATGCATAGTGCAGACATGCAAACACATTCATTGCATCAAACCTATCTAGGGATTAGGAGCACACATCCTGACGTCCTCTCCTGGGACAGATAGAGCATCTTACCAATCGCACAAGGGAGCTAACGTTATGTGTCCATGTGCACCATGCGCATACACCAGCATAAGCTGTGTGCATGCTGACAAACACATACAGGGGAAGGGGGGAGTGCACCGAATTAGACCCTAGCCACAGGGGTCAGTAACAAGAACAAAATACATATATCCAGGCACATCGCATCTAGTTAGGACATTAAATAAGTTATTGAGAAAAGGGAGGTGCTCTGGATACAGTGTTGCCGATCGCCTGCTGTCTCCTTTTGATCGCAGGATAACTCCGCCTTTGTACTTCCAAGTGTGGAGGACTACAAGTACCAGCCAGCTTGGAGACCACACTTGGAAGTACCAAGGCGGAGTTATCCTGCGATCAAAAGGAGACAGCAGGTGATCGGCAACACTGTATCCAGAGCCTATGTCCCTGGCCTACAAAGGAACAAAAGCACTAACACTGACCAACCCATACGGGCGAGTCAGCAACTTATAGAGATGAGAATATTCCACGGAGAGGCTTGTCGTCTATATTGTTTTGAAATTGAGTGCACTCTTCCCCTTTTGTCTTGTCCCTACCCCATCCCTGTCTACACAGATATAGCTGATTGTAAAGGGCTTAGTTACAAGTATACCAATCACCATCAGTAATGTATGATATTGATAATGTCACTGGAAGCAAGACATACAATTTCATGGGATGATGTGAGATAGTAAAAGGTAAAGGCTAACGGCAGTTAAAGTAACCAACAGGCAATTGCATATTTTTTACAAGATAAATAAGGTCAATAAAGCTACTGGGTGTACTATAGTAGCTTCTATGTCATCAGAATCAGTAAAGTAGTAACCACAAGCTATTACATGGAGGCTGCAGGAGTTACTGAGAACTGTATGTTTGCTGCATCTATATGGAGAGGTTTGTGATCAGACAGAGAGAGCTAGCAGCAGGTTACAATAAAGAACACAATGGGAACTGCTAAACCCTCCTGCATTGCAATCATACACATTTCTCATAGTTCTGATTCAAAATTACAGATGGGTTTTGTTTTCACGATTGACAGGGGCAGAGATCAAACTGCCTTCAGGTCTTTTATCATTAGCTGAATTTATAAGAGAATTGCTTGCTACATAATCTATTTGCAGTTTGATTGGGAAATGAATGTCTACCAACGCCTAACACTTCAATAACCTTGTAAAACTAGACAATAAATAACCCTTAGGTTTAATTACCCAAGCTGATCACTATTATGACACCCAGTGCTAGGAATACTTTCTGTCTCTATCACCTCCCTAATTCAAGGCTTATTCACAGTGTGACATTGCGTTGTAATGCGACAGTAAAGTTACAATGCAGCATTAAAACGCAAAACAAAAAAGGTGGTAACACACATTAACGATGCATTACCGCTGCATACAGTAGGTACAGTAAAGCATACAGGCAATGAAACGTATGCTTTCCTGTACCTGGTAACCTGTGAGCTTAGAGGTTACGCACTGCAGCAGTGTGTTACCATAACATTACACGTTACAATGTGATGCTAACGTCGCACTGTGAATGTCTCATAGGATTAGCATTGCAGTGCAGTAAGCTGCATTATAAGAGTTTATAACGCAGCTCCGCAGTTTACCACTGTGAATATGCCCTCACAATCCCAATAAATGCTTGAACTAATAGATTTAAAGGTACCAGATGCACAATAAAAAAAAGGTTCACCAAATTTGAGTTGCTGCTCCTGTATTTAAACCACAACATTTTGATGCCGGGTAAGTTGGAGTTTGGGTGTTTGAGTCTCCCAGTACCACATAGAGCCAACACCCAACATATATTTCCAGTCTCTATTTTGTTGGGTATCAAAATATTCTTGCTTAGTAAAGATCGGGGGAGATGACTGTTGGGGAGTTAGTTTTCAGGGTCTTCAGGTGAAGTAATGAGATAGGTAAAAGTAATTGTGGCCATACATGGTACAATTTTTTCATCCAATCTTACCATTTCTATGTAGTATAAGGGTAAATTAAGTGAATATACTGAAAGGATAATTTAGGCAGTTCCCTTATATTACATAGAAATGGTAAGATTGGATGAAAAAATTGTACCATGTATGGCCACCATTAGTTAGAGTTAGTGTTAGGTCAGCAGATAGACTAGGGCTAAGCATAGTATGAAGGCCATTGTTGTCTAACCCTAATGGGTTAGACAACCAGTTCTAAAAGTGGCTCAGTGGGAGGAAACCAAGAGACCTGTAAGGCTTTGGGGGGCTGGAAGTAGTGTTGGGCGAACAGTGTTCGCCACTGTTCGGGTTCTGCAGAACATCACCCTGTTCGGCTTTCGCTGTGATTGGCCGAACGGGTCACGTGGTTCGGGCCCGAACGCGCTCTGATCGGCCGAACGGTCACGTGGTTCGGGTAAATAAATACCCGAACCACGTCATATCTCCGCCATTTGTCTGTGGGTTTAGCTTTGGGTAGGCAGGCAGGGTAGTTCGCTCTCCAGCCACGCTAGCCAGGGTCCCCCCCAGTCATTGTGTGTCGCTGCTGGGAACAGTAGTACACCGCTCGCTCAGCCACACTATATATAGCATTGTTTACTGCCACTGTGTACCTCGCTCAGCCACGCTATATATATAGCATTGTGTTTTCTGACACTCTGTGTACACGGCTTAGGCTAGCCTGACTAATATAGCATTGTGTGTACTGCCACTGTGCACCTCGCTCAGCCACGCTATATATAGCATTGTGTGTACTGCCACTGTGCACCTCGCTCAGCCACGCTATATATAGCATTGTGTGTACTGCCACTGTGCACCTCGCTCAGCCACGCTATATATATAGCATTGTGTTTTCTGACACTCTGTGTACACGGCTTAGCCTGGCTATATAGCATTGTGTGTACTGCCACTGTGCACCTCGCTCAGCCACGCTATATATAGCATTGTGTTTTCTGACACTCTGTGTACACGGCTTAGCCTGACTAATATAGCATTGTGTGTACTGCCACTGTGCACCTCGCTCAGCCACGCTATATATATAGCATTGTGTTTTCTGACACTCTGTGTACACGGCTTAGCCTGACTAATATAGCATTGTGTGTACTGCCACTGTGCACCTTGCTCAGCCACGCTATATATAGCATTGTGTGTACTGCCACTGTGCACCTCGCTCAGCCACGCTATATATAGCATTGTGTGTACTGCCACTGTGCACCTCGCTCAGCCACGCTATATATAGCATTGTGTGTACTGCCACTGTGCACCTCGCTCAGCCACGCTATATATATAGCATTGTGTTTTCTGACACTCTGTGTACACGGCTTAGCCTGGCTATATAGCATTGTGTGTACTGCCACTGTGCACCTCGCTCAGCCACGCTATATATAGCATTGTGTTTTCTGACACTCTGTGTACACGGCTTAGCCTGACTAATATAGCATTGTGTGTACTGCCACTGTGCACCTCGCTCAGCCACGCTATATATAGCATTGTGTTTTCTGACACTCTGTGTACACGGCTTAGCCTGACTAATATAGCATTGTGTGTACTGCCACTGTGCACCTCGCTCAGCCACGCTATATATAGCATTGTGTTTTCTGACACTCTGTGTACACGGCTTAGCCTGGCTATATAGCATTGTGTGTACTGCCACTGTGCACCTCGCTCAGCCACGCTATATATATAGCATTGTGTTTTCTGACACTCTGTGTACACGGCTTAGCCTGACTAATATAGCATTGTGTGTACTGCCACTGTGCACCTCGCTCAGCCACGCTATATATAGCATTGTGTTTTCTGACACTCTGTGTACACGGCTTAGCCTGACTAATATAGCATTGTGTGTACTGCCACTGTGCACCTCGCTCAGCCACGCTATATATAGCATTGTGTTTTCTGACACTCTGTGTACACGGCTTAGCCTGGCTATATAGCATTGTGTGTACTGCCACTGTGCACCTCGCTCAGCCACGCTATATATAGCATTGTGTTTACTGCCACTCTGTGTACACGGCTCAGCCAGACTATATAGCATTGTGTGTACTGCCACTCTGTGTACACCGCTCAGCCAGACTATATAGCATTGTGTGTACTGCCACTCTGTGTACACGGCTCAGCCAGACTATATAGCATTGTGTGTACTGCCACTCTGTGTACACCGCTCAGCCAGACTATATAGCATTGCGTACTCTGCCAGTCAGTGTGTATATTGCTGGGATCAGTAATACTCCACTCACCGCCAACCACTATATGAGCTCACCATGAGTTCCTCAGAGACCTCCGCTGTGAGCAGCACTCCCAACAACAGCAACAGCCAACGCCCCACGCAAGCTATAACATCCACTACAGCAGCCAGTGGTCAGCAGCAGCCCTCTCCGGAGGAGAATGTTGTGTCCATCGGTCCGTCGCCAGAACGATTAATGAGGGCTGCCATTGAGGAGATGATGGGGCCTGATGTGGAGGAGGAGGTCGGGCTCAGGCCAGCATCCCAAGTTAATGTTGAGGACGATGAGGGGTCTGTGTCTGGGGATGTTGGGGTGGCAGAGGTGGTGGGTGGGTCAGACTCAGGAGAAGAGTTGTATGATGAGGATGATGATCGGGACCATCTGTATGTGCCTCAGAGTCCGACCCCGAAAAACATGTTGTATCGTGTGTTTACAGGGGTGCCTCTAGTCATTTTGTCACTCCAGGCGAGAAAACCTGTGGCGCCCCCCCAAGCCCCTCCCCTCCAGGAAAATAATCATAATGCAGCATTGTTTCACCAGAAAATAATCATAATGCGGCAGTGTTTCATCAGAAAATAATAGTAATTATCGTAATTCAGAATTGTAATTCACCAGAAAATAATCGTAATGTGGCAGTGTTTCACCAGAAAATACACTTATTGCAGCAGCAGTTCACCGGAAAATATTCGTAAGGTGGCAGCGTTTCACCAGAAAATACACTTATTGCAGCAGCATGTCACCAGAAATTAATCATAGGGCAGCAGTGTTTCACCAGAAAATAATCGTAATGGGGCAGCGTTGTCAGAAAATAATCGTAATGTGGAAGCGTTTCACCAGAAAATACACGTAATCCGGGCAGAGGGAAAGAGTAGAGAGGGAGAGGCAGCATAAGATGTAAGAGGGGGGTAGAAGAACAGAGAGGGGGAGGGATAGACAGCATAAGATGGAAGAGGGTGCAGAGAAACAGAGGGGAGAGGGAGAGACAGCATAAGATGGAAGAGAGTGCAGAGGAACAGAGAGGGGTAGAGACAGCATAAGATGGAAGAGGGGGCAGAGGAACAGAGAGGGGAGAGGGAGAGACAGCACAGCACTAAAGCACAGGTTTACAGCTTTACCAGCCTACAGCCTAACCAGCTTTCAAAGAAAACTCTAGTATCAAAAGAGCAGGGCACATTCTAGCCCTATAACAGTACTGGGAGTCTGCACACAGGACAGGAAGTGTTCTTAGCAGCCTGCCTGCATACCTTCTCTTCTGCCTGTGTATGCAGCTTTTCATCTCTGGAGTAGTGATGGTTCGTTCGCGAACGAGCCGGCTCTTTGCTGCGAACGACAAGAGCCGGTTCTCAGATTTGAAAGAGCCGATGCCTCTGCCGCCCCACAGAGCTCTGCTTTGCTCTGCAATAAAGGGCGCTGAGGCATGTTGGGAGATGTAGTCTTCCTCTTGCAGCTTGTAGGAGTGTATGGGGTGGAGCAGAGCAGTTGCAGGAGGGATTGCCCCAGTCAGAGAAGCAGTCTGGTATTGTCATGGAAACGGGGGCGGGGCTTTTACTCCGATTCTGAGTGGTGTTTAGTGATATTTAATGAAGAGTCGATTCAGAGCCGTAAGAGCCGGCTCTTTAATGGGAGCCGATTCAGAAGAGTCGATTCTCTGAAAAGAGCCGAAATTCCCATCACTACTCTGGAGCAGAAACTTCCCTTCTCCCGGGCTGTGTTGCTGTCTTGTGCGGGGGCAGGGCTCCAACACGGACACATCACATTCTTCTCTCTGTGACTGCATCTGTCCCCTGGCTGTCTCGCTCCAGTGTCTGTGTGCAGCCAGTGACACAGGTGGGGGGTCAGACTGTCGGGGGCATAAGCTGGCTGGCCGCTGGCTCCTGGTTTGACTGGCGTGGGGCGGAGTTAAAGGCTGGGCCACACGAGGTAAACACTTTACCTGTGTGGCTACTGAGAAGAAGGGGCACGGCTTTAAAGAAGGAGCCTGGCAGAGAAGAGCAGTATTGATTGCTTTATTGGCTGGGGAGAAGTGGAGGTGGAGGCACTGCTGAGCACATGGTAGCATGCCGAGCACCGGGGACTGAGTCGGGAGGTAATATAATATTAAAAAAAAAAAACATGGTCACAGTAGCAGCGGCGGGGGAATGCGCCTCATCCCCTCATGGCGCCTCACCACCTCATGGCGCCCCAGGCAACCGCCTATACTTGCCTGGTGGGTGAGACACCCCTGTGTGTTTAGGTACTAAAATCTGCGTTCCCACTTCCCACTACTGCCTGCAGTGCCCGGGTCCACGGATCCATATAATTTTTTGGGCAGCACTATCAAACTGTGGTACTATGAGTGAGTTGCCATGGTCCTTCTGTGCTGCCTGTCACACTCACCGTCTGTCTGCAGATGGATTGTTCAACACAGCTACGCCATCTGACATGTAGTCCTGGACCTTGACCATCTTCTCTAGGCGATTGGTGTTGGAGGACATGGAACTGCCCGATTGCTGTTCTGTGGGCTGCTGCATGGGTGTCAGAAAATGTTCCCACTCCAAGGACACTGCCAATACCATTCCCTTTTGGGCACTAGCAGCAGCTTGTGTTCTTTGCTGCCCTCCTGGTCCTCCTGGGTTTGCTGAAGTCAGTCTGTCGGCGTACAACTGGCTAGAGAAGGAGGAGGATGTCAATCTCCTCTCTAAAGTCTCCATCCTCAAGGGCCTGCTGGAATTGTTCCATTTTTGACCTGTCTGACACTTTCTTCAATCAGTTTTTTAACATTGTGTTTGTATAAACTGGGTATAAACCCAGTAATTGGTGTTGTCTAGATTCCAGAATAATGAATAATAATGAATAGTGAATAATGCGCGGGCCGCTTTCAATGCAGTCTAGCATGAATTGAGCCATGTGTGCCAGAGAGTCCTGCCAGACTCCTCTATCTTCATGTTCTTGTAAGAGTTGTGATTGTTGTGATGCACCATATTCGTCACCAGCATCACTTTCTTACTCTTCTGCTGTCCTTTCCCGCTAAATTGTGGAAGTCCAACGTGCACCGCTCTGTCCCTCGGCAGTGGGGGCATCCAATTCCTGCTCCAACTCCAGCTGTTCCTCGTCCTGTTCTTTGTCATAGCTGGGACCAGCGTTTCCTGAGGCAGGTTGCCTGATGTTGGTATCATCACGCTGATCGTTTTCATCTTCAGAATCCCCCACTTGCATCATGCCAGCGGTTTCCATCTTCAACATTGATTTCTTCAGTAAACACAGCAGTGGTATTGTAATGCTGACTGTAGAGTTGTCACTGCTCAGTCACGCAACGTGGATTGCTCAAAATTTTGGAGGACTTGGCAGAGATCCAACATGGTGGCCCAATCAGATCCACAGAAGCTTGGTAGCTACTAGCTGCTGGAATGCGCCTCGGCACTGCGCAAAAGCGTGCTAGCATGTGCAGCGTAGAATTCCGGCGCGTAGGCAGGGACATCACCCAGCGAGCGATGGTGCGCTGGATTGAAGCGCTCCTGCATCTCTTGGTGAGTCCTTGAGAAGCGGTACTGGACTTTTAACAATTTTTTTTTTTTCCTTCAACAGAAGATCTGCCACGTTGGAGTGAGGAGGACGCCGCCGACCCCGACACCAAGCTGAACCCCGGCGAACTCCAAGCAGAGGATCTTCAGGAACCCTCAAGGCTTTGAGCAAGCTGAGGAGGATCAGCAGTCCCGACGAGACCTCTTCTCATATGCGACTGCGTGCAGTGGAGCTCCCCAGAACAACCTCTCAGTTGTCACTTTGTCACTGGTCACTTTGTCACTTGTCACTTTGTCATTTTGTCACTTGTCACTTTGTCACTTGTCACTTTGTCACTTGTCACTTTGTCATTTTGTCACTTGTCACTTTGTCATTTTGTCACTTTGTCACTAGTCACTTTGTCACTTGGTCACTTGTCCAGATGATCTCGGTACACCTCCTGAGATTCAAATTCCTGCACACATTGCTCTGGGATTTGGGTGTGATGAATGATGCATCTAACTGGCCACCGGAGGCAATTAAGGCCTTCAAAACATTGAAAGCAGCTTTCTGTTCCGCCCCCATTTTGCGTCATGTTGAGTTGTTGACGTCATGTTCATCCTCGGCCTCGCCTTGCATTTCAGTGCGAGGTGCATTTTCCACAGAAAAAGGTTGTGAATCCGGGCACAACATTTGTGGCTGTTCCATTGACCTTTCACAGGTAGAAGATTGTGGGGGTGGGAATAGCTCCTCCGAATAGCCCATTGTGTCCTGAAAACTACTCATTGCATTGCTTTGCGCACACATTTTTTTGTCCTCATGCAAGGCCTGAGTTGCACCTGAAAGCGTGGCCTTCTCCTCCTGCGCCTCCTCCTGTTCCATCACGTCTGCTGCTGCTGGGTTAGCGTTGACGCCCGGTCCCTGTTTATTGAACCTCTTATCTTTATTACATTTATGACTGCATGGCGGTAAAAAGCCTGCTATCCGCACGCTTCTTGTCCTCATGCAAGGCCTGGGTTGTTGTGTCTCAAAAAGCATGGCCTTCTCCTCCTGCGCCTGCTCCTGTTCCATCACGTGTGCTGCTGCTGCTGGGTTACCGTTACCGGTCCCTTTTCCTGGAACCTCTTCTCTGTATTACATTTATGACTGCATGGCGACAAAAAGCATGTTACCTGTGCAAAGAAACATGACATTTTCCACATTTAAAAGACAGTTTTTCCTTTGAAACTTTACAATCAATTTTCTCAAAAACTATAAGCTCTTTTTCAAATATTTTTTTTCCTCTTGTACCCACTCCCAAGGTGCACATACCCTGCTAATTTGGGGTATGTAGCATGTAAGGAAGCTTTACAAAGCATGAAAGTTCGGGTCCCCATTGACTTCCATTATGTTCGAAGTTCGGGTCGAACACCCGAACATCGCGGCCATGTTCGGCCTGTTCGGCCCGAACCCGAACATCTAGATGTTCGCCCAACACTAGCTGGAAGAAGCTCCAGATAAGTAAAATGGAACTTGTTACCCCATCACAGGTTTACTTTAATGATTACCATTATCCAAAGCACATATAGAGGTGATCATGACCAGCACAGCACTAATGAAGAGAAAAAACTGCGGAAGAAGGTGGCCCCCCAGCAGTCCAAGTCTCTGCACTGTTTGCAAATATCCTCAGAAGCTGAAATCTATGACACACATTTATAAGGGCTGAGGCCCATTAGAAATTGTGGATCACAAACAATAGTCCTTAAAGTGTACCAGAGCTGACTACATAGGAAAAATCGATACTTACCCGGGGCTTGCTCCAGCCCCCTAAGCGGCAGACCGTGGGAGGATGGTGAGCAGGCATGGTCGTAGTCAGTCAACTTCGCTATGCTGGAACTACGCTTATTTTTACGCAAATACGCTTCGCAATCTACGGCTATGTAATCATAAACTTCACTACGTTTGCATTCCGTAGACTACGTGTTAAAATATGCAAGCTTCACATAGTGCGAAGCGTAGTTGATGCGACCGCTTATGCCCTTATGCGGAAAAATTTCCGCAATATTCTTCAACCTATTTGCAAATATAAACTAATATAAGCGTACATTCCACCTTCCAATGCGGAATTGTATGCATATAAAAGGGCAATAATATTTCTGCGCATGCGCAATGATTCATATAGATGCAGTTACCGCACGCGTAGTTGACTTTGCAATACATACGTCAACTACGCATAGCGGGCGAAGCTTCGCATAGCGGGACTACGACTACGCGGAAATGCGTACGTGTAGTTCTTAAACTTCGCCTACGAACTACGATGCGTAGTTGCGTACTACGACGCGTAGATTTGCGCTGGCGTAGTTTACGAGCAACCCTGATGGTGAGGGACTCACACGTGCTTATGGGGCTGGAGGAAGCCCCAAGTAAGTATCGATTTTTGCTATATAGTCAGCTCTGGTTTACTTCAAGTGGTTTTGCAGCGATTTTTTTCCCGTGATTTCTGGCAATTCTGAAGTGATTTTAAAATGAATGCTAGAGATTTGCACTGCAACTTCTTTATTTCTTTTTGGGGTTCCGGGTAGAGATGGGCTCACGAGTAATCACGAGTGCTTACTCTTAATTCGAATGAGCCTTAATTGCCGCAGCTGAACGGCTAGATTACAAAGGGTTATTTACCCATAATTCCGCCATCCGCCCTGGGTTCCAATCAGCTTGCTTGCATCCTATTGGTCGCGTTGCAAGCCATGGTGCACTTCCTCCTTCAAGCCGGAAGTAGGAAGTGCGCCATGGTGAGGCTTGCAACGCGACCAATAGGACGTGTGCAAGCTGTTTGCAACGCAGGGTGGATGGTGGAATTATGGGTAAATAACCCTTTGTAATCCAGCCGTTCAGCTGCAGCAATTAAGGCTCATGATTACTCGTGAGCCCATCGCTGGTTCTGGGTACTAAAAGCGCTGAAGTCCAGCAATTGAAAAGTGATTTTGTAGCGATCCCATGGGAACCCATGCCCAACTGATGTCGCCCATAGGGGACCAGAAACTGATCCCCTGTGGTGACATTGCTGGGCTGCACATACACTTGTCAGCTGTGTAGCTGATGGCACGTTGTGTTGCTTTGCGGGGGGTGGTGAAAGGACGACGAGCGGCACATGCGTTCTGTCATATGGCAGGCAAGGGAGCTGCGTAAACAATGGGATCAGTGGGGGGTATCAACGTTGCTGGGGTTGAGTAGATCTGTATGGTGGTTTGCTCGCGGGTTGGGTGTCGGCTGAGGCGGGTGGTCGTTATCAGACTTAAAGAAAACCTGAACTAAAAATTAAAAGTCAAAATAAGCATACACAAGTCATACTTACTTTCCATGTGGTCTACTCCTCAGTGTCTTTCTCCTGTCCCGCGACCTGTTTGTTCACTGTGATCAAGGGAATTTTCCGTCCTCCATTTTGAAAATGGCCATTACCCATAACCGCTTTCTGGTCAGCACACAGTTAGGCCAGAAACCCACTGGGAGCGCTTTGTAAGCGTGAGTGGTTTGAAAAAGCTCTTGCTAATGCAATGCTATGGCGGATTTTTATAAAATCACATCACTCAAGTGGGATCACACCCATAACATTACATTAGCTAGAGCTTTTCAAATCACAAAGCGCTCAGAAAAGCTCTCCTAGTGGGTTTCTAGCCTCAAACTGTAACATCGCCTACTTGAGCCATAGGGAAACATGGACATTACCTGGTACATCAGTTTTCCTCTCAGCTATAACTGACAGCAACTGATATTTTACTGACAGCAACTGATATATTTCAGTTCTGACAAAATATTGTCAGAACTGGAAGGGATTATTGTCAGAAGAAAATGGTGAGCTTCTGAGAGGAACTGATGGCAAGGTAACTATGTAATGTTCATTTGAAGTTACCTCATGTGTTTATTTTAAATATTTTTACTCAGTACAGGTTCTCTTTAAGTCAGTCGTGTGTATGAGGCGTAAGTCTCCATCTCTCCGCCTACACTCTCAGAAAGTATCAGTGGACTCAGCAAACATGATTCCAAGCTTGCTTTTTATCCCCATGTAGTGTGCGTGCGTTTCAGTAACAATGCTTTCACACTACATCATGTCTGACAAACCTATCTTGTAGGAAGCTAGAGATGGGTAAAATAAGTAAAACACATAACTAATAAGTAATAAAGAAGACTGCATTTTTCTGTAGTCGGTTACACAGAAAAGTTTATGAAAGTTTGGGACACTCCAGACATCTAGAGATCAGCTGTCATCTATGAACAAGCCCCTGCAGTAGATATCAGCAGCTGTGTAGGATAATAAGTACAGCTAATTAAATATCTCCCCATTTGGCACTCCTCACACTCTGTCTTCTGATTGCAAGTGACACTTTCTCACTGTTCCCAGAATCCAACCACAGAGTATATGACAAACACCAGGCACTGTAGTCCTGCCCATAGGTACACTATTCTGTTTTGAATGGCGCAATTGAGAAGATGCCACTGTCAAAACCTTGTGGCATGAGAATTTGTTATCAATAGCGTTGTGTTAATTGTTTAAAATAAATCTGCATGGATATAGATTCTGCACTAAAAATACTCACAAAACACTATTATGATTAAATGGTAGCAGGAAAAAAAGGCGCAGTAGGAGAGTGGACGAAAAGGGCGCCGCCATAGACTTTAGTGTAATTATCGTTGATACGGCGAAAAAGCAGAAAAAATATTGTTAACATCATTAAAACATTATAGTTTTTGAAGTAGTTATCCTTTTAGAAGCTTGCAACATTATACTATTTGTCATAAATATTTCACTTATATGTACAGATTTTACGTTTTCAAAGATATTATCGTCTCTATGTGTAAATGGGCGTGGTTAGGGTTAGGCAACACCAGGGGGAGTGGTTAGGCACCACCCGGGCGGCGGTTAGTTTTAGGAGGCAACTCCGGGGGGGGGGGGGGGGGGGTTAGAGTTAGGCACCACAAGATGGGGGTTAGGTTTAGGTACCACCAGGAGGGTGGTTAGGGTTAGGCACCACCGGGGGGGGGGTGGTTAGGGTTAGGCACTACCGGGGGGGGGGGTAAACAGGGTTTGGTGCCACCAGGGGAGGGGTTCGTTGTAGGCACCACCAGGGAAGGGTTCTGTGTGAGAGTAGAGTTGGGTTAAGCTGTATTGTTAAATTACGTAACGATTTTTAACGTTAATATCTTTTCATTATTATTTCCCGTCTGTAATTACAATGGTATTTATCGTTAACCATGTTTGACAACAATGTTTATCGTTATCAGATTTCGTTATCCACCCGCGCCATTTCGTTATCCAGCTGGGCCCTTTTTTCATGCACGCGATTAAATACCCTTATAAATATCATTTTACATAGCAATGAAGAAGACATAAAATGATCTTCATTAATAATCTTGACGTTAATCTCTTGCAGAAATGCCTAGTTAGTGAATGATCTCTTTACCTAAAAGTTAACTACTCTCTGTGTTGGTAACCCTACAAATTATGACCAGAACTACTCTGAACTGTCCACTAAATCTAGCACTAACCATTGACAGGTGAATGAATAACACTCTCCTTAAAGGACAACTGTAGCGAGAGGGGTATGGACAGTGGCGTTAATAGGGGGGTGCGGTAGGTGCGGACCGCACTAGGTGTCACCGGCAGAGGGGGTAGCACCAAACTCCAGGCTAAGCTCCCCCGTACCGCATCGCACTGCCAAAAACAGGCCTTCAGTGAACACTGCGTTAGTACACGGCGTTCCCTGTCTGGCCAGTGGCCACTAGCCAAAGCAGAAAGTGACGTGCACTTGTGGTTACTTCCCGCTTCGGGTATGCAGAAGCGTATTGTAAAAATACGCTTCTGTGCATGCATGCCGTGACCACGCAATGCAAACATCATTAAAGAACCCTGCGTCACAAAGAGGCCCATCCATGATACACTCTTGATTATACAATCTCACCGAATCACTGCAGTAGACGGGTAAACTGAGTGAATATACTATGAATGGATAGTTAGGTTTTATTAAATAGAAATGGTAAGATTGTACAATCAAGATTGTATCATGAATGGGCACCTTAAGTGTAGCACATTAAATCAGTGGTGACAGCATGTAGCCTTGAACTGGTGGTAGTGGGTGTGGACTCAAAATGATTGCCTCTGGGTGCCAGTTAAAGCAGACCAGAACTCAGAACGTCCCCTATGCTCTAAAAGATAAGTAAGAGCATAAAAACTTTTAAAGAAAAACATTCTTTGTTACACCTGATACAAATCCTGAAATACATCTACAGTGTGTCTACTTCCTGCTTTCATGGAAACAGACATGGGATTAACATCCTTTGTTTACAAATTAGCTTATCTGCTAAGGCAGCCAGTTGACACATCTGAGAGATCAAATTACAGTTTTTGATTAGTCACAGCTAGGGCCCTTTTCCACTAGCAGTCGCTAGCGTTCACGCTGAACGCTAGCGACTGCTGAATCGCAAAAGGTAAAAAATTACCGGCGATTTCCCGACGTTTGCGGCCGCGATTTTGCTATGCTATGCACTGCATAGCAAAATCGCGGTAAATATCGCTCCGCGCCGCGATCGCGTTTCAGGCAAAAACGAATAGCGGTAGTGGAAATACCCTACCGCGATTCCTATGTTATTTAGCAAACCCTAGCGATTGTAAAATCGCTAGCGGTTTGCGATTTTGCGATTCCGCTACCGCAAACGCGCTAGTAGAAAAGGGCCCTTAGTGAGGTTTTCAGAGGCTTGTCAGCAGTGGAGAAACTACCGATATGTGAACCAGAAATTCTGGTGTAAATTGTTATTTTTTTATAAAAGAAGAAATAAAAAGTTTGCACTGTAGATATACAGTATGTAACTGTATATGCAACTGCAACAGCTGTAACAGCACTTGCACTACTAATCCAGTAACTTTCCAGGCAAGAATTGGCTGGATGGTGTAAAGTGGCTGGATAGAGTAATGGTTAAAGGGAACCTAAACTGAGAGGGATAGGGATGTTTCCTTTTAAGCAATACCAGTTGCTTGTCAGCCCTGCTGATCTGTTTGGCTGCAGTAGTGGCTAAATCACACACCTGAAACAAGCATGCAGCTAATCCAGTCTGACTTCAGTCAGAGCACCTGATCTGCATGCTTGTTGAGGGGCTGTGACATAAAAGTATTAGACACACAGGATCAGCAGGAGAGTCAGGCAACTGGTATTATTTTAAAAAGAAAAATCCATATCCTTCTCAGTTTAGGTTCCCTTTTAGGGCTCTGACACGGGAGACCTGGGTTTGAATCTCAGCTCTGCCTGTTCAGTAAGCCAGCATCTATTCAGTAGGAGACCTTGGGCAAGTCTCCTCAACACTAACTACTGCCTATAGAGCGCGCCCTAGTGGCTGCAGCTCTGGTGCTTTGAGTCCGCCAGGAGAAAAGGGCAATATAAATGTTCTGTGTTTGTTGATATTAATCCACTTAACAGTACATTTCCAACCTAGACCGGGTTTTGCTGAACCACTCATGTTCTGCACAATAGTATAGTTCAGGAGAAGCATAGTAAATGACGCCCTAAGGGCTGGAACCCACAGGAGCGCTTTTGGCAGCGTTTTGGCAGCACTGCGATACGCTAGCAGTTTGCCAAAACGCTGGGCTAATGTTAATTGATGGGGCAACTTCCACAGGAGCGTTTGCGTTTCTCAGAAACGCAAACGCAGGACATGCAGCATTTTGGGAGCGTTAGCGCTTCAATGTAAAGTATTGAACCGCTAGCGGAAACGCTCAGCAAAACCTAAACTGAGCGGTTTTGCTAGCGTTTTGCGGTTCAGCACACTGTAACAAAATGAAAAATAATTCACAGGACCAATCAGGATAAAAACGCAAAACGCAAAACGCTAGGCACCCGCTGGGGAAAAAAATACAATGTTGCAAAACACGACCAAAAACGCGCATGAATCCGCTTGCAAACCGCTCAGACAAAACGCTAGCGGTTGCGTTTTGCGTTTGCGGTTTTCAGTGGGTTCCAGGCCTAAGTGTTAGATTTGGGGATAAGGTACTCACAGACATTTGAGAAAAGAGATCTGCCACTTATGATTTTGAAAAACAATGATTTATACTTCCGATTATGATGCAAACATATCAAATGCACAAGCACATGCTTAGCTATTAGCAATTATCAGGCAATAACGTAATATAAGACGTACCTGCAAAGGTTCAAAGCAGGAATTCATCCCGTAATGGGCAAGACCAATAATTTCTGATCGATTACCGTGACAATCGGAAACAATCGATTGGCCACTGGATTTTATCATTTATGGCCACCTGTAGGGTACATTCACACATCCAATTTTGATTGGACAATTTTACCAGTTCCATGCATTCTGAGAGCTTACCTACACCATCTGTTCATAGAATCTAATATCTGTTTTCCCTTATACTACATGGAGGTGGTAGTATTGGCCAGTGATAAGGTGCCCATTAACGGTACAATTTTTCCTTCAAATTCAATCTTTCGGAACTATCTGAACTATCTAAACTAATCGAAAGGCAATTATCGATTGTTCCCATTAACAGAATGATTTAAGAGGGTTTCACATTCCAATTTGATCATAAAATCCAACTTTCAGATCAATATATACCTTTTCCTATCGACCAAAGAATTGTTTCACATCAGTTTGCACCACTCACGGCACAGTTTTCTATACAATTTCGACCATAAAAACCACGTTGAAAGATCAAATCGGAAAGGAAAAATTGTACCGTGAATGGCACCTATAGGCCAATCAAAATTGGATGTGTGCATGATGCAACCTAATGTTCGACAAATATAAGTAAACAGTTTACAACTTTTCTTACATTCTTGCACAGGACAAAAGGGAAACATAGAGAAATGCGCCCTGTATGTATTTAGAGAGTTTAGCCTGTCTAATCCCCCCTCATTTGTGTCTAACTAATCACAAAGTTGTAATTGGATCTCTCCCTGTGTCACCTGACTGCCATGGCAGGTAAGGCAGGTAAGCTCATTTGAAAGCACAGGATGTTAACACTATTTCTGCTTCCATGAAAGCAGGAAGAAAAACAGAGCAGAATTATTTCAGGATTTGTATCAGCTGTAACAAAGAAAAGTTTTTCTTTAAAGGTTATTATGCTCTTGCTTATCTTTTAGAGCAGAGAGGAAGTTCTGAGTTCAGGTCCACTTTAATCAGCTCTAATTGAGGAAGCAGTTGACAAACCAAAGCAAACTACCAAAATGATACAAAAAATTCTGCTTAAAATATATATTTTTTCCAATATTACAGGCACATTCAGTGGGACACAGTTAGTTGCTAGCAACTTTATATTGCAATAAAAAAACTGTTTAAAGTGAACCCGAGGTGAGAGTGAATGGAGGCTGGCATATTTGGTTCCTTTTAAACAATACCAGTTGCCTGGCAGCCCTGCTGATTCTATAGGCTGCAATAGTGTCTAAAGTACACCAGAAACAAGCATGCAGCTAATCTTGTCAGTTCTGACAATATTGTCAGAAACACCTGATCTGCATATGCTTGTTTAGGGTCTATGGCAGAAAGTATTAGGGACAGAGGATCAGCAGGACAGCCAGGCAACTGGTATTGCTTAAAAGGAAATAAATATGGCAGCCTCCATATAACTCTCACCTCAGGTTCCCTTTAAGGATCACCATACAAAGTTATTTGTTTGATCTTAGCACATTAATGTAATACAAGATTATAAACAATCTTTTCATAGTATTTTCAATCTGTTTGCCCTTATATTACATAGATCTGTATGATCAAGATTGTATGGCATGTGGCCACCCTGAGAAAGAAAAATGAATGCAAAGAGTTGTAAGGAAAACATGTGAGACTCACCAAAAAGTGTGTTGACGAATCCATACCAGATGCAGCCAGCCTCTCCAATGAGCCAGCGTCCCTGAGTGCTGGCAGCAAAGCTGAACGGAGTGCCCAGAATGCACACCATCAAATCACTCACTGAGATGTTCAGCAGCAGCATGTTAATAGGAGAGCGCAGGACTTTGTACTGGCAGAACAGGACAAGCACCAACAAGTTACTGAAGAAGCCCAAACTTCCAATGATGCCCAGGAACACAGCTGCCAGCAGGTGGCCTGTAGGTGACAGGTTCCCTTGCTCTGTCCCATACTGCTGGCTGCTGCTGCTTCTGCAGGTGACACTGCTGCTGTCACTGCAAGTGGGACTGAGATTTGGGAAAGCCATGGATAAAGTGACAGCAGTATAATGCAGCAATAATAATATATACAGCAAGCAGCTATATACACACTGCACTTTTTTTTCAGCCTGGAATTGCTTTAGTGAGACTTCTGAGCCTGAAAGGGTTAAAGGCAGCCTTAGTGAGGACAGAGGACAGAGAGCCCCGTTAGGCTCCACCGTGTGGCCATTTGGCAGCTGGATCCTCTCTTGCTTTTTATGTGTGCTGGATTTAAAGGGGGTGCGGCATGCACTTGTCAGGGGGGCTGCCATTCAGCAGCGGGGGCTGGCCATACTCCAGCAGCAGCAGCAGCGAGGATGCAGAGAAAGGGTACAGGGCTGGGAAATGCATCATGCTCTCTGGCTACTTGGCTAACCGCTGTCCTGATCTGTAACCTTCCCCTTCTGCACAGGGACTCGCTCAGTGCTGATCTGAGCACAGATTACTTGTTTTTTAACAAGTGGATAAATCAGCAGCAGAAAAAAAGGACAGAGTGAAATAGCTCTTACCTCTTGTGTATTCTGTCTGAGAACCGGGCATGAAGGTAATGACAAGCTCTGTCATATCACATCATTCTGTAACGTGATAGGAGAGCTGTTAGGAGAAAAAGTCATTTACTTCATTTCCCAGTTTCCTTGCCAGTGATGCATGAACCTGAGGAAACTGCTTATCGCATTTTAACAGGTATTTTGCATTGGCTGTAACTTTAAGAGACCTGCTTGTACTACAAATACACAAGTAGTTATTGTACTTTGCTAGCGGAGGAAGTGAGATGATCCAGCTGCAGCATATCTCATAGCACAATAAACTTTGTTTGCGTTTAGCAGACATCAATAACAGCATTAAGAGGGGTTCTGAAACCGGAGCAGATGGTTTAGGTGTTGAAACTTAGAGACACTGAAGCGAAAAAAAAAAGTATGATTTGTATGTGTAGTACAGCTAAGAAATAAAGAAATAAAACATTAGGAGCAGAGACATAAGTCTAATATTGTTTCCAGTACAGAAAGAGTTAAGAAACTCCAGTTGTTATCTATGAAAAAAAACATTCAGCTCCACAACTTTCAAAGTCGCAAAGAGCTCTGTCTTCTGAAGCTCGTTATATCAACTGTCAGTCACTGTATTTTCTTTTTCTCTACATAGAAGGGTTCAAAAGTTCAATGGCCTGCTCTGTAAAATAATTTAGAATGCTGAGTAATGTGTTAACTGCAAATATTAGAGAATGATGCAATGTTATAAAAACACTATATAAGGGCTCGTTTCCACTAGTGCGGTGCGGAATCGCCTGCATTCCACCGCGGACAAAATCGCATGCGGGTGCGATTCCGCATGCGTTTTTGCCGCGATTTCGCATGCGATTCCGCATAGGTAAGGCTGTATGCGATTTTAACCATGTCACTGCCTGAGTGAAATAACATTAATACCTATGCGAAATCGCATGCGATTTCGCGTCAAAAAACGCATGGTCACCCCGCATGCGATTTCCCTATTAGTTACATTAGCGGCGATTCGCGCACATTCCTTCTGCACGCGAAATCTGACGGCCCTGCCGTGCAGATTTCTGCCGCACCAAAAAACGCTGCCGCAGCCGCACAAGTGGAAACAGCCCCATCCACTTACATTACCTATGCGAATCCGCGTGCAGTGCCCGCATGCGGATTCGCTATAGTGGAAACGAGCCCTAACTGAAAATAAAAAATATGATAGTATTTTCTTTGCTACTAATCTTCTAGTAATGATCTGTTCTACACAACCAATTCATTATATCATTTTTTTTTCACCTCGGTGTCTCTTTAAAGAGGAACTTTGCTTAATATTACATAATGAATAAAATTACTTATTTTTTTTACATTACTTTAGAAATTATTTAGTCAGTGTTTGCCCATTGGAAAAGTTTTCCTCCTTTTAGATTTAGGGATGAGCTTACAAATGTTAAACCTTGTTCCAAATGTTTCAGAATGGAAACAGCCTTCACATATGCAGGCCGTGGCAGAGGGGTTAGGTCAGACTTGTCACCATCTCTGCCCTCCGCACTCCACATCACGTTCCATTCCTCTGATACTTTCTCCTTCACATTTGAAAGTAGGAAGTATTGAAGAGATGGAATGCAAGGTGTAGTGCAGCTGCCAGAGGCAGCGACAAGAGTAAGTTAAAGCAGACGTGAAGCGAAAATAAACTTAGGAGATAATAAATTGTATCTGTAGTACAGCTAATAAATAGAACATCAGTAGCAAAGAAAAAAGTCTCATATTGTTTTCCAGTACAGGAAGAGCTAAAAAAATCAGTTGTTATTTATGCAAAAGAGCTTTTTTGAGCCATTCAACCCAACTGGCTTGAATACAATCTTGTTTTTTGAAGCACTTAAACAACCAAGAAACAGTGAGAGACAGCTTGAGATAAGGTTTTACTGCAGGAAAGTTCAAAGGATCATTAGTTCTGCTTTGTTTTATAGCTTAAAATATAGATTGTGGTTTCTAAACTGCAAATGTGACAGAATGATGCAATGTTTCAAAAAAAAAAAAAGAAGAAGCTATATAACTGAAAATACCCCCTGCTGCGGCCTGCATTTGTAAAGGCTCTGTTTCTGTTCCAAAACATTCAGAATGCCCTTTTGCATTTCCAACCTCATCCCTATTTATTAAATTTATCATAGGTGGCGACATCATACTGCTGGTAAGGAGCATCACTGCGGAATGTGTGTTTGTTTGCTGTGTGTTCCGAAGACAGCAGAAATAACACAGATTCTTCTACCAAGTTTTCTCCTTGAAGATATTTGTACACCCTATCAATAAAATGCCTTCCGTGTATTTCTGTGCTGAGAGCAGCAACAGCGCCCCCGCGGGAGCCAGGGAATGTAAATAATAATTTGATAAACAATATGGTAGTTTTAGGATTAGGCTCTACTAGGGGAGTTTAAGCACCACCAGGGAGGTCTTAGGGTTAGGCACAACCAAGGAGGTCTTAGGGCCCGTTTCCACTAGTGCGGTGCGAATCGCTGGGATTCCACTGCTGACAAAATCGCATGCGGATGCGATTCCGCATGCGATTTTTGCCGCGATTTCGCATGCAATTTTGCATAGGCAGGCTATCATCGATTTTAACCATGTCACTGCCTGGCTCAATGTACATTAGTTTTAGTGCGAATTCGCACGCGAAATCGCGGCAAAAAACGCATGTGCGATTTCCCCTATTAAATACATTGCCTGCGAATCGCCTGCATTCCACACGCAGGCGAATTATGCAGGCCCTACCGTGCAGAAAAATCCTGCACAGAAAACGCACCAAAAAACTGACAAGTGGAAACAGTCTCATCCACTTGTATTGGTTATGCGAATCCGCATGCAGACAACGCATGCGGATTCGCTCTAGTGGAAACGGGCCCTAAGGTGGGGTCTTAGGGTTAGGCACCACCAGTGGGGTGGTCATGGTTAGACACCAAAGGGGGTGGTTAGGGTTAGGCACCACGGGGGGGGGGGGGGGGGGGGGTAGTTAGGGTTAGGCACCACTGAGGGGGAGGGAGTTAGGGTTCGGCACCACCGGGGGGGGGGGGGGGTAGTTCGGGTTAGGCACCACCAGAGGAGGGTTCTGTGTGAGAGTAGGGTTAGGTTTAATTGTAGTAAAATGTTGGTAATATTTACTAATTTTCTACTAGAGTTATTATTAAAGAGAATCTGTACTGTAAAATTCTTATACTACAAAGCATACCACTCTATTCATTATGTTCTCTTGAGCCCCTCTGTGCTGTTTCTGCCACTCCCTGCTGCAATCCTGGCTTGTAATTGCCATTTTTTATGCAGTGTTTACGAACAAAAGACATAGCAAGTGATACGCTGAGAGTCGCTCAGTGTGTGAGTCATACAGAGTGTGCAGGGGGCCTGGAGAGGGTGTGTATAGCTTCTATCCAATCACAAGCAGCACAGCACATTCCAGCCTGACTGCCTGAGCCCGACAGAGCCGACAGAGGAGAGAAGATTAGATCATATAACAGAGATAATACAGCCACTGTGCAAATAGGAAAGGCTGCAGTTAGACAGAGCACATTAGAACAGCTATAGCAACATATAGGATAGAAGAAATAAGGCTCAACATTTTGTTACAGAATCTCTTTAATGTACTTATATTTTTTTATTGTTATAAACAATATTTTCAGATTTTATTACATGAAGAAATTATAAAAGGTTATACACAATATTATACAATTATAATGATTATACATATATTATCGTTTCCAGTGTTATAAACAATGTTTTTAGATTTTTATTACAAGAAGAAACAATAAAATATGGTTATTGACAATATCATTCAATTTCGACTACACCACATGCCCTTTTTTCCAGGCGCCCTTTTTTGATGTTTTTTTTTTTTTTCAACTAGAATCAGATAAATTCTTCCTGTTGATCGAATAACTTAAAACATTAAGGCTGCTTACACACAGGGACGTTACAGGCGCACGTTAGTGCAGCCTGTAACGCTCCCCCAACGTACAGAAATGTAACACAAGTGGGCTGTTCACACTGCCCACGATGTGTTACATGTAACGCTGCACGTTCTTCCGAAAGTGCAGCATGCTACGGCGTTACAGCAGCTTAAGCCGCGTTAGACTGTTTGCACATGCGCAGTCATGTTGGGGAGGAGCGGAGAGCGGCCAGGCACATGGCTAATTAATATTCACTGCACGTTGTGGCGTACAGTGTTTACTTCCTGGTGCGGCCGCTCTGTGTGGCGATTGGCCGGCGGGACCACGTGATGCCGCATGCGTCCAAGAGTACGCATCACGGACGCCAGAGTGAGCAGCACAACGCGGCTCACTCTGACGTCCACATCGAAGAGCACCAGGCCTTGCGTTAGGTGCACGTTGTGCGACCTTAACGTAGCACCTAACGCAACGTCTTGGTGTGCAAGTAGCCTAAAACAATATACCATACACATACGATGATTGATTTATCTAAAAATACACACACAAAAAAAATCCAATTTTCATATTTTTCTATCTGATTTTTCCAACATGTATGATCAGATATTTATTTTTTCTCGATAAAAAAAAACAAAAACAAAAAAAAACATTTTTAAACATTTTCTATACTTAATTTTTTTACAAGAAAAAAAGGAAAATTGATTGATTTGATTGAATCTATTGGGCCCTTTTCCACTTGCAATCGCTAGCATTAGCGCTAAACGCTAGCGATTGCGATTCAGAAAAATCCTTTTTTTTCCCGGTGATAGCGTTTGCGATTTTGCTATGCACTGCAGGGCATAGCAAAATCGCGGCAATAATCGCTCTGCCGCGCAATCGCGTTTGTGTAAAAATCGAATCGCGGTAGTGGAAATAACCTACCGCGATTCCTATGTTATTTAGCAAACCCTAGCGATTTTACAATTGCTAGTGATTTGCGCTTTTGCGACTCAGCAAATGCAATCGCGCTAGTGGAAAAGGGCCCGGTGCCCATTATTGATCTAATTTCTTTAAGGATCAACTGTCCGATCCAATCATTGCAGCCATTATTATTATTTAGCACCAACATCTTCTGCAGCACTGTACAGAGTATATTGTCACTAACTGTCCCTCAGAGGGGCTCACAATCTAATCCCTACCATAGTCATATGTCTATGTATGCATCGTGCAGTGTATTATGTATCATAGTCTTGGGCCAATTTTAGGGGGAAGCCAATTAACTTATCTGTATGTTTTTTTTTGGGTGTGGGAGGAAACCGGAGTGCCCGTGGGAAACCCACACAGACATGGGGAGAACGTACAAACTCCTTGCGGATGTTGACCTGTCTGGCATACGAACCAAGGACCCAGCACTGCAAGGCAAAAGTGCTATCCACTAAGCCACTGTACTGCCCTGTTTGGGCCCACCAATGGTGGAAAAAATGATAAGCATTCTTATCAGACTAAAAGCATCTATCAGAAGTTTGGAGTAAAGGGTTGATAGAATCAGGGCCAGGCCAAGTCAGAGGCAAGAGAGGCTCCAGCCTCAGGGCGCAGTGTAGTAGGTGGGCGCACAACTCACTCAGCTATCATCCCCCTTTTGTGTTTGAAGCAGAGAGAAATAATAAAAGGGGATGCAAGGCAGTGACTTCAAGCCAGATAACTATAGATTAAGGTGTTGGGGGCCCTGGGGCGCCTCTTACTCTAATAACAATCAGTGTGTGACGGCTGGGGTGGGAGGGATGGAGGGGGGGGGCCTGGGGTGCCTCTTAGACAAATAGCATTCAGTGTGTAACGGCTGGGGTGGGAGGGATGCAGGGGCGCCCTTTGGTGTCTCAGCCTTGAGTGCTGGAGGACCTTGTCCCTGCTCTGGATGGAATGATTACATGTAAAAAGGGCATCGGGGGAAAAAGGGTGCAGGGTGTAAACGATAAGTGGCAATAAAGTTTATAAAACATATTGGGCTTGTTTCACTAAAGCGTGCTAAAACAGTTAGCACGTGTTAAAGCTTTGCACGTGCAAACTAGGGTGCTAAGTAGTTTACACGGGCAAAGCTGTTACTGATTGCACGCTGTTTGGTGCGTGCGAAACATTGCACCGTCCGCGTGCAAAGTACGCTTATCAGGTTATTTTTTACGCGGACGGTGCAACGTTTCATGCGCACCACGCAGCGCTGAACTTTGCGCGTGCAAACTTTTCCGCACATATTAGCGTGTGCAAAGACACTTTGCACATGCTAAAGGGCTTTTGATTGGCGTGCAAACACTTAGCACGCTTTAGTGAATCAAGCCCATTGTGTTGTATTTCATTTACAATAATGTTTTACAAATTTAAAACCTTTAATAATGTCTATAGTATACTGGAGAGGAGGCACTCCTTCCTTGATAAGTAGCGATGTGCCCAGGCAATCCGTTAACCAGACGGATAAATTTCAGTAGAAGATGAAGCCGGCACCATCTATGTATTCAATATGCTCTTTTATTAAATCATCAAAGTTACAGTCTGTCACACAAGGTGTGACGTTTCGGGGGACATCCCCTTTATCAAGCAAGTGACAGTCTGACATGTATCATCACAAACACCATTTATATGTATCCACCAACTTAACAGCCAATCACTGGTCTAAGAAAATGAGACCAATCACAGGTCCTAATACTACCAGCAGATCTGATGGGGAACTATCTGTAAGAAGAAAGGGCCAATGAGGACATCGGGTACTCACCCGTGTTCTGCCAGAACACATCACCGCCACATCCCAGCCCCATGCACGCTAGACGCCATTTGCGGTGAAGCTCCGCCCATCAAAGGCGGGCCGAGCCTCCGCATTGGCAAGCGGACGGGGACAACGTCACGCGCACGGCCTAAGGCATGGCCGTACGCGTGCAAAGAGACGGCTGGAACGCAAGGCGCCCGTACGCATGCCGGATGGTAATGTAGAACTAGAACAATATCTAGAAAAGAATAACTAAGAGGAAAAAAGGGAGCAAACAACTCCAATGGTGACCAAGTACGATCATTTACAGTAAGGGCGTGAGATCATATTCTCTATTGAGGCCCCTGGGGTCAAGAAAGTCTAATGTCCTGATCCAGAATGCCTCTCTGTATAAAAGTTTTCTTATTCTACTACCCCCTCTAGTATTAGGGGCTCACCTTCTCTTTTTCATCTGACGAGATGGCTAGAGCTGTGTCTTCTGTTAATCCTGAGGTGGCCTTTTTGGGTGCCACTGATGTTCGGACACTACGCAAACAAATTGAACGGTTGGAAAAAACCTGCATCTCGTTTGAACTCCATGCTGCCACTTTGGGGGAATATTTAAGAGTGGGACGTATTCCTAGAGGCATTGGATCTCATGTCAGTCCGATTATGTTCCCCACGGACCCTGCATTTTGCCATACCTGGTCCCTAATCTGGAATAAGGCGTCTTTTGACTCCATGGTCCTCACCATTAATCGGATACAGAGTGAGTTACCTAAAATTAACAAGCAGTTGGAGGAGATGACATCTAACCTTAATCGCGAATTGAGGGTTGCCAAACGGGAGTTCGCTGAGAGGATGGAACAAAACCTCTGTTCAAAAGACTCAAGAGCCGTATGGAAAGGCCTTAAAGCTGCTACCAATTACAAGCCTCCCCCCCCCCGACACGCTCCACCTAGCATCGAACTTGCTGAAGAACTCAGTAAATTCTACTGCAGGTTCGAGTGCCAGGATTCGCCTGCGGGGGACCTGCCACCACCCACTTCCCCTCTGGCACATGCTGACCTCACCTCGAGTCCAAGTTCTCCCCCCTTGGCTGTGAGAGAATCCGACGTCACACATCACCTGTCAACTATGAACTCTAGGAAAGCCTCTGGCCCGGACGGAGTGTCCCCTGCCTGCCTGAAGTCCTGTGCTAGGCAACTTGCCCCTATTCTAACCACCATATTCAACAAGTCACTCCAGATGGGCAAGGTTCCTGCCTGCTTTAAGAGGTCCACCATCATTCCAGTCCCCAAAAAGCAGGGCGTCACTGACCTCAATAACTTCAGGCCTGTAGCACTAACATCCGTTATCATGAAGACCCTCGAAAGAGTTGTCCTGTCCTTTCTGAAGTCCTACACTACGCCCCTCCTTGACCCATTCCAATTTGCGTACAGGGAAAACAGGTCCACCGATGACGCCATCAATATCTGCCTGTAGATCATCAGCAACCACCTGGACAGGCCAGACTCGTATGCCAGAGTCCTCCTCCTGGACTTTAGTTCGGCATTTAACACCATCTGTCCACGCAGACTTCAGGAGGGTCTAGCTACACTCGGTGTCCATTCCAGCCTTCGCCTTTGGATCATGGACTTCCTATCCCACAGGTCACAATCTGTCAAACTGGGCGACATTTCCTCCCAACCACGAACCACGAACATGGGGGCTCCACAAGGCTGCGTCCTGTCTCCAATGCTGTTCTCCCTCTACACCAACAACTGCAGATCCACAGCGGACTCTGTCAAGGTTATCAAATTTGCAGATGACACCACTATTGTTGGCCTTATCACCAAGAACGACGAGAGTGCCTATCGTCAGCAGGTAGACAGTATCTGTCACTGGTGCAGAGAGAACAGGTTGGTCCTTAACGCAGCAAAAACTGTGGAGATGATTATCGACTTCAGGAAGCATGCCCCTTCTCCACCACCAATCCACATTGATGGAACTGAAGTGGCGATAGTTCCCTGCGTCCGCCTCCTGGGCACCACCATCTCAAACGACCTGAGATGGAAGGCTAACACTAGCTCCACCGTGGCAAAGGCCCAGAAAAGGCTCTTCTTCCTCCGTCAGCTGAAAAAGTTTGGCATGCCCCATCAGGTCCTCACAAGATTCTACTCTGCCACCACAGAATCTATACTCTGCTCTTCCATCCTGGTCTGGCACGCTGGTTCCTCCGTCAGCGACAGACAAAAACTCCAGAGGGTCATTAGATCAGCAGAGAGAATCATCGGGAAACCCCTCCCTCCACTTGATCTACTCTACAACTCGAGATTACACACTAGGGCGCTGAAGATAGCCATGGACCCCTCACATCCGGGCCACTGCTACTTCAGTCGCCTGCATTCAGGGCGAAGATTCCGGGTTATCCCCACCAGGACCACGAGGCATAGGAACTCATTTTTCCCTTCAGCAGTCAATCTCCTGAACTCCACCCACGTCCCACCACCACCCCATCCTTCTTAGGTGCGCAGACGTACTTGGGACTTACGGGCCGAGCCCTCATAGCCTGCCTCCACTTTCTGTTGTATCATGCTAAATGCTATCTGTTGTATCTTGTTAAATGCTTTATCATGTATGTCTCTTGTTTAGTGCACTATTTCTCATGTCCTTGTAGATGTTGAGCTCTGTATGTGCCAAACCCAATTCCAGGCATGATCCTGTCATGCTTGGCGAAATAAATGATTCTGATTCTGATTCTGATCTAAGCTCCAAGAACTTACAGAAGAGGATGTATTTCAGAAAATACAAACGGAACTGAATGAGTTTCGTAAGACAACCATTAATCAAATTGAGACCATTAAACGTAAGAAATTCCAACAAGACGCTACAGATTATAGCTCCGACTATGTATACGTTTGGCAACAGCCATATAAACGCCCATTACGCCCCAAACAACCTCCTAGACCACCACAAGGAGTACCCCGCCCACGCAAACCAGCTGATTACACACCATCTGGCGATGGTTCATCTGATTTTTTGCCGGTCAGTACCCCGGAGGACACGACAGATGTGTCCAGCCAAGACGAAAGCGGCGTGGTGGACGCCACAGGTGGCATAAAGGAAAGGCTGCGTCAGAAGCAGAAGCCAAAGAAGTAGAGTGTAACAATATTGTGGTCAACATTTCATCTTTTGTACTTTCTTCACCTCAGCGGCGTGTACTTAATAAGGGACTGTCCTTTGCCCCAACCCACTGGCCTGACCGTTTACAACTGGATTTGGAACTTCAGAGATTCTATAGGGGTATTAAGTTGAAGCACTTCTTTAGTTTACCATGCTTCATACCATCAACTGGTAACCATGATGATACCATACTTTCTGTGGGAGATACCACATTACGTACCAAAAGTACATTTAATCCTCCTTCCTGTCCTTTCATTGATAACTACATCACCAATGTATCCAAGGAGATAGAGAAACTTTTTAGAGAAGGTGATCCTGGGACATTCATTCAACATAACCTCTCTAGTGAAGAACGTCAAGCCTTGAGAGAACTTGAACTTAATGATGCCGTTGTGATCAAACCGGCAGATAAAGGGGGAGCAGTGGTAGTGATGAATACTGAAGATTACATGGCGGAGGCATTACGCCAACTAAGTGATGGTGACACCCACCAACCACTACCCTGTGACCCCCTTCCGGAGATTCAGAAAAAGATTTGTGACATCCTAGATAGGGCTCTTGCAGCCAATATCATTGATGACCAACTGGTCAAGTTTTTAGTTATGGAACATCCCAAGACCCCACGTCTTTATTTGTGCCCTAAGATCCACAAGAATTTAGAACATCCCCCAGGCCGCCCTATAGTTTCAGGGATAGATTCAGTTTTATCTTCTTTAGCAAAATATCTTGACTATATCCTACGTCCATATGTTTTGTCACAAAAATCTTACCTTAGAGACACAACAATGTTTCTGGAACATATTTCACAACTCAAGGAAATTCCTGAGGGAAGCCTCCTTGTTACTATGGATGTAGAGAAGCCTCTACACCTCCATCCCTCATGATGGAGGTGTAGAGGCAGTCCGCCACATGTTATTTGTGGTCTCAGACTACTCTGATCCACAGGTCCAATTTTTGATTGATCTTCTTTCTACAGTGTTAAAGTGCAATTATTTTGTATTTAATAATCATTTTTTTTCTGCAGGTACGTGGTACAGCTATGGGGTCGAACGTGGCCCCGTCCTACGCAAATATATACATGAATGTATACGAGGAAAGCTTCGTGTACACTAATAGTATTTTTCAGAAATATGCCAAAATTTGGCTTAGATACATAGATGATATATTTTGCGTGTGGGTGGGGCCCCGTTCGACCCTTGATGAATTTGTTTCATGTTTACATCAACAATGTGAGGCAATCCGCCTCACTATACATTCTGATACTAGAGGTGTTAGCTTTCTTGACACCTTTGTTACCCTTAAGGAAGGTCATTTATCTACTGATCTATTTATAAAACCTACAGATCGTAATTCTATCCTTTCTTTTGACAGCTTTCACCCTACGAATACCAAATGTGCTATACCTAAAAGCCAGTTTTTACGGATAGACCGTATACTGGATGATGGTGATGTGTTACAGTCCAGATTAGATGAGATGACTCACAAATTTTTGGTACAACAATATCCTGAGGATGTGGTGGCAAATGCACGCAGGGAGACGAGTGGACCCTCGGGACATCATAGAAGGGGTAAGGGTATTAAGAACAGATTACCATTTGTCTCTCAGTTTAATGTATGGAGCAATCCTATTAGTAAAATACTTAAAAGACATTGGCATATTCTGTCCCATTCTTTCCCCTCTATTAATGAATTTCAAAATCCGCCATTATTTTCTTACAAACGAGCTCCTACTCTGCGGGACAGACTTGTCCATGCAGAAATGAGGACCTTAGTCAGACCTCCCGAACGGTCCACTCGGAGGGGGACATTCCCCTGCCTCAACTGCGTGCACTGCCCTTCCATCATCAGGTCCCCGTACTTTGTTCACCCACATACAGGTAAACAGTACCCTATCCATGGCTGCTATAACTGTGATTCACAATATGTGATATATCTGCTTAAGTGTCCATGTGGACTCATTTATGTGGGCCAAACTACTTCCAAATTTAAGATTAGATTGTCCGCCCATAAGTCAGCTATTCATAATAAACTAGTTGAACAGGCTGTTCCTTCGCACTTCGTTAAGTTTGGACATAGTGTGAACCAACTCCGTTGTCAGATCATAGAAGGTATCCCCCTATGACTAGAGGGGGTAGTAGAATAAGAAAACTTTTATACAGAGAGGCATTCTGGATCAGGACATTAGACTGTCTTGACCCCAGGGGCCTCAATAGAGAATATGATCTCACGCCCTTACTGTAAATGATCTTACTTGGTCACCATTGGAGTTGTTTGCTCCCTTTTTCCTCTTAGTTATTCTTTTCTAGATATTGTTCTAGTTCTACATTAATTTTTATATTACATGGTTATGTACTCTGTTTTAATACTTTAACATTTTTGTTTATTGTTTACTTTTTCTTCTCACAGCTCTAGCCTGCTTGGCCTTCTGGCGGACCGTTGCTGCGCTATCCCTTCCCCGTGGCGTCTGGTCGCCATGGCAATGCGGGCGGACTGCGCATGCGTTATCATCCGGCATGCGTACGGGCGCCATGCGTTCCAGGCGTCTCTTTGCACGCGTCCGGCCATGCCGTAGGCCGTGCGCGTGACGTCGTCCCCGTCCGCTTGCCAATGCGGAGGCTCGGCCCGCCTTTGATGGGCGGAGCTTCGCTGCAAATGGCGTCTAGCGTGCATGGGGCTGGGATGTGGCGGTGATGTGTTCTGGCAGAACACGGGTGAGTACCCGATGTCCTCATTGACCCTTTCTTCTTACAGATAGTTCCCCATCAGGTCCGCTGGTAGTATTAGGACCTGTGATTGGTCTCATTTTCTTAGACCAGTGATTGGCTGTTAAGTTGGTGGATACATATAAATGGTGTTTGTGATGATACATGTCAGACTGTCACTTGCTTGATAAAGGGGATGTCCCCCGAAACGTCACACCTTGTGTGACAGACTGTAACTTTTTATGATCTAATAAAAGAGCATATTGAATACATAGATGGTGCCGGCTTCATCTTCTACTTTAACCTCCCTGGCGGTAAGCCCGAGCTGAGCTCGGGCTATGCTGCGCAGGAGGATTTCTCCGGCTCTACTGGGGCGATTTGCCCCATTCAAAGTGCTGTGCGCGCAGCCAGCACTTTGCTAGCCGCGCGCACAGCTCGATCGCCGCCGTTCTGCGGCGATCGGCCGCACGCAGTGGCGAAAGAGGGCCCATCCCCAGAGCCCTGCGCTGCCCGGACCAATGAGTTACGGGCAGCGCAATGGGCTGGATCGGGTGCGCCTGACGTCAGGACGTCGGCTGACGTCCATGACGTCATCCCGATCGTCGCCATGGCGACAGGAGAAGCCAAACAGGGGAACGCGTTATATACGCGTTCCCCTGTTTGCTATTAGTGCCGGCGACGATCGCACTAGAGGGACACATGCGCCCTCTAGTGGTGTTTCATGTAGCTACCACTCTGGTAGCTTTACATGAAACAAAACAAAAAAAAAAAAAAAAAGGATTTTTGCCAATTTGGCAAAAAAAATTAACCGCCAGGGAGGTTAATAATGTCTATGAAATCGCAAATTGTGAATATGATAATCTTCCCTGTTTTGAAAGTGAAACTTATAATTACATTTGTTAAAAAACGATAATCTATGTATAATCATTATAATTGTATAATATTGTGTATAACCTGTATTTGTCGTTTCTTCATGTAATAAAATCTGAAAATATTGTTTGTAACAATTAAAAATAACTGTAGTAAAACATTAGTAAATATTACTAACATTTTACTTCAACTAAACCTAACCCTACTCTCACACAGAACCCTCCCTCTACCCATCCCTAACCCTTAGACCCCCCCTGGTGGTGCCTAACTCTAAGACCCCCCTGATGGTGCCTAACCCTAAGACCCCCCTGGTGGTGCATAACCCTAAGAACCCCTGGTGGTGCCTAACCCTAAGACCCCCCTGGTGGTGCCTAACCCTAAGTCCCCCCTGGTGTTGCCTAATCTTAAGACCCCCTCTGGTGGTGTCTAACCCTAAATCCCCCCTGGTGGTGCCTAACCCTAAGACCCCCCTTAGTGATCATTTTATTGTGTGGATAATAATGTTTTACAAAGAGTGACTGTAAAAAATATATTACGATTTACTTACTGATCGCTTTTTTATGTGGATAATAATGTTTTACAAACAGTAAGTGATAACATTTTAAATAACAGTTTAGTTAAATATGATAGATGTGTTTAGTATATTTGTCACAGGCGCAGTTATAAAACATTAATAATCCCAGGGCGCAGTTTTAAACCGTTAATAATCTCTGGGCGCAGTTAAAAAACGTTAATAATCTCCGACGCCCTTTTTTCCTGTTCAGCGCCCATCAAACGATATTTACTATGGGAGTGAATGGCGGTGCCCTTTTTTACTGCTTCCATAATGATCTTTTATCATTGATCAACACCATTATCGTTCCCCGATCTGATCGAACATATCTACATTAATTCAGTTATGCTAAAATCTTAACATGAGCTTGGACAAGCTTCGAGAGGCAGTAGAGGATAGAGGGGCCTGGCGTGCTTTGGTCCATGTGGTCGCATAGCATGAACAACAAAAGAGAAATCTGAACATTTGGTATGCACCCAAAATTCAGTCACCTTGAAAAAAAAACAAAACAAAAAAAAAAACATATCAATTAATTGAGATTTCCATGATAAATTGCAAAGAATGTTCCATTTTTCTTTATTGTACAAAAGGAGAAATATTTTGGATCACAGCAGCAGTGATGCTTTTTAACCCATTCGCGTTCCGTCGTTTTCACTTGAGAAATGTTCACCTCCCATTCATTAGCCTATAACTTTATCACTACTTATCACAATGAACTGAACTATATCTTGTTTTTTCCACCACCAATTAGGCTTTCTTTGGGGGGTACATTTTGCTAAGAGCCACTTTACTGTAAATGTATTTTAACAGGAAGAATAAGAAAAAAACAGAAAAAAATCATTATTTCTCAGTTTTCAGCCATTATAGTTTTAAAATAAAACATGCCTCCATAATTAAAACTCGGGTATTTTATTTGCCCATATGTCCCGGTTATTACACCGTTAAAATTATGTCCCTATCACAATGTATGGCGACAATATTTTATTTGGAAATAAAGGTGCATTTTTTCCGTTTTGCATCTATCACTATTTACAAGTTTAAAATAAAAAAAAATATAGAAGTATTTCATCTTTACATTGATATTTAAAAAGTTTAGACCCTTAGGTAAATATTTACATGTTTTTTTTTTATTGTAATGTTTTTTTTTTATATTAAACATTTTATTTGGGTAGTTTTGGGAGGGTGGGATGTAAACAAGTGATTTATAATGTAAATGTGTGTTTGAATTTATTTTTTTTTACTTTTAGTTGTAGTTTTACTTTTTGGCCACAAGATGGCGGCCATGAGTTTGTTTACATGACGTCACTCTAAGCGTAACACACGCTTAGAGTGACGCATGGGGTATGTTACAACCAGAAAAAGCGAAGCTTTTTCAGCGGGGAGAGGAATCAGTGGTCGGGCACCATAGCCCGATTCGCTGATTGCCTGGCTAACGAACCGCGGGCTGGGAGCAAAGCAAACCTGAATCTAAAATAAACTTATGAGATAATGAATTGTATGTGTAGTACAGCTAAGAAATAGAACATTAGTTGCAAACAAAAGAGTCTCATATTGTTGTCCAGTACAGTTGTTATCTTTTTTCATATAATTTAATTTTATTGATACAAAAGATCACAATGCAAACAAACAAAATACAAACACCAACCAAAATAACCCAAATAAACCAACCAAAATAAAAACAAACAACAGAAAAAAAAGAGAAAGAGAAGAGTAAGCACCTTTTTAACCCAATCAAAGAGCGATGGGGGGTCTGGGCGTCAACAATTAATTGGAATTAAACTTTTTGCTGCAATAAGCAGTTGAGGCAGCACAGACTTTTTATACCTGGCAATAGACATAGAGGAATTGTGCAGAAGCACCTCTAACGGATCATAATTAACCTGGTGAATAACTAGCCTATTAATGTTCAAAAGAACTCAGTCCCAAAATGACCTTAACTGAGAACAACCCCAGAATATATGTAACATTGTACCCCGGCAACCACAGCCCCTCCAACATTTATCCTCAACCTCAGGAAACACAGAGGCCAATTTAGCAGGAGTCCTATACCATCTAGTTAATATTTTAAAATGAATTTCCTTCACCTTAGAACTCACCATGGTCACATGTGACAAAATACAAATGTTCGCTCTTTGCTGAGCCCTAATTGAGACTCCCAGATCCTCCTTCCATCTCTGACAATACTCAGTACTCAAAATCAATACTCATATTATCTAACATTAACTTGTAGAACAAGGAGATTTTATGACTGGGAACCTCATTCAACACAAAAAGTTTTGTAAAAAAAAGATAAAGCTCCTTCTAATCTGATCTTATTTTAAATCTGCATCAGGAAATGCTCCAACTGTCTATGTCTCCAAAAATCAAACGAGAACTGACCATATTCTTCCAGTAATACTGACAAATTTTTTAACGATTTACCCTTCAACACATGACCCAATCTCAAAACACCTACCCTACCCCAAGTACCAAAGAAGTTCTGCTCCAAGCTCAGTTCAAAAAAACTAATCAAAGGAGTCCGAGGAGACCACTCTTTAACCCATCCCATACTTTCAGGGTATTCAGTACCCAATTCGGTACCGTAGATGACAATCCCCTATATTTCCCAAGAAACCAGAAAGCACTAACCAAATCTCTTCCCGCAAATACTTTCTCCACCCTTACACATTTTTTTTTCATTAACCCTATATGCAGAATAGAGATGGCCCGAACCTCCAATTTTCGGTTTGCGAACCGCAATCCGCAAAAGTTTGGTTCCCGCGAACTTTCGCGAACTGCAATAGACTTTAATGGGGAGGTGACATTTGAAAATTAGAAACACTTATGCTGGCCAGAAAAGTGATGGAAAAGATGTTTCAAGGGGTCTAACATCTGAGTTTTTGCATGGATGAGTGGGATAGACGCCAAAAGTCCCGGGGAAAACTCTGGATTTGACGCAAAGCAGCGTTTAAAGGGCAGAAATCACATTGAATGCTAAATTGCAGGCCTAAAGTGCTTTAAAACATCTTGCATGTGTATACATCAATCAGGGAGTGTAATTAGAGTACTGCTTCACACTGACACACCAAACTAACTGTGTAATGCAACGCAAAAAGCTGTTTGTGTAGTGAGGGCCGTGCTGGACTGGTGCGCACCATGGCGAGAGTGCAGGCCGTGGTGGATTTCAAGCCCATATGGTCTGGCTGTGGTAGCTCAATGATAGAACAAAAGTGACTTTCCAGCTGATCAAATTTATACTTTCCACAATGAAGCAACAACCTTATTATCTTGGGTGTGCCACCCCCCGAGACACTCATATAGCCGTCGGTCATTGCTTCATTGTGATACGCAAGCCCCTTCACCGCGGCAAGGTAATGATCACGAAGGGGAATTGGCACATGTACATGCCTTTTGTTTTGTTGTTGCAGCTGCAGTGCAGCCAGAAAAATTAAGCAGGCATGTACAAGCACCGGAAAAAATATTATAGCCTTACAAATTCTGGAATCCACCTGGTGTCCTGGACCCTGTTGGTGGTGGCGGAGAAAGCAGTCAAGCGGCCTGCAGGCAGAGATGCTGTGTGGGGAGCGACTTAGTCTTAGGGGAGGCAGTTACACGGTGTGCAGGCAGAGATGCTGTGTGTGGGGACTGACTTAGTCTTTGGGCGGGCCGTAGCCCTCCGGGATCCATGCCTCATTCCTTTTGATAAAGGTGAGGTACTGAACACTTTTGTGACTTAGGCGACTTCTCTTCTCAGTGGCAATGCCCCCAGCTGCGCTGAAGGTCCTTTCTGACAGGACGCTTGAGGCAGGTCAAGACAGAAGTTGGATGGCAAATTGTGACAGCTCTGGCTACAGGTCAAGCCTGCGCACCCAGTAGTCCAAGGGTTCATTGCTGCTCACAGTGTCTACATCCACACTTAAGGCCAGGTAGTCGGCTACCTGCCAGTCCAGGCGTTGATGGAGGGTGGATCCGGAAGCGCTAAGGCGAGGCATTGAACTAAAGAATGTCTGCATGTCCGACATCACCATGAGATCGCAGGAGTGTCCTGTCCTTGCCTGCATGGACATGGGAGAAGGATTACTGGCAGTGGTACCTAATTGCGTTGTGCTGTGAGTCTGTGACATCACCCTTAAACGCATTGTAAAGCATATTTGCCAGCTTGTCCTGCAAGTGCTGCATCCTTTCTGCCTTCTGGTGATTTGGAAACATCTCCGCCACTTTGTGCTTATACCAAGGGTCTAGTAGCGTGGCCACCCAGTACAGCTCATTCCCCCTGAGTTTTTTTTTATATGGGGGTCCCTCAACAGGCTGGACAGCATGAAAGAGGCCATCTGCACAAAGTTGGATGCAGAAGTACTATCCATCTCCTCTTGCTCTTCCTCAGTGAGGTCAGGTAAGTCCTCCTCCCCCCAGCCACGAACAATACCATGGGGACGTTGAGCAGCACAAGCCCCCTGTGACGCCTGCTGCGGTTGTTCTTCTGCTAATGCCTCCTGCTCCAAAGAAACACCTTCCTCATCATCCGAGTCTGACTCCTCCTCCCCACACGACTCTTCCTCCTCCTCCCCCTCTGTGCTGCCGCAGATGTTGAGGAAACATCTGGTTCTGATGAGAATTGATCACACGCCGCTTCCGCCTGTAACTGTTCCTGTTCACGCTCGTCCACAGCTTGATCCACCACTCTATGCACGGCACGCTGCAGGAAGTAAACGTACGGGATCAAGTCGCTGATGGTGCCTTCACTGCGACTCACCATGTTGGTCACCTCCTCAAACGGCTGCATGAGCCTGCATGCATTTCGCATGAGTGTCCAGTTGTGGGCCAGAACATCCCCATCTCCCCAGACTGTGTCCTTCTACTGTAGTTTTAGAAGTACTGGGTGACGGCTTTTTCCTGTTCTAGCAGGCGAGAGGACAAAAGGAGGGTCAAATTCCAGCGAGTCGAGCTATCACAAATCGGGCGTCTCACCGGCAACTTGTTTCTCCGCTTAATATCGGCAAAGTGTGCCATGGCCGTGTAAGACCGCCTGAAATGCCAACACAACTTCCTGACCTGCTTCAGGACGTCCTCTAAGCCTGGGTACTTTGACACAAATCTTTGAATGACTAGATTCAGCACATGTGCCATGCAGGGTATATGTGTAAGCTTTCCCAAATTTAAAGCGGAAATGAGATTGCTGCCGTTGTCACACACCACGTCTCCAGCTGCTGCGGGGTCAGCCACTGATCCACCTGTTTGCTAAGAGCAGCCAGGAGAGCTGGTCTAGTGTGACTCTCCGCTTTGAGGCAAGACATGTCTAATATGGCGTGACACCATCATACCTGGCATGCAGTATAGGCCCTGGGGAGATGGGGCTGTGTAGCTGGAGAGGAGATCGCAGCACCAGTAGAGTTGAAGTGTCACTCAGCCAAGGATGAGGAGGAGGACGACAGTGAAGAGGATGTAGCAGGAGGAGAGGAGGTGGCAGGAGCCCTGCCTGCAAGCTGTGGAGGTGTCACAAGTTGACCCGCTGCACAACCACATACTCCCTGCTTGCCATCGGTCACCAGGTTGACCCAATGGCCTGTGTAAGTTATGTACCTGCCCTGACCGTGCTTGGCAGACCAGGCATCCATGGTCAGGTGGACCCTTGACCCAACGCTGTGTGCCAGAGATGACACCACTTGCCTCTCAACTTCATGGTACAGTTTGGGTATCGCCTTTTTATAAAAATAATTGGGGCCTGGTATCTTCCACTGTGGTGTCCCAATGGCCACAAATTTACGGAAGGCCTCAGAGTCCACCAGCTTGTATGGTAACAACTGGCGAGCTAACAGTTCCGCCACAAAAGATGTCAGATGCTGGCAGAAATGGGCTTCTTCCGCTCAAAGATTTCCTTCACGGAAACCTGGCTGCTGATGAGTGGACGAGGGTGGCTGTGAAGGTGCAAGGGAGAAAGCGGCTAAAGATGCTGCACCTGAAGGAGGAAGAGGAGAAGGAGGGTGACTTTTCTTTTGCGTGCTGTTTTTGCTCAGGTGCTCTTCCCATTGCAGTTTGTGCCTATTCTCCATGTGCCTTTGTAAGGCACTTGTCCCTACGTAAGTGTTGGCCTTTCCACGGCTCAATTTTTGGAGGCAGAGAGAACAGATGGCATTGCTCCGATCTGAGGCAGACACATTAAAACAGTTCCAAACTGCTGAGCCCCCCTGGGGTGATGGCACTATGGTGGCATCAGCAGCTGACATTGAAGGGCATGTTGGTTGGCTGTACATAGGTGGCAATACATGGCGCCGGACACTGCCACCAGCTGTTTCTGACGACGAGCTCCCCCTGCTTCTTTCAGGAACTTGTCTCCTCCTACTCCTCTCTGACTCCCCCTCTGAACTGTCCCCTTGGTCATCTTGTCTATTAGGAACCCATGTGGGATCTGTATCATCATAATCATCATAATCATCCTGCCCAGCTTCGCTTGCCTCAGATACCTCCAAAACTGCACCAACAGCAGGTACGTCATCATCCATCCTCACATATTGCGTCCATAGTGTCGCCGCCTAACTCAGACATATGAGGTGGTGTAACTTGCTTAGCGCCTTCATCTGGTTGTAACAATAAAGGCCGTGAATCAGTTAATTCCCCACCAATTAACTCCTGCGAAGTGTCAAATGCAACGGATGCGGTGCTTGTAGTAGCGCTGGTGGCTGTGGAAGATGAGGTGTTTTGTGTTAAATAGTCAACAACGTCCTGACAATCTTGGGAGTTGATGGGACGTACCTTCTTCTGAGCACTGTACTTTGGGCCAGGGCCGCACAAAATCACATCAACATGACCTCGCACAGACCTGCCGGGTGGCCTGCCTCTGGGTCTGCCTCTACCACTGCCTGTTTTGTCCGTTGTGTCCATATCAGTGGGGATGAAGTGAAAGGTATGCACTGACTTGACTAATACAATGTGCAGTCACACAGGTACAGTTAACAGGTATGCGCGGAGTGGTATATCACACTGCATGCCCTCACGTAGGTAGGTGAGTGCACTGAACACAACAGGTAGGTATATGCAGTGATGAGGTGGGTGCACTAAACACAGCAGGTAGGTATATGCAGTGATGGGTATTACAATGTGCACCTGTCACACACAGACAGGTAGCAGACAGGTACAGTGACACTGCGTGCGCTCAACTCATGTAAGTAGGTGAATAGGTGCACTGTGAACAACAGGTAGGTAGGTATGTGCAGTGATAGGTATTACAATGTGCAACTGTCTCACACACACAGAAAGGTAGCGGAAAGGCACAGTGACACTGCGTGCGCTCAACTCACGTAGGTAGGTAGGTGGGTGCACTGTGAACAACAGGTAGGTAGGTATATGCAGTGATGGGTATTACAATGTGCACCTGTCACACACAGACAGGCAGCAGACAGGCACAGTGACACTGCGTGCGCTCAACTCACGTAGGTAAGTGTGTGCACTGTGAACAACAGGTAGGTAGGTATATGCAGTGATGGGTATTACAATGTGCACTTGTCACACACAGACAGGAAGCGGACAGGCACAGTGACACTGTGTGCACTCAACTCACGTAGGTAGGTGGGTGGGTGCACTGCGAACAACAGGTAGGTAGGTATATGCAGTGATGGGTATTACAATGTGCACCTGTCACACACAGACAGGTAGCGGACAGGAACAGTGACACTGCGTGCACTCGACTCACGTAGGTAGGTGGGTGCACTGTGAACAACAGGTATATAGGTATATGCAGTAATGGGTATTACAATGTGCACCTGCCACACACAGACAGGTAGCGGACAGGCACAGTGACACTGCGTGTGCTCAACTCACGTAGGTAGGTTGGGTGGGTGCACTGTGAACAACAGGTAGGTAGGTATATGCAGTGACGGGTATTACAATGTGCACTTGTTACACACAGACAGGTAGCGGACAGGCACAGTGACACTGCGTGCGCTCGACTCACGTAGGTAGGTGGGTGGGTGCACTGTGAACAACAGGTAGGTAGGTATATGCAGTGATGGGCATTACAATGTGCAACTGTCACAAACACAGGTAGTCACTGAATGTGCTGGGCCTGGCAGTGGCACGCACTGTATGAACTATCAAGGCTGTCTATGCAACACAAGTGTCAGTGGGACACACAGAAAAAAAAAATAGATCACAAGAACAAGATTAGCTCTTAAAAGAGCTGTTGTGGGGTGCTATTTTAGCAATAAGAATTAGCAAGGAGCAAGCTAGCAAGCCTACAAGAACCTAACTAATATTTCCCTATGAGAGTCTGCAGCAGCAGCAGCTGTCCCTTCTCTATTTACTGCAGGCACACAAATTAGTAAAATGGCCGGCGGTGCCTGCCTTTTATAAGGGGGGAGTGGCTCCAGGAGGGAGTGTAGCCTTATTGGCTAAAATGTGCCAGCTTACTGTGATGTAAAGGGTCAAAGTTGACCCTAATGGTGCATTATGTGGGCAAACCGAACTTCCGGAAAAGTTTGCGGTTCTCCGCGAACGCAAACCACCGGAAGTTCGCCGGCGAACCGTTCGCCGGCGAACCGTTCGGGCCATCTCTAATCCTGAACTGCTCTGAACTGCAGAGTGATTGCAAATGACAATAAGACTCACTGTGAATGCGCAACCGAATGCAAGCAGACAAGTCAGAACTGCCCAGTTGCAGCTCCACTGCATGCGACAGAACATGCTACAGGAGAGATCCTCACACAGTTGTTATCTATGTAAAAGAGCTTCTCTGAGCTATTCAACCTAACTTGGGTCCTATATAGTCCTGTTTTTTTGAAGCCATTAAATGGCCAAGAAAAAGTAAGAGACAGCTTGAGATAGTGTTTTACTGCAGGAAAATTCAAAGGTGCGTAATATGTTGGTGCTTTATAAATACAATAAATAAGTAAATAAAAGGTCCATTAGCTCTGCTCTGTTTTATAGCTTAAAATCCAAAGTGTGGTTTGTAAACTGCAAATATACAAATAATGATACAATGTTATAAAAAAAAAAAAAAGCTATTTAACTGAAAATAAAAATATGAGACTCTTTTCTTTGCTACTAATGTTCTAATCATTATCCGTACTACACATACAATTCATTATCTCATACTTTTTGGTTTTCAGGTTTGCTGTAAGATGAAACATTGGCCTCAATTCACTAAGCTTATCTCCTGTCTTTAATAACTCTTCTAGAGTTGTTACCATGGTGATGAGGCATGTAGTATTCAGGAAACATTTTACCTCAGGCAAACCTAAAGTTAACTCTTCTGTCTTTAAAGAACATCCGAGGCGGAAAAAAACCCTGAAATAAACAATTATATCTGTCCTCCTACTTCTAAAAATGACTTTTAAAGTTATTCCACAGTTTTATTTTATATTTAAATCAACTTTTTAAGCTTTTACTGTTTCATGGCCTTTTCTCAATGACACATTAATTGAAGTATGCCAGGGTTAAAATATATGAACTATTGACCCTTTGTATCTCTTCCCTGCACTTAGAATCCATTTACTGCCACAAAAGTGTTTTATGGCTGCAATTCCTCATCAGTGAGGATTACGCTAGGGTCCGACCCGGTCCCGACCCGGACAGGAACTGCCACTTACATACCTGATTTTTAGCTCTTTAGGCAGAGAAAGGGAACAAAAGGAACATAGCATAGTTATTTGTGTGCTAGGCACTGTGCATACCCATATTTATCTCATAATGTCACATGTCACCTCATGAGTCCTTATAATTAACTCTTCAATGCTTAAAATAACTCCAGAATTCTAAAGTTAAAGACAGGCTGTTAATTAACTGCGTTTAAAAATAACTACAGAGGAGGTAACTTAACTACAAAGGAGGTAACTTAACTACAGAGGAGGTAACGTAAGGAATGAAGAGATAAGATAACTCTCTTACTATGTGGAGGTAAGTTTTCTCTTGCCTTATTATCTCCAGCATGATCTTAGTGAATTGAGGCCATTGGCCTCAATTCACTAAGATCATGCTGGAGATAATAAGGCAAGAGAGTTCCTTAAGTTACCTCCTCTGTAGTTAAGTTACCTCTTCTGTAGTTAATTTACCTCCTCTGCAGTTAATTTACCTCCTCTGTAGTTATTTTCACATGCAGTTAATTAACAGCCTGTCTTTAACTCTGGAGTTATTTTAAGGATTGAAGAGTTAACTTAAAGAGGAACTGTAACGCCAAAACGGCCCCTGGGGGGTACTCACCTCGGGTGGGGGAAGCCTCAGGATCCTAATGAGGCTTCCCACGCCGTCCTGCGTCCCTCGGGGGTCTCGCTGTAGCCCTCCGTGCAGTCCGGGCAGCGGTGACGTCATTATTTACCTTCCTGGCTCCTGCGCAGGCGCTCTGATGCCTCTCGGCGCCGAAGTAGGCGGAAATACCCGATCGCCGTCGGGTCTGCTCTACTGCGCAGGCGCAAGTTTCCGGCGCCTGCGCAGTAGAGCGGACCCGACGGAGATCGGGTATTTCCGTCTATTTCCGTGCCGAAAGTCGCCACAGCGCCCCCGCTGGAGCCAGCAAAGGTAAATATTGAACTGACAGTCGGCACAGTCGCCGGCTGTTCGGAGGGCTGCGGCGAGACCCCCGTGGGACAGAGGACGGCGTGGGAAGCCTCATTAGGATCCGGAGGCTTCCCCCACCCGAGGTGAGTACCCCCCAGGGGAGGTTTTTGTTGTTACAGAGTCTCTTTAAAGACAGAAGAGTTAATTTTAGGTTTGCCTGAGGTAAAATGTTTCCTGAATGCTACATGCCTTATCACCATGGTAACAACTCTAGAAGAGTTATTAAAGACAGGAGATAATCTTAGTGAATTGAGGCCATTGTCTCTCCTGTCACCTTCAGGATTTTTAGTGTGTTTGGCCTTGTTCAGAGCTCTGACTGGAGCATGCATGTGCAGCCCACTTTGCACTCCCCAGTTTATTGTGTTCCTGCATGGCTCTTTGGCCTAGAGCAATCTGTGCAGTTGGGAAAGAAATGGAACTGCACATGGCTAGGATGCTCCCGGTGAGCCAGGATTGCGGGACGCTTTGGGGGAGCCAGCCAGGGCCGGATTTTTGGGAAAGCCACAAAGGCCATGGCCTAGGGAGATAAAATCAGATAAGATCAGAAGTGTAGCAGGACTTGGAGAGAGAGAAGAGGTCATATGTTAAAGTAAATCCTCTCTTCTGGTGCGCAGCGCCCTGCTCAGCATTGATGTCTAAATTCCAGAGTTCCCACCCTCCCTGCATATGTGATGATTATCTCGTCCTCTGTATGATGGACATACATGCTGTTGTGTGAAAAGTGCCAGTTTACAGTAAAGCAGACAGAACTGCATTCAGTTCATTACCATATGAATTTCAAGAAGCTTTGAATCAGGATGATACACAGTACAATACTATATTGCTACAGAGGAATTTCAGCTCTGCTAGTTACTTCTCCCTCTCTCCTAAGCTGTCAGAATGACTCTTATCTAACCCTACATTTATGACTTTTTTTTCTTGTTAGCCAGGAATGTTTATGGCAGCGGTGATCTCTGCTTCAGTTAACTCTTTCCTGACACATTTTCAGATCTGTCTTTCTTTTTTAAGCACTAAATTGTCACTGTTTAATGGACACCTATATCTATGCCATTGTTGTATGTAGTTTAGGATCCTTCTAATTACCTGTAGACTAGTAGAGTATTGTACCATGTTAGCCATCAGTGGAGGCAGAACGTTTTTAATCAGGATCATATCATTTATTTGCTAACTTAAAAGAAAAAGCTTTCTGTTACTAAGCCGCCTTCTTCCTGTATACTAACAAGATGTTGTTATTTGTTACTTACCTGTTCTCTGGATGGGCTTCTCTTCATTGCACTACCCTGTCCCTGTTTGTGGCTCTGACTGCAGCTAGTCCCACAGAGGACAAAGGAACAGCACATACTCAGACCACTCACGCTCATTGTAATTTTGCGTTCCTTTGTGGATGTGCACAGCAGCTCAGGCCGGGAGTGTTATGGTTATGCTTACTTGACAAGTACTGCTCATACACAAGCTTCATTTCTGAAGTATACATGCCCAGAACAGTATTGGCTGCTGTGCACATTCGGGCAGAAGCGTGGAATTACAGGGAGCACAAGTGGACAGACAATGCGCTGCTTGTTTGTTGAATAGAGGACAGAGCAGCACAATGGCAAGGAGCCCATTCAAGCCAGTGATCACCAGTAAGGTTTTCAGACAGAATGGAGTTGGGGAAGAGGCAGGGACGGTCGGTGACACCTGGCCTTGGGTGCTGGAAAGTACAAATCCGGCACTGGAGCCAGCGCTGGATTGCCTGCAGCTACAGGGGAGGGGGAAGCCTCATTGGGACCCTGAGGCTTCCCCCTCCTGAGGTGAGTACTCCAGGGGAAATTTTTTTTGTTACAGTCTCTTTAAGGTTTTCTGTGATTTGTAGATCCTTTATTAACCCCCTGGTGGTAATCCCGACCTGTGCTCGCGCTCCGCTTTGCGTGCCGATAGCGGTAAGCCCGAGCACAGGTTGGGCTAGCAAAAACCACCGCATGCTCAGCATTCCTGGGTCCCGCTGCACAGTGGTGAACAGCAGGATCCAGGCTTCTCCTTAAGGCTGTCTACCTTTGGTTTGGTCGCCAGGATCCCCTTGTCCCCTATTCATCCGGGGACCTGGCAGCCAATCAGTGCGGAGTTGGCAGCAGTGGTGGCGTGACGATGGCTGGGGCGGTTTAACTAATTTTAAAGGGGACCTTAACCTATTTTTTTTATTACAGGCGGCAGAAAAACAGTGAGAAATGTGCCGTGTGTGTGTGTATATCAGGGGCGTAACAATAGACCCTGCAAGGGATGCCTCCGCAAGGGGGCCCAGAAGCCACAGGGGGCCCCGTGGAGGAAAAATTTTGAGAGACTGACAAATAAGGGCATGGAGAGAAAACATATTCTACTCTCATACCGCTGTTATGTTGACTGCTGCATGTGTGCCCCATTGATAAGGAATCATACACACTTTGGAATTTGTACACTGTCCCTGCTCCCTAGGGTTCGTAAAAAAAACATCTGTCTCACACTGCAGCAGAGTTCTGATGATTTCATGTACAACTTTACAAACAAAGCAGTCACAGTTGAAAAAAAGTTGTAGACCTTCCCTCAGAAGAGATTCCTAGATTCTTATCACACACAGGGAAGTGACCTTATGGTGTCTAATTACTGGACAAAGTGGAATGGGTAAGATTGATGTCTGACTGTCATTGCCTCATTATTGTGTCTCATACTGAGTCTAAGATCCTGTAATTACAGTATCAATCAGTGACATTCTGAATGTTTACCAAAGTTATAGTAAATACTATATCTTATGTCCAGCATGTCATTGTTGTTCCTCCATATAGCATGTGCTCTCATGTAGTAAAATAATACAGCTGTGTGTGTATGTATGTACTGGGAGCAGAGCTGCAACGAGGGACTTGTTGTCGGCTGCAAGGGGCTGGAGGAAGCCCCGGGTAAGTAGATCTGGGGGTAGCATAGATTGCCTGACATTTCCTTTAAGTCTAAGTGTTTTTATCTGCATGGGGAAAACACATTGGTCCTCAGTTTTCCTGTGTAGAAAGCGAGGGGGTGGGGGGGCCCCATCCAAAGTTTCGCAGGGGGGCCCAGTGATGTCTAGTTACGCCCCTGGTGTATATATATATATATATATATATATATATATATATATATATATATATATATATATATATATCCTGCTGCCTGCACCGACCTCAGCCTGGATTTTGACTCGTCTCTGCCTGCCGCCTGCACCGACCTCAGCCTGGATTTTGACTCGTCTCTGCCTGCCGCCTGCACCGACCTATGCCTGGATTTTGACTACTTCTGCCTGCTTTATTTGTACAGTTTCACAATTTTTTAAAGGGAACCTAAACTGAGAAGGATGTGGATTTTTCCTTTTGCCTGACTCTCCTGCTGATCCTGTGTTGCCAATACTTTCAGCCACAGCCCCTGAACAAACATGCCGACTGGATTAGCTGCATGCTTGTTTCAGGTGTGTGATTCAGCCCTACTTCAGCCAAAGGGATCAGGACTGCCAGGCAACTGGTATTGATTAAAAGGAAACATCCATATCCCTCTCAGTTTAGGTTCCCTTTAAGTTTATTCTTAAATTTAATTAATTCAACAAATTTCTGTTCTAGTCTTTTATTTATATGCAGAATGTCTACCAGGCTTTTATTCTGATATATTTTGGTGAGTTATGACTTAAGAATTGGAGGTCTAAAGTTCTTGAAAAAAAAAATGTACCGCTTTTGACTCATAATTCCAGACAGAAATGCACCGGCAGGGATTATAATATTGTAAATGTGTACTGAAATTCTGTTTTTAAATATTATAGCCATTCTTCCAATGCTATACTATTTGCCATACAGTCCTATGCACCATAACATTTGCTGTATATATGTGTGCTATAGCAGTTAATGCATTCATTCATAACATTCATTTGTCCCATACATCTGAGAATTTATTATTTTTATTTTATTACTTTGATGGTCTACATCATGTACAGTTTTTACAAAGTTTAAACCATTTAATTGGTATTCATTTTCTAAACATCCAACATGCGTTCAACACTTCTCAAAAATCGTGTGAAAAGTTTGATTGTACGAAAATGCGATCGCAACACATGTAATGCATTTCAATGGCATCCCATTTTATTTACTTTCACATGTGATTGTGTTTTTTTCTGCATTTAAACACTTCCCCTCCCCCAAGAGACTGGCTGAGACTGGAGGAAGTTACGGGACCCGGTACCGGAGCTGCAGGCAGCAGAGGACGGCAGCGTGGGAGCGATCTGTGTGCATGGGGCTGGAGGAAGGTATGTATAAAAGGGTAAGTATTCTTCATCTCTGGTACACTTTAAAGGATTGTCAGCCACAAAACCAAATTCTATTTAAGCACTGCAGTGTGTTTAAAATGCTACCAGAAATCTCTTCCTGCAAGTACAAGCTCTCCAATCTTTTCAGGAATGTCTCTGCTGTTTATTATATTTTCTCAGTCTTCCAGGCTCTTTTCTGTGCCATTGCCAATGACCCTCCCACCTTCCTGCTTCTCACTGATTGGCTAAGCAGACTGCTGCCTAGCTGGAACATGATCCTCTGCTCACTCGTGTTTACAAGCAAGGCTAAAGTGACTCAGTGATTGGAGAAGACAATAAAAAATAAGTTAAGGGAAGAAATGACATCAGGATTTAGCCTTAAACTGTGGGCAAAAGACATGGCCCCCACCAGGAACAGAATTCTCTTCATTTACTATATAAAATTCACTGAAATCAAAACGTGGACAGTACAATACATTATGTAAGTACATCAATTATTTATCTACTTATATATGCATTTTCTTCCCTGGCATAGTATGTCCAATTCTCTTGCTTTAACCTCCTGAACGATAATCCCGAGCTGAGCTCGGGGTATGTCGCGCAGGAGGATTTCTCAGGCCCCGCTGGGCCGATTTGCATAATTTTTTTTTTGTTACACGCAGCTAGCACTTTGCTAGCTGCGTGTAACTTCCGATCGCCGCCGCTCGCCGCCGATCCGCCGCTACCCGCCGTTCCGCGCAGCCCCCCCCCCTCCCCAACCCCTTTGCGCAGCCTGGCCAATCAGTGCCAGGCAGCGCTGAGGGGTGGATCGGAACTCCCTATGACGTCACGACGTCCATGACGTCGGTGACGTCATCCCGCCCCGTCGCCATGGCGACCAGGGAAGCCCAGCAGGAAATCCCGTTCTGAACGGGATTTCCTGCTTACTCTGATCGCCGAAGGCGATCGGAGTGGGTGGGGGGATGCCGCTGCGCTGCGGCTATCATGTAGCGAGCCCTGGGCTCGCTACATGATTTAAAAAATAAAAAAAATTAAAAAATAGTGCTGCGCCACCTCTTGGGCGATATAATTGTATCGCCCAGAGGGTTAAGGGGAAAAACCCTTGGAGGTGAAGTGGTTAAAAAATTCAGACCCCGGGTCGCATTTTTTTCATGTGCGACATCTCCTGTATCGATGCAAGTCAACTGCAAGAAAAATTGCATTTGGAACAAAAAAATGCACAAGATTTTGAAGTTAGATAAATTTCCATGTAAATTACCTTCATTTATATACATGGACAAATCTCAGAATTAAAATTTGCGAAAAAATGCATGCAATAATCGCTAAAATGTGCATGATATTTCATACAAAAAGTCGCCTGAAAACTGCAAATGCAAATGTCTGCATGTGCCAAATCGCTTGTCGAAATCGCTATGACAACCGTGAAAAACCCCTAAGGGCTAACAGAGTGTTGTTACCCTCCGATACACAAACTTCACATGAGGTAAACAGGGACTCAATACATTATCAGTCTGTAGAATAGATCAATATTTTGCTGACAGAACTTGGATAGAATGGAAAATTCAAAATCACCAGCACTCTTTAGTTCAGAGAGGTGTATATGCGTATATATTACGTGTGGATATATGCAAAACGTGTGTGTACAATGGAAGTGTGTTTACAATGCATGTGTGTACAGTAGAAAATGTATGTATACACTGCATGTGTTTGTGCAAATAATGTGTTTATACTGTAGTTTGGGGAAACATGCTTAGCGTATGTAACTACAGTGCTTGTGTACATGGTAGCAGGAAAAAAGCACACCGGCGGCTAGCGGACGAAAAGGGCGTCGCCATAGACTCTAATGCATTTATCGCTAATACGGTGCCCAAAGCAGAAAAAATATTGTTTTCAACATTAAAACATTAAAGTTTTTGAAATATGTTATCGTTTTAGAATGCTGCAACGTTATTTTTTGTCATATTATTTTGTTTGTATGTACAAATTTTACTTTATCAAATACATTATCGTTTCTACGTGTGTAAGGGTGTTTGTGCAGGGGGGTGGTTAGGGTTAGGAACCACCAGTGGGAGTGTAAAGGTTAGGCAACACCAGGGGGAGTGGTTAGGATTAGGGACCACCAGAGGGGCTAGGGTTAGACACCACTTGGGGGTGGTCAGGGTTAGGCACCACCAGGGGAATGGTTAGATTTAGGCACCACCGGGGGAGGGTTCTGTGTGAGAGTAGGGTTAGGTTAAGCTATATTGTTGAATTATGTAGTGAATTTTAAAGTTAATATCCTTTTGTTTTCATTTTCCATCTGTTTTAAAACAGTATTTATCGTTAAAAATTCAGTTAATGAGGTTATCGTTTGAGAATTCGTTATCCGGCCGCGCCAATTTGTTATTCAGCTTGGCCTTTTTTTCTGGGGCCCTTTTTTCATGCACCCATGTACACGTATAGCATGTGTGTGTACAGTCCATGTGAGTGTGATATAGAGAATTTCTGGGTGCAAAGTGTATGGGGAATATGTTTCTCCCATGTTTGCATGATGATTTACTATAAGCATAATAATATATGCAAATATAATAATAATATTAAACACTAATTTCTTGGTTCGAACAAGAGACAGATCTTTCTCTGATTGAATCTGATTGGAGAGAGAGCTGTTGGGTGCCATAAGGCCGATTCCCGATTGGTTTCAGCATGAAATCTCTCGGGAATTATCAGCGTGTGATATCCTGCAGGTGGTATGTGTGCCACCCTCCATACAGAGCTGATGCTGGAGTGTGCTGGGGAAAGCATAGCCTGTCCTCGCTCCAACTTGCATCCTCTTGTCTCTGTGGGATTGGCCACTAGAGCTCCGTGCTCATTGTGGTCACATGACAGTGAGCTTGGAGCTCTAGCAGTCAGTTAAGAAGTTCCGTGGGAGATGCGAGTATGCAAGCTGGAGCAAGGACAGGTAGCTGTGCTTTTTTACCTGCATTCTCCAGCACACACTCCATAGGGTGTCACATTGGGGGCTGGGCTTACCTGCAGGTCACTCTATGCATGAGTATACAGTGGGATGCAAAAGTTTGGGCAACCTTGTTAATCATCATGATTTTCCTGTATAAATTGTTGGTTGTTACGATAAAAAAATGTCAGTTAAATATATCATATAGGAGACACACACAGTGATATTTGAGAAAGTGAAATTAAGTTTATTTGATTTACAGAAAGCGTGCAATAATTAGGCAGGTGCATACATTTGGGCACCACAAAATAGAAATGAAATCAATATTTAGTAGATACTCCTTTTGCAGAAATTACAGCCTCTAAACACTTCCTGTAGGTTCCAAGGAGGGTCTGGATTCTGGTTGAAGGTATTTGGACCATTCCTCTTAACAAAACATCTCTAGCCAATTCAGGTTTGATGGCTTCCGAGCATGGACAGCTCTCTATAACTCACACCACAAATTTTCAATTATATTCTGGTCTGGGGACTGAGATGGCCATTCCAGAATATTGTACTTGTTCCTCTGCATGAATGCTTCAGTGGATTTTGAGCAGTGTTTAGGGTCGTTGTCTTTGTTGAAAGATCCAGCCCCGCGCAGCTGCAGCTTTGTCACTGATTACTGGACATTGGTCTCCAGAATCTGCTGATACTGAGTGCAATCCATGCGTCCCTCAACTTTGACAAGTCCCAGTGCAATGGCCACACAGCCCCACAGCATGATGGAACCGCCACCATATTTTTTTTAGCAGGTGTTTTTCTTGGAATGCTGTGTTTTTCCTCCATGCATAACGCCCCTTGTTATGCCCAAATAACTACATTTTAGTTTCTCCCGTCCACAGCACCACCTTATTCCAAAATGAAGATGGCTTGTCCAAATGTGCTTTAGCATACCTCAAGTGGCTCTTTTTGTGCTGTGGGCGGAGAAAAGGCTTCCTCTGCATCACTCTCACATACAGCATCTCCTTGTGTAAAGTACGCTGAGTGATTGATTGATGCACAGTGACTCCATCTGCAGCAAGATGATGTTGTAGGGAATCAATAAAATGACAACAGTGCCCAAATGTATGCACCTGCCTGAGTTTATTTAAACAATAATTGCGTACTTTCTGTATATCTAATAAACTTAATTTCACTTCTCAAATCTCATTGTGTGTATCTCCTATGTGATATATTTAACTGACAATTTTTTTTCGTAACAACCAACGATTTATACAGGAAAATCATGACGGTTAACAAGGTTGCCAAAACTTTCGCATCCCACTGTATTTGGTGATTATGCTGAAATCAGTGAACATCTATCTTCATACATCCTCTATGATGACGATAATGACGAAGTACAATGATTTACTAGAACAATACTTATCATCACTACTGAAATGTTACATTGAACAAATACAAATAAGAAGTATATTTCTCCCAGAGTAAAATGTGCTATAAATTACTTTTCTCATATGTTGCTATGACTTACAGTAGGTTGTACAAATCTGATAGAATCAACAGGGTTTGGACAAGCTCATCTCCTCATGGGGATTCTTAAAGTTTTATGTATTTCCAAAAGCACTTAGTGAATTGCAGTTGCTCCATCTAACTGCTAAAAAAGTGTGCAGTAGGGAGGCTGGCAAGCATATTTGTATAAGTCCTTTGCAGGGAGTGGCTTTAAAAAGAATAAAGGCCATGATGAGAATCCCCATGAGGAGATGAGCTGGTCCAAAACCTGTCAGTTCTGTCAGATTTCTACTACCTACTGCAAGTGACAGCAACATAGGAGAAAAATAATGTATGACTCATTTTACTCTGGAAGAATCATACTTCTTATTGGTACGTGTTTACATGTATTTTAAATTTTACACATTTTCGCGATACTCGTCCTTTACATACATTTTTCAGTAGAAAAAAACACCTGTTCATCATCTGTACAGCAGTAGTGAAAAAGGGACAAATGAGGAAGAAAGAGGTACAGGGGATTGGGATCCCAAAGAGGCACTGTCCTTCCAAAAGTTGGGAACTACGTGTTAATTGTAAAGTAGACTTTATTCTTATCATTTCATCACAGAAAAATAGCGGCATAGCTGTTCTTTTATACACAAAAGATGCAATGTCATTTAGCACAGTGTCAAACTTCCAAGGTAATGTATTGTACCTGTTTCCATCTGAATGTAATTACACTAATTTGCTGTTTGTGTGGGAAAGTCTGCCTTTCACGGCACTGTAGCTATGTTCTTCTAAAAGCCTCTTGACCAGAATTTACTACCCAGAGATTTTTTCGCATTCATTAAAAGGTATTCATCAAAATGCACAAATAAGTATTTGAGTGATAGTAATTTGCCGCTGGCTGTCCCTGTAACAACCATAAGGAGATAATGGCTCTTAGCCACATTACAGTCAGTGATTCACAGCAGAAGAGTCACATTTAATTATTTCATTGTGGAGGGACATTCAGTGATATGTTTGTACACTCTGGCATTAACGCCGAATCAAACTTCAGACACATCACAGTTTACAAACATCTCAAGGTGCTTGTGAGGGACTTTTGTACCTTTTTAGCATCTGTCTCCTAACCAATTGAAGCCCACAATGCTAACCCCCCCTAAAGACCAGGCCATTTTCTGCAGTACTGGGCTGTGCAGGCTTTTCAGCCTCCTGCACAGCCCAGCTAAGGAGCCCTGCAATCTGACTCACCTTTTTTTTTTTTTTTACAGCCTCTATGAGGCTCTCTCTCCTTCCCTCCCTCCTCCCTCCCGCCATTAGAATTGGAACAGGACGGTGATCCGTCCTGTTCCACCTCTCATAGGCATCAGCCTATGAGAGGACGGTGCTCCCCGGCCAATCAGAGGCCGGGGACCGCCGATCTTGTACAGCGCTGCCAGGGACCGCAGCACTGTACAGTTGTAAACAAAGGGGATTTCTTTCCCCTTTTGTTTACAAACAGCCTGCTAGCCGCGATCGGTGGCTAGCAGGCTAATCACGGAAATCCGTTCCGTGAAGTGGCAGGGAACGATCGCGCATGCGCACGGCCGTTCCCTGTGAAACTGCAGCCCCAGGACTTGACGCCAATTGGCGTCAGGCGGTCCTGGGGCTGCTGCCGCGGTCACGCCCATTGGCGTGAGACGGTCTTTAAGTAGTTAAAGAGGAATGGCAGTGAAAATAACGTAATGAAAAAAGTGCTTAATTTTTAATAATAATAATCTGAACATTTGTATAGCGCTTTTCTCCTGTCAGACTCAAAGCGCTCAAGAGCTGCAGCCACTGAGACACGCTCAAGAGGCCACCCTGCGGTGTTAGGGAGTCTTGCTTTGAACTCCTTACTGAATAGGTACTGACCCCAGCCAGGATTCAAACCCTGGTCTCCCATGTCGAAGGTAGAGCCCTTAAAGAGACACTGAAGCAAAAAAAAATTATGATATAATTAATTGGTTGTGTACTATGAATAATTACTAGAAGATTAGCAGCAAAGAAAATATTCTCATATTTTTATTTTCAGGTATATAGTGTTTTTTCTAACATTGCATCATTCTACAATATGTGCAGAATACACAACACTCAGCATTCAAAATGATTCTTTCAGAGCAGTCTGTGAACTAATGACCTCTCCTCTGGCAGAGGAAAAGTAAAAAAATTAACTAACAGTTGAGATAATAAAAGTCAGAAAACAGCCCTCTCCACGACTTTGAAAGTCGTAGAGCTTAATGGCTTTTTTGTATAGAGATAACAACTGGAGTTTCTTAAATCTTCCTGTACTGGAAACAATTAGACTGATGTATCTGATCTTAATGTTTTATTTCTTAGCTGTACTACACATACAAATCATAATACCATAATTTTTTTTTCGCTTCAGTGTCTCTTTAACCAGTACACTATCCAGTCACTATTTGTACAATAATCCTACTAATATAATAAATGGGAAAGTTCGGATGTTTGGATGTTTGATACTCGATCACGCAAAAACGGCTGAACGGATTTGAATGAAATTTGGCACACACATAGTACATTACCTGGAGTAAAGTATAGGATACTTTTTATTCCCATAACCAAAAAGGGGGCGGAGACAAATACAAATTTCACTGGAAAGTGTAAACTGCAGCCATTCTTACACTGTTACACTGGAGGTGTGTTTAGCTTCTAAGGATAACAATGGTTAATTTGCATATATTCAGCAGAGATGCACTGGGAGACATCTCAAGCTCACTCCAATCTGAATTATCGCAAATTATTTCTGTTTTAAGAAAGCAAACTTTTGTTTTTTTAAACATCTTAGTAAGGGGGCTTTTAGGACCATTGTAGTCCCTTACACACTCTAATGAGTTCTGGGTCACCATGAGCTTGCTGGTTAGTCTGTACCTGTCGGTGTTACAAGCCCTACTGCATAGAGCCAAATTAATCCATGCCATGCACTGATGAGGATCAAACAATCCAAAACAGTCTGTGGCTTCTAGGACTTTTGGCAAAGATTAGGTGGAGTTACTTTACTTGGTCTTGCACGGAAGGTATTCTGATGGTCCTCCTTGTGGGGGCCCTCAATAAATGAGGAGAGGATGGCGGCTGCATCAAGTGGAGGAGGTATGCCAAAGCTGCGTAATTCAATACGCTTCATCGTGAAGGCGGAATGGAGGAGTAAGGGACCGAAGGCGTTTATTGACAAGGTACTGGTGGAGGGGTTGAAGATGACAAAGAATAATTTGTTTGCGATTCAGGATTTTCCTGCACAAGGAGCATATGATGTCACAATGTATAGTGAGGAAGAGGCGTGCTGGCAGACTATAGAGAGAGCAGGGAGGATTTTGTTAAGTGGCTGGAGTCAGTTACACCGGTGTTTAATGAAAAAGCAAGACAAGTGTACGTTCACATGTATAACCCGTTTGTGGAGCCTGATGTTGTGAGATTGTTTCTGCAGAGATACTTCAGAGATGTGAGTTGGGCAGAGAAGATCTATAATCACATCGGTGTTTATAGGAGCAAGATGAGATTTAATGTGGAGTTCAAGAGGCAGGAAGGGAGCTGGCATGATGTGGTTCACCCACCCCCTGTCTTTTCCATTGCCGGTGAGAGAGGCTATATCACCTATACTGGGCAGCCGCTCTACTGCCGGAAGTGTTATAGTTTTGGGCACGGTGCTGGCAGCTGTAACTCTGAGGAGAGGTGCAGGCACTGTAAGGAGTCGGTTCACCCAGGCTCCAAGTGTAAAAAGGTGAAGGTGTGTGACTTGTGTGGTCTAGCGGGCCACTTGGCCAAAGAATGTGAAAAGCGGGGGAACACCCGCATATATACCTATGCTGCTGCTGCTGGCTCCTATGGCAGGGGCAGGAGGTGGTCACTGGCTACCCGTGTGGAGCCCCGGGACGCTGAGGCTGATGCCGAAGCTCCCCTTTCTGAGGTAGCTGGAGAGGGCACCAGTGCTGCTCAAACGGGTCCAACCGCTACTGTGACCCCCCCTGTCCCCTCTGCTGAAGAGGTCACTGACTCCCAGATGCAGCAGGCTGAGATGCCAAAGCTGCAGCGTGTCAAGAAAAGGAAACTGACTGAGCATGTGGATGAGGATGATGATGATGAAGCTGTGGGGAGTGGGGGTGAAGAGGATGCCGTGCCTCCTTCTGCAGTGTGTCCCCCCGCTGAGCAGAACGCTGGTGCTCCTGCCTGTAAGAAGGCTGCTGCTGACGTGGCAGGGAGCAAGGCTGGAGAGGCTGATGTATGTGTACCTGGTGTTGTCCCGTGTCCCCCCGCTATAGTGAGAGAGGCTGGGGCTGAAGGAAGTGATATTGTGGCTGAACCCCCCCCCCCCCCAGAGAGGCTCCCCGAAGCAGTGCCTGGCTCTGCAGCTGATCGGGATTCCCTTGACGCCGGTGACGTCACTTGCTCAGTTCCTACTGAGCGGGGCCCGCAGCGCGACAGTGGAGAGCGTTCTGAGGCTTCCGTGACCCCTGCCACCAGTACAGAAGCCGCGCCCTTGGTCCCAGAAAGCCAGGCAGATGTGCCTGAACCCTGCAGAGACTCCCAGTGGCCCGCCATGGACGCTAGTAGCCGCAGGTCCGCTGGGAGCAGTAGTGCCACAGCTGCTGATGCCGGCTCAGTCGGCGAGAATAACAGGAATGCAGGCGGGGAAAGAGCTGTGCAGTCAGCTGACCCGCCAGAGATTCCTAAGCCAGCCCCTTCTTCTGCTCTCTCGCAGAATAAACTTAAAAGTTTGCCAGTAAACCCCAGCCCTGCATCCAGTAAAAGCCCAAAATCTGACACTGCGGTGAGGAGATCCCAGCAAGGGACTGCCTCATTTCCCTCCAAAAATAACGACTCCCCAAATTCAAAAAAAGGAGAAAAATCAGCCAGCATGTCAGTCATGACCTCAGAGGAGGGAGGTGGAGTTAATGCAAATGAGGAGGAGGAGTTTGAAATGGACCTGACAGACCCTGGGAAGGTGGAAGGTGAAAAAGAGGTGGAGATAGAGGAGAATGATAGTGATTATCTACCACCTTATCAAGAGAGGAAAGAAGCTGTGACTGAGTCTGAAAGTGATGACACCCGTGTAACAAAAATGAGGATCGTCAGTGACACTTCTGAGGGTGAATTAAAGGTGGATGTGACCCAGTCTCCTGTGCCTACTGGCTGGAAAAACACTAGGCCAGCTAGGAGAGTTAACCCGGAGGCACCGGGACCGAGTACTGCTGGGGATTCTGGTCCGGAGGACTGGAACACAGCAGAATCAAAATAACAAAGAAAGAAGAGGAATAGAAAGACAAAGCAGGAGCCCACCACTGTGGGTGTACGGAAGAGTCCCAGAGCACCTAAGAAATGAAGATGGCTTAGTGTAGGTTGCTTTTCACGTGGTGTCTTTTGGTGATGGTGCTGTCCCTGCTGTCTGTAAATGTGAGGGGGATCGGCTCCTCATACCGCCGGGCTGCAGTCCTGCAGGACCTCGCAAATTTTAGGGCGGATATTTTTTGTCTGCAGGAGTGTATATTGAAGACGGTACCTGGCTCTGGGGAATGGGCAGGGGGCAATGCCATCTGGTCCCCTGCCTGCCAGAGTAGGAATGAGGGCATTGGCATGCTGTTTAATAACCCATTAAGGTTTTGTCACATGCCGTCATCATTCCTGGGAGATTGATAGTTGTGAATTTTGATTTTTGTGGCTCCCAGTACCGTCTTTTTAACTGTTACGCTCCTGCAGACAAAAACGAGAGGGCGGAGTTCTTGGAGGTGCTTAAGTTCAATCTGCCAGGCCGCATTAAGACCATTGTGGCCGGTGATCTGAACTGTATAAGATCGGTTGGGGATCGAGTGGGGTCAGGAGAGACCAAGCTGGACTCCACCAGTAGGATCCTCAACCAGATTGTGACAGATTTTGGACTGAAGGATGCAGCTTTGGCGGCAGGCAGTAGGGACAGGGAATATACTTACTTTTCGGATACGGGCACGGTTAAGTCACGCATAGATTACTTTTTACTTTCTAGGTATGTGTTGGTTTCTGCTGTCTCTTATCACCAGGTGTCTTTTTCTGATCACAGAGCCATTCTTTGTTCCCTGGAAGTGTCGGAGAGAGTGATGTTTGGGAAGGGAGTCTGGAAGTTGAATGTGGAGTTGTTGGAGGATGTGGACGTACTTGAAAGATTTAGGGTGGAATATGCAGGATGGGTGCGCAGGAAGAGAGGTTTTGTGGATTTGTTGGAATGGTGGGATTGGGTAAAGAGGAGGATTTCTGGCTTTTTCAGGAATCTAGCGTATGAGAAGAGGTGTTTGCAGAAAGAGGAGGAAGAAAGTTGGAAAGTGAGATTGCAGTATTTGGTGAAGATGAAGGAATGTGGGTATGAGGTGGAGGAAGAGTTGGAGGAGGCAAGACAGCGAATGAAGAGAATGTTGACGGAGCGTGGGAAGAGGATTGTGTTTCAGGCGAAAGTGAGAGATTTGGAAGAGGGGGAGTCTTGCTCCCGTTTCTTCTTTAAGAAGGTGGTGTCCAGTAGAGATGTGTTAGAGTCAGTGGTGGTGGATGAAAGGGAAGTGGTTGGTTCCAAGGTGATGGAAGAGGTGCGGAGGTTTTATGTGGATTTGTATGGAGGAGGGAATGCTGTGTCACAGGTGGAGATGGAAGAGTATTGTGATGAGGTGTTGGAGGAGTGTTTGGATCCGTTGGAGGTACAGCAGTTGAAAGAGTCGGTGGCCACGGAGGAGGTATGGGCGGCAGTGGGTGCCATGCAAACAGGCAAGACTCCAGGGAAGGACGGGCTCCCAGTGGAGTTTTTTAGGTGGGCCTGGCCTATCATTGGTGGGGAAGTGGTGGATGTGGTCAAGGAGGTTTTTTCTTCTGGGCGGTTGTCCCCATCAATGCGGAAGGGAGTCATCACCCTGATTCATAAGAAAGGAGACAAAAAATTGATAAAAAACTGGAGGCCGATTTCGCTGTTGAATGTGGACTACAAGATAGTGGCGAAATTGGTCGCAAACAGGTTAAGGAGTGTGATAGCATCTATGATTGGAGAGGGGCAGACCTGTGCGGTCCCTGGTCGAAGAAGCGCCGATAACCTGGTTTTATTAAGGGACATGATTAATTTTTCACAGGAAAATAAAGTGCCGATGGTCATTGAGGGTATCGATTTGGAAAAGGCATTTGATAGAGTATCACACTCCTTCCTGTTCAGGGTGATGGCAAAATTAGGGGTCCCTGATTGTCTCCTGAAAGTTATTAGATGTTTTTACACTGGAATTTCGAGCCATGTCTTGGTAAATGGGGTTTTGTCCAGGTCATTCCCCATTTTGTCCGGAGTCAGGCAGGGGTGTCCGCTGTCGCCTAGGGCTTTTATTTGTGTGGTGGAGCCTTTGCTGAGGTATGTCCAGCGGGATAAAGTGGTGAAAGGGTTTGTTGTGCCAGGTGGTGGTGGAGATCAGGTGAAGTATTTGGCTTATATGGATGATGTGTCGTTTGTGGGCAGGTCGCAGGCTGATATTGACAGGGTGAATTTGCATGTGAAGGTGTTTTGTGGAATGGCTGGAATGGCTGTGAATTGGGAGAAGTCCCAACTGGTTTCCTTTGGGAGGCCTGTACCTTTGAATGTGGAGAAAGTGCCGGTGAGTCAGGAGATCAAGGTGTTGGGTGTGGTGTTTGATGCAGAGATGAAAGGTAGAAAGACTTTAGATGAAGTGAAAGGGAAAGTGGTAAGAAAGTTGAATTTGTGGAGGTTGCGGAAGTTGTCTTTTTCAGGGAAAGTGTTGGTGGTGAAAGCTGTGATATTGCCGTTGTTATTGTATTTTTGTTTGGTCTTGCCTCCTGGCAAAAGATGGATGCAAGAGGTGCAGAGAATGTTGTTTGTTTTCTTCTGGGGTTCAAAGATGGAGAGGGTGGCACGGGTGACGGTTCACAAGGGTGTTTCTCTGGGTGGTTGGGACTTCCCTGATGTTGCTTCTTTTCTGTCTCTGCACTATCTGGTGTCTATCCGTAGAGTGTTGGAGTCAGAGGGGAGGGTGAAGGATTTTGTGAGGTACTTGGGAGGATGGTTGTGGAACAGGTTGGGATGGGTCGCTAAGGATTTGAGCAAGCCTGTTGCATTCACTACTACATCATGCTACCAAAAAGTTAAAGAAATTCTGGACAATTTCAGTATGGCAGGAGCAGCCTTAACAGACATAAACAAGCAGAATAAAAAAATGGATCACAAGAAATGATATAATATGTTATATAAAAGGAATGACAAGTGCACAAGCGGAGACAGTATGGAAAAGATTGAGTATTAAAGGAATAACAAACAGGCAAAAAGATGTTGTCTGGATGGCTCTGGTGTCAGCGCTCCCTACTAGGTTTTTTTGCAAATTGAGGGGTATGACTCCCTCAGGAAAGTGCCCAAGAGAAGGGTGTGGAGGGGAAGAGGATGTGGACCACGTGTTTTGGGATTGTGATTTTGCAAATGGTTTTCGGAGGAAGTTGAGGAAATTTTAAGAGGTGGTGGTGGAGGTTAGGGTCACATCTCTTTCAATGGTGATGGGTGGAGTGTCACTGGGTGCAAAGGAGAAGGATAGGAAGGGGTGGATTGTGTTCTCTGTACTTAAGGAAGTTTTGTGGGATGCAAGAAACTTAATAGTATTCCAGAAGGAGGAGTTGTCACTTGAAGCAGTGTGCAATATTTTCTTAGCAAGATTGTATGTGGTGTACCTGGCGGAAAAAAAAGGTGTTGGAGAGGAGAAGGCGCAAGAATTGTGGAAGCAAAAGGAGTGGAGCTCATTGCTCTAAAATGTTTTGTTTTCTTTTTATTGATAAAGAACAGACTTAATAAAAGCCGATATGATGATTGAACAGCGAAGGAAGGGCAAGATCGCTGCCAACCTGATGGAGAGATCCGCGTGAGGGCTGGTTTTTAAGTGATTTTAATCTGAAAGGCTAAAAAAAAAAAAAAAAAAAAAAAAAAAAAATCCAGAACAGTCTGCATGCATGTTGGATTATTATGGCTCTGTACAAATTAACAAGCTGACACATTATTGCATTCCAGCGGTTCTGGAGGTGTGTTTAGCTTCTAAGGGTAACAATGGTTAATTTGCATATATTCAGCAGTGATGCACTGGGAGACATCTCAAGCTCACTCCAACCTGAATTATCACAAATTCTTTCTGTTTTAAGAAAGTAAACTTTTGTTTTTCTTACACTGTTAATGGTAGGGTTCTCAAACTTTGCACAGTTGGTCGTTGGGTGACTAGGATTATTATTCAGAAAAGTGGTCTAGAGCCTATAAAAGCCAATCAAAATTCACCTATTGATTTTCAAGGGGAATATTTACATTTCTGCCATTCTTGCACTGTTAATGGCACAAGCCTCAAACCTGGTATAGTTGATCATTGGGTGACTGGGGTTCAATTTCAGAAATGGGGTGGAGCCACAAATAGACAATCAGATTTGTTTTATTCCAATGCAAATTATTGTTGCCAAACACCGCAAAGCTCACAAACTTGGTAATTGAGTAATTGATTAATTGTGTGTTAGGGTTAGGAAAGTGGGCACAGCCAACACCAGCCAAATACATAAGCGGGCAACGCAGGGTCATAAGTGGGCAGAGACAAATACAAATTTTACTGGGAAAATGTAAACATCAGCCATTCTTACACCGTTAAAGGTAGGGTTCTAAAACTTTGCACAGTTGGTTACTGGGTGACTGGGATTAATATTCAGAAAAGTGGGTGGAGCCTACAAAAAAACAATCAAAAAGTACCTATTGATTTTTCAGGGGAATATTTTATTCCTGCCATTCTTGCACTGTTAATGGCACAAGCCTCAAACCTGGTACAGTTGATCATTGTGTGACTGGGGTTTAAATTTATATAAGGGGGTGGAGCCCCAAACAGCCAATCTGATTTGTTTCATTTTAATGCAGGTTATTGATGCCAAAGACCGCAAAGCTCACAAACTTGGTCATTGACTATTGACAATTGTGTGTTAGGGTTAGAAAAAGTGGCTACAGCCAACAGCAGCCAAATACATACCCGGGAAACATTAGGACATCAGTGGGTGGAGAAAAATACAAATTTCACTGCCAGAATGTAAACTGAAGCCATTCTTACACTGTCTGTCAATGGCAGGGTTCTGAAACTTTGCACAGTTGGTCACTGGATGACTGGGATTAATATTCAGAAAAGTGGGTGGAGCCTACAAAAGCTAATCAAAATTCATCTATTGATTTTCAAAGGAGTGGAGCCACAGCCAATTAGATTTATTTCATTTCAATGCCAATTATTGATGCCAAAGACCGCAAAGCTCTCAAACTAGGTCATCATTGAGTAATTGTGTGTTAGGATTAGAAAAAGTGGGCAGAGCTAATACTAGCCAATTACATACCCGGGCAATGCCGGGCGACCAGCTAGTTATTAATAAATGATTTAGTCAGTGTTTGTCCATTGTAAAATCTTTCCTTCCACTATTTCCCTTTATACACATAGCATGTATAGGGGGTTTTTCTATTAACCATTAAAGTCTGCACAAAATTGTGTGTAATAATGCAAAATTACAAATGAATACGTGAAATTAATTGAATTTCCAAACAGTTAGTACGCTTGGCCCTAATAGTGAAATGTTAGGTGAAATTTCACCTAATTGTAATTGGGAAATTACTATCATCACTACTAGTGAATAAAGGTGCTTTTTCTTTCAATATTCATTTATAAATTACTTAATCAGTGTTTTCCCATTGCAAAATCTTTCCTCATTCTGATTTACAATCTGAAGTTAATCACAGGTGTTGACATTTTAGTCCTGTCAGGTGCATCTCTGCGGAATGTTTGTTTCTGAGAATTTCATAGCCAGTAAAGACAGTGCCTGGTCGTCCAGAATGTTCTAGGAGGAGATTTTTAGCCTAGGCAAAGCATCACCGGGAGACCGGAGCTATATACCAATATACAACAATATATAGGTCCCAACAATAATAGCAGCGCTCAGATCTAAATGTTCTCCAGTGAGTATTCTTTAATACCCTCCAGACAGCATAAGATCACCCTAAAAAAAAAAACAGATATAAATTGCACATAGTGCATACATCTGCATGAATCTGTATGTACACAGAGGTGCCTGGATCTTCTACTGATCACATATGCTATTGCTCCATTGTGATTGCCTGATGAAGTGGGATCAAACCTGCGAAATGCATTGCATTGTCCCCTGGAGTATGTTAATAAACTTATTGTATTTGACAAACACATTGGCAATTTTTGTGTCTACTTGGAGGAGGTAAGTCCACCACTGCCTCCTCGTGTTTTAAACTTTTTAGGTACTCTTTCTCCTTTTGGTTTTGGCGCCTCTGTATCCATTCTATGCTATATCAAGTCCAGCCCTGGTGGACGGGTGTTACCCACTTTTTTCTTCATCTACAGAGAGCGACTTCTTAATCCTGAGTGGGGTCAGGTCTAATCTCCCCACCTGCCTATACAATGGTTGCCTTGGAGGTAACTGTGCCTTGTGAGTATAACTTATTACCCTACCATGCTTCATTTCAACTACCAGTACTACACTATATTTGGCTCTTGGTGTACCTACTCTGTGAACCCTTATAGCATGATACAGCAACATATACATGTGGGAAAGGTTTCTGATACTGAAACCAGGATACCAGGATGGGAAGGGATTGTTGAGAGGTGTATTTAATATGATTTTAACATTACTTATGCTGATTATATAGCATAGGGAGCACAACTGGTGCAGCCTGCATTACCTTGTTACCTTGAGTAGTCTACATTACAATAGAAATGTTCACATTACCTAGATAATGCGGGTGGCACTAATTGCGCAGCGTACGATAGCCTGAGTAAGTAACAGTAAAACTGCTGTGCACTCCCTGCGCATGGCATCTTTACCTACAGTCTATTTAGTGACTATGGCCCTAAGAGCATTTAAGCAAGGTGTTTAAACACTTGATTAAGGTCCTTGTAAATTATGTTTTGAGAATGCTACTTGCCACTGAATCTTTGGCATTAGTACTGTTTAAGTCATTAAGCCAGCTGGAATTTAGCTGCATTCTCTTCATAACATTTAGCCTACTTTGTGAACAGTTTTAGTACTGAGAAGAATGCTGAAGTGGTACATTTCAATAGAAGCTCCTGTAGACTATACTCTAATCAACTTTACTCTCCAGCTGTGCTATAGAAACTGCTGGCTGCAGATACTGGGTCACACAGGCCTGTGGATGTTGCCACACACTGATCCTCCTGTTTACACACAGATATTTTGCAGAGCTGTTTGCCTCATCCTGTAGTGGTCATCTCAAAGCTGAAGTCCTCCCTTACCCTGTAATGACTATCAGGGCAGTTTCTAGGCTAAATTTCACCCAGGGCGAGAGTGTAAAAAATGCCCCCCCCCCCCCCAAGGAGCCAGGCATAGGTGCCCGCAGTATAGGTTAGCTACGTAGGTGCCTCCAGTATAGGGTAGCCTGTATAGTTGCCCCATTATAGGTTAGATAGGTAGTTGCCCCCAGTATAGGTTAGCTACATAGGTGCCTCCAGTATAGGGTAGCCCATATAGTTGCTACCAGTATGGGTAAGATAGGTAGATGCCCCCAGTATAGTTTAGATAGGCAGGTTCCCGCAGTATAGGTTAGATAGGTAGGTTCCCGCAGTATAGGTTAGATAGGTAGGTTCCCCCAGTATGGGTTAGATAGGTAGGTTCCTCCAGTATGTGTTAGATAGGTAAGTTCCCCCAGTATGGGTTAGATAGGTAGGTTCCCCCAGTATGGGTTAGATAGGTAGGTTCCTGCAGTTTAGGTTAGATAGGTAGGTCCCCGCAGTATAGGTTAGTTAGGTAGGTTCCCGCAGTATAGGTTAGTTAGGTAGGTTCCCGCAGTATAGGTTAGTTAGGTAGGTTCCCGCAGTATAGGTTAGTTAGGTAGGTTCCCGCAGTATAGGTTAGTTAGGTAGGTTGCCGCAGTATAGGTTAGTTAAGTAGGTTGCCGCAGTATAGGTTAGTTAGGTAGGTTCCCACAGTTTAGGTTAGATAGGCAGGATCCCGCAATACAGGTTAGTTAGGTAGGTTCCCGTGGTTTAGGTTAAATAGGTAGGTTCCTACAGTTTAGGTTAAATAGGTAGGTTCCCGCAGTTTAGGTTAAATAGGTATGGGTGGCAGGAGAGGAGCACAGCAGCGGGGGATGCGGACATAATAGTCAGGGCCGGATTCAATCCCCCCCCCCCAAAGATCCATACACACCGAGCGGGGTTGGGGGGGGCTTGTAAGGGTGGAGAGGAGCAGTAACTAAAGAGGTGGTCAGGGCGAGGAGATATCAGTGAGGTAGGAGTTAGGAAAAAAAGGATAGAGTGGGGCAGCCAGAACTGAGGGGGTGGTCAGAGTGAATAGGTTAGCCAGGTAAGGGTAGAAATTAAAGGGGCTAGCCAAGACCATTTTTTCCTTAAGGGCAAACCTACAACAGCTAACAGCATGCCCCCCTCTATAGAGGCAATACAGCTGCCAAAATGCCCCTACCCCTCCACAGAGGCCCCACAGCTCCCATGATGCTACTTCCCTTCCAGAGGCACCGTAGTTTCCAGCATGCCTCTCAGTCTCCATATAGTATTGGGTTGTCCCTCAGAGCTGGCTGCCAGGTCCCCTCAAATGTGAATAGTGGTTCCCCAGGGCCCCTGTATTTGCAGTGGACTGCATTCATGTGTCACTGGGTCAGAGAGATGAAGGAGGATAAAACACAGAGAAGCAAGCTGTACAGTTAAGTGTGCTCTTCTGCGAATATGCTGCAGAGGCTCCAGGGAGCCACTAATCACTTTGGGGGGGGGGGGGGGGGACCAGGGGGTCCTCCAGCCAGCCCTAAGGGACAACTCGATACTATATGGAGGAGGAAGGGCATGCTTGGAACTGTAGTGCCTGTATATAGAGGTGTTTTTTGCTGAGAGGTATGGTGACCCTATAGTGCAGGGGGGGGGGGGGGCATGCTGGGGGCAGTGGTGCCTCTGTGAATGGGCATGCTGGGAGCAGTGATGCCTCTATGGACAGGAGGGGCATGCTGGTAACTGTGGTGCCTCTATGGAGTGGGACTACATGCTGAGGGGAACAAATGCTACTTTGGAGAAAGGGGGGAGGGTGCACTCTCAAGCATACAGTCACAACAGCTACTCACAAGCATGCAGCCACAGAAGGCATCCCCTGTCAGGAATCAGATCATCTAGTTTCCTGCATCGTTATGCCTCTCTGCTGTGCACTGTGATAGGCTGCATACAGAGCCCTGCTTCTCCTGTGTCCGTGTGAGCTCCAGTCCCGATCAGCTGAGCTAATCAGCTGATCACTCTCTCCCTCCCCCGCCGTGCTTTCTCTCTCTCTTCCCTCCAGGAAATATACTGTAGCTGCTGTGGTTCTGGAGATCTCACTCTATGCCTGTCCCCTGTGGGTTTCTGATCTGTGGAACTGGCAGCCCCAGCAGCATAGAGACTTCCGTCTAGTAGAGGCAGCCACTGTTTCTTCTTATGTCTGTGTGCAAAGCTGGCGGCTGGGAACGGACAGAACTGCGGACTCTGTCGGCTATGTGCTAATAAGAAGAAATGTTGCCAGCGGCTCCCCACCCTCCCCAAGCAATCTTCTGCCTGCCCTGATAATAGTTACAACTCGCCTCCTTCCGCCGAACCCGCGCTGCTTCAATGTCCTTCCTTTCCCTGCATCTGTCTCAGTAACAGCGCTCCCTGTGATGACATGCGGTACGTCATCACAGGGGGCGCTGTTACCAGGCGACGGACGCTGGGAGAGGAAAGACATTGAAATTGCGGGGGAACGGCTGAAGAAGGTGAGTTGTAACTATTATGTCTGTTCCTCCCGCTCCTGCGCCCCCCTTCTGCCGCAAAATAAAGCGCCCCGGGCGATGGCACGTGTCGCACGCCCATAGAAACGGGGCTGATGACTATACAGCTTATTTCACATTGCTCTCTGCTTCCTCAGCATCCTTTTTTTCCATCAAATGTTTCTCTGGGTGTTTGTCTTTGCTGTGCTTTTTCTAGGTTACAAAAAGATCTGCAGTTTTAAAGCTTTATTCCCACTAACACCAAAATGTCAGCGTCATCCTTTCCTTTTTTTAGGAACTGTTAAGCAAACCTAAATTACGGCTGATCTTTTTGTACATGAAGTAGATTGTATACTTTCCACGGCATATGCCTGGTCAGTAATTTCATTGGGGGATTGCATTCTCAAAACTAAAATTTCAGTAACTACTCTTAGTTGCATAAAAAGCATTTGAAAGCATTCCCAAGCATTTTCTGTCTGTAAAAACATTTATTTTCACGGCAGAGAACAATACAGGCTCCCTTAGTTCTGGCTTATCGTCAAATGTAATATTTGACGGCAACAATCTCTCTGCCTGTCTCTTCACTCTGCCCCCCTGTTTTTCTGTTGAAGAGACTCAGCAGTTGCTAGGGCAAAATGTCTGTTCAGGAGAGGGGCAGAATGAAGAAACAGGCTGAGAGTTTCATCTGGCAATTATCACATTTGCCGGTGAGAAAAGCAAGCTTCTCCTGTTCTCTGCAGTGAAAGTAAATATTTTTACACACAGGGAATGCTTGGAAATGCTTTCAAATGTTCTTTTGTGTAACTACGAGTAGTTACTGAAAGTTTACGTTTGGTGAAGAGACTTGTACTGTATAGGTATGGTTTGTGCACAAGGCTTCTTCCTCGCTTACTTTTTCCTCAATCCTACTTCTGATGTCTGCTAATTGAAGGCCACTTTTCGGCAATCTGCCGTAAATTAATTGTAAACAAATATATTTGCCTTTTTCACCTTTGTGACTCTAATTAGTTATGAACCCACCCACCCCGATTCGGGCCTCCATGTGGAGAGGTTCATACTTGTTCCACTACTTTCTATACGTACTGCAGGTCTCACAGAGCACAATCACAAGGGATTGGTAAAATAATTTCATCTTGTTTACAAGGTTTATTTACAGCTATTGCTGACAGACTTGAGGGGGAGTTTTTAACCAGAGGTTTAAACTGAAATTCACAGTATTTCCCTAGTTGCAGTCAAGCTAGGTAAAAGTACATCAGTTGATACAGATCATGTTGTCCTGTATTATAGCAAAATATGCTAGAAGATTGTTATCGAACAGACCTTTAATGATATATTGGCATGTCCCTCACATACTGTATATGGGATGTCTGTCTGCTGTGTTAGAGCCTGCTTTCTTGCATCATGAAGTGTGCTGAGTATAAAACAGTGATTTATTACAGGTGGACACTTCTCCTGCAAAAACCTATATATATATATATATATATATATTAGCTGGGTATGTATTTGGCTGGTGTTGGCTCTGCATACTTTTTCTAACCCTTACACAATTACTCAATGACCAAGTTTGTGAGCTTTGCGGTCTTTGGTATCATTAATTTGCATTGAAATGAAAAAAATCTGATTGGCTGTTTGTGGCTGATTGCCTGTTTTCTGAAGTTGAGCCCCAGTCACCCAATAACCAACTGTACCAGGTTTGAGGCCTGTGCCATTAACAGTTCAAGAATGGTAGCAATTAAATATTCCCCTTGAAAAGCAATAGGTGGAGCCTACTTTTGTAGGCTCCACCCACTTTTCTGAATATTAATCCTAGTCACCCAGTGACCAACTGTGCAAAGTTTAAAAACCCTGCCATTAACAGTGTAAAAATGGCTGCAGTTTACATTTTCCCAGTGAAATTTGTATTTGTCTTCACCCAGTGATGACCCGGCGTTGCCCGGGTATGTATTTGACTGGTGTTGGCTCCGCCCACTTTCTAACTCTAACGCACAAACACTTAATGACCAAGTTTGTGAGCTTTGAGGTCCTTGGCATCAATAATTTGTATACTGCCATAGAAATTAAATAAATCAGATAGGCTGTTTGTGGCTCTGCCTCTCTCCAGCATTTGAACCCCAGTCACCCAATGACCAACTGTAGCAGGTTTGAGGCATCTGCTATTAACAGTGTAAAAATGGAAGCAATTTAAATATTTCACTTGAAAATCAACAGGTGATTGGCTATTATAGGCTCCACCCACTACCCTGAATATTAATCTCAGTCACTATCTGGGCAAAGTTTGGGAACCCTGCCATAAACAGTGTAAGAAGGGCTGCAGTTTACACTTTCCCAGTGAAATTTGGTTTTGGCTCCGCCCACTTTTTGTAACCTGGACACAAAGTCACTACTCAATGCCCAAGTTTGTGAGCTCTGGGGTCCTTGGCATCAATAATTTGTAGTTTCCCATGAAATGAAACAAATCTGATTCACTGTTTGTGGCTCTGTCCCCTTTTCTGAATTTGAACCCCAGTGACCCAATGACCAACTGTACCAGGTTTGAGGCTTGTGCCATTAGTGCAAGAATGGCAGCAATTTTAATATTCTCCTTGAAAAGTGACATGTGATTTTTGATTGGCATTTTTAGGCTCCACCCACTTTTCTGAATATTAATCCCAGTCACCCGGTAACCAGCTATGCTAAGTTTGAGAACCCTGCCATTAACAGTGAAGAAGGGCTGCAGTTTACAATTTCCCACAAAAATCTGTTTTTAACTCCACCCACTTTTTGTAACCTGGACACACAGTCACTACTCAATGACCAAGTTTGTGAGCTTTTGGGTTCGTGGCATCAAAATTGTGCTAATGGAAGCAGTTTATCCAGCAATGAAATCTGGCTGTTTTTTTGCTCTGCACCTTTACTGAATTTGCAAAAATCAATTAACCCTTCACACTCACATGCAAATGTTCAAACAAATGCATTCACAGATTTACTCATCCAGGCACAACTGTTATTATTGAATTGGACCCTAGCCACAGGGGTCAATGATAAGAATAAACATACATATATCCAGGCACATCGCCTCTAGTTAGGACATTAAATAAATTATTAGGGAAAGGGAGGTGCTGAAGGGGGTGTGGCTAGAAACAGCAAAAATCAATTAACCCTTCGCACACTCACATGCAAATGTTCAAACAAATGCATTCACAGATTTACTCATCCAGGCACAACTGTTATCCCTACAGCTAATTTAAAAGCCAGGGTTTTAGTTCACAGAAGAATGCATTCTTATGCTTAGTCACCTATACTGCGTAGAAGTACCCAGGTAAACATAGGTGTCCTAACTCTGGCCCTGTAACATGCATAGTGCAGACATGCAAACACATTCATTGCATCAAACCTATCAATGGATTAGGAGCACACATCCTAACTTCCTCTCCTGGGAAAGACAGTGCATCTTACCAATCGCACAAGGGAGCTAATGTTATGTGTCCATGTGCACCATGCGCATACACCAGCATAAGCTGTCTGCATGCTGACAAACATACAGGGGAAGGGGGGAGTGCACCGAATTGGACCCTAGCCACAGGGGTCAATGATAAGAATAAACATACATATATCCAGGCACATCGCCTCTAGTTAGGACATTAAATAAATTATTAGGGAAAGGGAGGTGCTGAAGGGGGTGTGGCTAGAAACAGCAAAAATCAATTAACCCTTCGCACACTCACATGCAAATGTTCAAACAAATGCATTCACAGATTTACTCATCCAGGCACAACTGTTATCCCTACAGCTAAATTAAAAGCCAGGGTTTTAGTTCACAGAAGAATGCATTCTTATGCTTAGTCACCTATACTGCGTAGAAGTACCCAGGTAAACATAGGTGTCCTAACTCTGGCCCTGTAACATGCATAGTGCAGACATGCAAACACATTAATTGCATCAAACCTATCAATGGATTAGGAGCACACATCCTAACTTCCTCTCCTGGGAAAGACAGTGCATCTTACTAATCGCACAAGGGAGCTAATGTTATGTGTCCATGTGCACCATGCGCATACACCAGCATAAGCTGTCTGCATGCTGACAAACATACAGGGGAAGGGGGGAGTGCACCGAATTGGACCCTAGCCACAGGGGTCAATGATAAGAATAAACATACATATATCCAGGCACATCGCCTCTAGTTAGGACATTAAATAAATTATTAGTGAAAGGGAGGTGCTGAAGGGGGTGTGGCTAGAAACAGCAAAAATCAATTAACCCTTCGCACACTCACATGCAAATGTTCAAACAAATGCATTCACAGATTTACTCATCCAGGCACAACTGTTATCCCTACAGCTAAATTAAAAGCCAGGGTTTTAGTTCACAGAAGAATGCATTCTTATGCTTAGTCACCTATACTGCGTAGAAGTACCCAGGTAAACATAGGTGTCCTAACTCTGGCCCTGTAACATGCATAGTGCAGACATGCAAACACATTCATTGCATCAAACCTATCAATGGATTAGGAGCACACATCCTAACTTCCTCTCCTGGGAAAGACAGTGCATTTTACCAATCGCACAAGGGAGCTAATGTTATGTGTCCATGTGCACCATGCGCATACACCAGCATAAGCTGTCTGCATGCTGACAAACATACAGGGGAAGGGGGGAGTGCACCGAATTGGACCCTAGCCACAGGGGTCAATGATAAGAATAAACATACATACTGTATATCCAGGCACATCGCCTCTAGTTAGGACATTAAATAAATTATTAGGGAAAGGGAGGTTACTGAATTTGAACCCCAGACACTTAACGACCGACTGTAGCAGGTTTGAGGCCTCTGCTATTAACTGTGTGAGAATGGCTGTAGTTTCAATATTCCCCTTAAAAATCAATAGGTGAATTTTGATTGGCTCTTGTAGGCTCCACCTACTTTTCCGAATATTAATCCTAGTCACCCAGTGACCAACTGTGTGAAGTTTGAGAACCCTGCCATTAACAGTGTAAGAAAAGCTGCAGTTTACATTTTCCCATGTAAAAAGTTAGTTGTTTTTGACTCCGCCCACTATTTCTAATCTTGACATACAGTCACTTAATGACCAAGTTTATGAGCTTTGGGGTCCTTGGCTTCAATAAGTTGCATTTTACCATTGAAATTAAACCAATCTGATTGGCTGTTTTTGGCCTGCTTCCTTCAGAATTTAAACCCCAGTCTCCCACTGATTGACTGTAGCAGATTTTAGGCCTCTGCCATTAAGAGTGCATGAATGGCAGCAATGTAAATATTTCCCTTGAAAATCAAAAGCTGAATTTTGATTGGCTGCTGTAGGCTCCACCCACTTTTCTGAATATTAGTCCCAGTCACCCAGTTCCCAACTGTGTCACGTTTGAGAACCCTGCCAATAACAGAATGGCTTAAATAAATCTAACAAATCTGATTGGCTGTTTGTGGCCCAACCCCTTTAGTGAATTTGGACCACAGTCACCCAATGACTGACTGTATCAGGTTTGAGGCCTCTGTCACTAACAGTGCGAGAATGGTAGCAAAATGTGAATATTCCCCTTGAAAATCAATAGGTACATTTTGATTGGCTGTTGTAGGCTACACCCACATTTCTGAATATTCATCCCAGTCACCCAGTGGCCAATTGTGTAAAGTTTGGGAACCCTGTCATGTTAAAAATGTAGTTGTTGGCACCATCCACTTTTTCTAACCTTGACATACAGTCACTCAGTTATCAAGTTTATCAGCTTTGGGGTCCTTGGTATCAATACTTTGTATATTCCCATTGAAAAATAAACAAATCTGTTTGTTTGTGGCTCCGCCCCCTTTCTGAATTTGGACCCTAGTCACCCAGTGACCAACTGTACCAGGTTTGAGGAATCTGCTTTTAACAGTATAAGAGAATGGTAGCAGATGAAATATTCCCTTTGAAAATCAAAAGGTGAATTTTTATTGGCTGTTGTAGGCTCCACCCACCTTCCAAAATCCTAATCTCAGTCACCCATTGACCAACTGTGCAAAGTTTGAGTACCCTGCCATTAACGGTGTAAGAATGGCTGCAGTTTATATTTTCCCAGTAAAAGTTGTTTTGGCTCTGCCCACTTTTTGTAACCTTGACACACAATCACTCAATGACCAAGTTTGTGAGCTTTCAGGTTCCAGGCATAAAAAAAGGTGTGAATGGAAGCAGTTTATCCACCAAGGAAATCTGATTGGCTGTATGTGGCCCCGCCCCTTTAGTGAATTTGGACCCCAGTCACCCAACCGACTGTAGCAAGTTTGAAGCCTCTGCCGTTAAAAGTGTAAGAATAGCAGCAGTCTAAATATTCCCCTTGAAAATCAATAGGTGAATTTTGATTGGCTGTTGTAGGCTCCACCCACTTTCTTGAATCTTAATCGCATTCGCCCAGTGACCAAGTGTGCCAAGTTTGAGAACCCTGCGATTAACAGTCTAAGAATGGCTGCAGTTTACATATTCCCATTTAAAATGAACGGCTGAAATTTGATTGGCTGTTTTATGCTCCGCCCACTTTTCCTGGATTTGTAACCTCGGTCACAAGTGACCAACTGTGCCATGTGTGGGGATTCTGGCTTGATTACTGTGAGAATGGCAGCCTTTTACATTTTTTTCATTGACTTGAATGGGTGAAATCTGATTTGCTGTTTGTAGCTCTGCCCACGTGTGCAGAAGGGACCCGAGACCTCCAGAACATATTATCCCAGGTAGTAAGGGATCTGTATACCAAGTTATGTTCAAATCGGTCAAGCCGTTTTCACGTGATCGCGGCACATACATACACACACACACACACACACATCCGATTTTATATATATATATACTGTATATTATATATATATATATATATATATATATATATATATATATATATATATATATATATATATATATATATATATACTAGCTGATGGCCCGGCATTGCCGCGGTAAGTATTTGGCCGGTGAGAATCAATAGGTGAATTTTGATTGGCTTTTGTAGGCTCCACCCACTTTTCTGAATATTAATCCCAGTCACCCAGTGACCAACTGTGTAAAGTTTGAGAACTCTACCATAAACAGTGTAAAAATGGCTGCCCAGTGAAATGTGTATTTGTCTCCACCCACTGATGACCAGGCATTGCCCGGGTATGTATTTGGCTGGTGTTAGCTGCTCCTACTTTTTCTAACCCTAACACACAATTACTCAATTACCTAGTTTGTGAGCTTTCGGTCTTTGGCATCAATAATTTGAATTGAAATGAGACAAATCTGATTAGCTGTTTGTGGCTCCACTCCCTTTTCTGAATTTGAACCCCAGTCACCTGAGGTAGTGTTGGGCGAACAGTGTTCGCCACTGTTCGGGTTCTGCAGAACATCACCCTGTTCGGGTGATGTTCGAGTTCGGCCGAACACCTGACGGTGCTCGGCCAAACCGTTCGGCCACATGGCCGAACTAAGAGCGCATGGCCGAACGTTCCCCGAACGTTCGGCTAGCGCTGTGATTGGCCGAACGGGTCACGTGGTTCGGGCCCGAACGCGCTCTGATTGGCCGAACGGTCACGTGGTTCGGGTAAATAAATACCCGAATCACGTCATATCTCCGCCATTTGTCTGTGGGTTTAGCTTTGGGTAGGCAGGCAGGGTAGTTCGCTCTCCAGCCACGCTAGCCAGGGTCCCCCCCAGTCATTGTGTGTCGCTGCTGGGAACAGTAGTACACCGCTCGCTCAGCCACACTATATATAGCATTGTTTACTGCCACTGTGTACCTCGCTCAGCCACGCTATATATATAGCATTGTGTTTTCTGACACTCTGTGTACACGGCTTAGCCTGACTAATATAGCATTGTGTGTACTGCCACTGTGCACCTCGCTCAGCCACGCTATATATAGCATTGTGTGTACTGCCACTGTGCACCTCGCTCAGCCACGCTATATATAGCATTGTGTGTACTGCCACTGTGCACCTCGCTTAGCCACGCTATATATATAGCATTGTGTTTTCTGACACTCTGTGTACACGGCTTAGCCTGACTAATATAGCATTGTGTGTACTGCCACTGTGCACCTCGCTCAGCCACGCTATATATAGCATTGTGTGTACTGCCACTGTGCACCTCGCTCAGCCACGCTATATATAGCATTGTGTGTACTGCCACTGTGCACCTCGCTCAGCCACGCTATATATAGCATTGTGTGTACTGCCACTGTGCACCTCGCTCAGCCACGCTATATATATAGCATTGTGTTTTCTGACACTCTGTGTACACGGCTTAGCCTGACTAATATAGCATTGTGTGTACTGCCACTGTGCACCTCGCTCAGCCACGCTATATATAGCATTGTGTGTACTGCCACTGTGCACCTCGCTCAGCCACGCTATATATAGCATTGTGTGTACTGCCACTGTGCACCTCGCTCAGCCACGCTATATATAGCATTGTGTGTACTGCCACTGTGCACCTCGCTCAGCCACGCTATATATATAGCATTGTGTTTTCTGACACTCTGTGTACACGGCTTAGCCTGACTAATATAGCATTGTGTGTACTGCCACTGTGCACCTCGCTCAGCCACGCTATATATAGCATTGTGTGTACTGCCACTGTGCACCTCGCTCAGCCACGCTGTATATAGCATTGTGTGTACTGCCACTGTGCACCTCGCTCAGCCACGCTATATATATAGCATTGTGTGTACTGCCACTGTGCACCTCGCTCAGCCACGCTATATATATAGCATTGTGTTTTCTGACACTCTGTGTACACGGCTTAGCCTGACTAATATAGCATTGTGTGTACTGCCACTGTGCACCTCGCTCAGCCACGCTATATATAGCATTGTGTGTACTGCCACTGTGCACCTCGCTCAGCCACGCTGTATATAGCATTGTGTGTACTGCCACTGTGCACCTCGCTCAGCCACGCTATATATAGCATTGTGTTTTCTGACACTCTGTGTACACGGCTTAGCCTGACTAATATAGCATTGTGTGTACTGCCACTGTGCACCTCGCTCAGCCACGCTATATATAGCATTGTGTTTACTGCCACTCTGTGTACACCGCTCAGCCAGACTATATACCATTGTTTACTGACACTCTGTGTACACCGCTCAGCCAGACTATATACCATTGTTTACTGACACTCTGTGTACACCGCTCAACCAGACTATATACCATTGTTTACTGACACTCTGTGTACACCGCTCAGCCAGACTATATACCATTGTTTACTGACACTCTGTGTACACCGCTCAGCCAGACTATATACCATTGTTTACTGACACTCTGTGTACACCGCTCAGCCAGACTATATAGCATTGTTTACTGACACTCTGTGTACACCTCTCAGCCAGACTATATTGCATTGTTTACTGACACTCTGTGTACACCGCTCAGCCAGACTATATACCATTGTTTACTGACACTCTGTGTACACCGCTCAGCCAGACTATATACCATTGTTTACTGACACTCTGTGTACACTGCTCAGCCAGACTATATACCATTGTTTACTGCCACTCTGATTCTGCTGGGAACAGTAGTACACCGCTCGCTCAGCCAGACTATATGGCATTGTGTTTACTGCCACTCTGTGTACACGGCTCAGCCACACTATATAGCATTGTGTTTACTTCCACTCTGTGTCTGCTGGGAACAGTAGTACACCGCTCACCCGCCACTGTATAGCATTGTGCTCTGTGTCGCTGCTGACAATAGTGGTACACCGCTCACCCACCACTGTATAGCATTTCTGTACTGCCACTGTACTGCTGCCAGTCAGCGTGTACTTTAAGGATAAGTGAAATGAGGAAGAAATCCGGTGAAAGAGGGAGGGGCAAGGGAAGAGGTGTTTCCCCTGACGGTTCACGTACAGGCCACAGGGGAGCACCCAAGAAAACCCACTCAATACCGCCCATGTTGTCCAGGACAACAACCCTCACAGATCCAAAAGAACAGGACCAGATAATTACTTGGATGACCTCTCAAGCGTCCAGCAGTGGGTTAAGCAGCACCAGCACATCACGCACGAGGTCCGAGTCCTCAGCCAGTTACAAGGAGCCAGTGGGCACAAAGCTGACACAACCGGCAGCGACACCACGCACACAACTGCCAGATAACCAGACGACGTTGGAGTGAGCTGCGCAGAGGTTGTTCTGGGGAGCTCTACTCCACGGCGGCGGCCCCCCACAATGACATATGACGAGTTTGAGGAGATGGAAGAGGAGGGTATGGACAATGTGGACATAGACCCAGATTTTGTTTGTGAACGAGAACATCGCCGTCGTAGCAGCAGCACAGATGAGTCTGTTGAGGAACCCACTGCTGCACGAGTTCGCCTTGTGCCACAAGGTAGGCGGCGCGCAATTTCAGGCACCGCAAGCATGGTTCAAGTGAGAGGCAAAAGAGGCGCAAACAGAAATCGCCAGCAAGGCAGGTGCTCCAAAGTCTGGGCTTTCTTTGAAGACTGCACTGAGGATGTTACCATGGCGATTTGCAAGGTGTGCAAGACCCGCCTGAGCAGGGGGAAAAGTATTAACAACCTCTCCACCACCAGCATGAGCCGCCACATTCTATCCAAACATCCCACTCTGTGGGCAAACGCGGCAGGACAGGGTACCACCAGCAACACTGCCTCCCTTGGGTTCACCAGACTCACCACCAGACCCGCCTCAGCAGCAGCAGTAGTCCAGCCATTGCGTGGTTCACAACATTCACAAACATCAGACGATGCTGACACTGTCACTTTCCGGACTAGTGCTCTTGAGGTCTCCCAGTGTTCATCAAACACAACAACCAACAGCCCTTCGGTGTGCAGCCCTACGGTTGAGTTGTCTGTCTCTGAGATGTTTGAGCGCAAGAGGAAATTGCCAGCAAATGACCCCCGGGCCGTGGCAGTAACAGCCAGCCAGCATAGCCAAGGTTCTGGCCTGCGAAATGCTGCCATATCGAGTGGTGGAGACAAACAGCTTCAAGGGCATGATGTCAGTGGCCATCCCACGTTACGTGGTTCCCAGCCGCTACCACTTTGTGCGCTCTGCAGTGCCTGAGTTGCATGAGCACGTGGTCAGCTAAATAACCCGAAGCTTGAAGAATGCCGTTGCCTGCAAGGTTCACCTCACCACTGACACCTGGACGAGTGCGTTCGGCCAGGGTCGATACATCTCCCTTACCGCGCACTGGGTGAACCTTGTGGAGCCTGGCAGCGATTCCTCACCTGCTACGGCGCGGGTGTTGCCCACGCCGCAAACAGCTGCACCGCCGTCCCTCCCACTGGATAACAACAGCAGCACCTACCTCTCTGACTCCTTCTCCTCCAACGCATCTCAAAGCTGTACCTCATCCGGAAACGCTAACCCAGCACCAGCAGCAGTAGGATCGTGGAAGCAGTGCTGCACAGCTGTTGGCATGCGTCAGCAAGCGTTGCTGAAGCTGATCTGCCTTGGGGATAAGCAGAACACAGGGGAGGAAATTTGGAGGGGAATAAAGGAACAGACAGATTTGTGGCTGGCACCGCTGGACCTGAAACCGGGCATGAAGCTAGACACCTGGCACGAACTGGCAATGTACGCAATAGAGGTGCTGGCTTGCCCGCAGCCAGCGTTATGTCGGAACGCTGTTTCAGTGCTGCCGGAGGCATCGTCACAGATCGGCGTATCCGCCTCTCCACAGAAAATGCAGACCGTCTGACTCAAATTAAAATGAATCAATCCTGGATTGGAAACGACTACGCAACACTCCAGGACCCCAACCAAGTAACATGACCAATGAACATCTGGGATGGTTTAGCGTTTCCGGTCCCTGTTTATTGAACCTCTCATCTGTATTACATTTATGACTGCATGGCGGTACAAAGCATGCTATCCGCACGCTTCTTGTCCTCATGCAAGGCCTGGGTTGTTGTGTCTCACAAAGCGTGGCCTTCTCCTCCTGCGCCTCCTCCTGTTCCATCACGTGTGCTGCTGCTGCTGGGTTAGCGTTGCCGGTCCCTGTTTATAGAACCTCTTATCTTTATTACATTTATGACTGCATGCATGGCGGTAAAAAGCATGCTATCCGCACGCTTTTTGTCCTCATGCAAGGCCTGGGTTGTTGTGTCTCACAAAGCGTGGCCTTCTCCTCCTGCGCCTCCTCCTGTTCCATCACGTGTGCTGCTGCTGCTGCTGCTGGGTTAGCGTTGCCGGTCCCTGTTTATGGAACCTCTTATCTTTATTACATTTATGACTGCATGGCGGTACAAAGCATGCTATCCGCACGCTTCTTGTCCTCATGCAAGGCCTGGGTTGTTGTGTCTCACAAAGCGTGGCCTTCTCCTCCTGCGCCTCCTCCTGTTCCATCACGTGTGCTGCTGCTGCTGGGTTAGCGTTGCCGGTCCCTGTTTATGGAACCTCTTATCTTTATTACATTTATGACTGCTTGCATGGCCGTCAAAAGCATGCTATCCGCACGCTTTTTGTCCTCATGCAAGGCCTGGGTTATTGTGTCTCACAAAGCGTGGCCTTCTCCTCCTGCGCCTCCTCCTGTTCCATCACGTCTGCTGCTGCTGGGTTAGCGTTGCCGCGTGGTCCCTGTTTATTGAACCACTTATCTTTATTACATTTATGACTGCATGGCGGTACAAAGCATGCTATCCGCACGCTTCTTGCCCTCATGCAAGGCCTGGGTTGTTGTGTCTCACAAAGCGTGGCCTTCTCCTCCTGCGCCTCCTCCTGTTCCATCACGTCTGCTGCTGCTGGGTTAGCGTTGCCGCGTGGTCCCTGTTTATTGAACCACTTATCTTTATTACATTTATGACTGCATGGCGGTACAAAGCATGCTATCCGCACGCTTCTTGCCCTCATGCAAGGCCTGGGTTGTTGTGTCTCACAAAGCGTGGCCTTCTCCTCCTGCGCCTCCTCCTGTTCCATCACGTCTGCTGCTGCTGGGTTAGCGTTGCCGCGTGGTCCCTGTTTATTGAACCACTTATCTTTATTACATTTATGACTGCATGGCGGTACAAAGCATGCTATCCGCACGCTTCTTGCCCTCATGCAAGGCCTGGGTTGTTGTGTCTCACAAAGCGTGGCCTTCTCCTCCTGCGCCTCCTCCTGTTCCATCACGTCTGCTGCTGCTGGGTTAGCGTTGCCGCGTGGTCCCTGTTTATTGAACCACTTATCTTTATTACATTTATGACTGCATGGCGGTACAAAGCATGCTATCCGCACGCTTCTTGCCCTCATGCAAGGCCTGGGTTGTTGTGTCTCACAAAGCGTGGCCTTCTCCTCCTGCGCCTCCTCCTGTTCCATCACGTCTGCTGCTGCTGGGTTAGCGTTGCCGCGTGGTCCCTGTTTATTGAACCACTTATCTTTATTACATTTATGACTGCATGGCGGTACAAAGCATGCTATCCGCACGCTTCTTGCCCTCATGCAAGGCCTGGGTTGTTGTGTCTCACAAAGCGTGGCCTTCTCCTCCTGCGCCTCCTCCTGTTCCATCACGTCTGCTGCTGCTGGGTTAGCGTTGCCGCGTGGTCCCTGTTTATTGAACCACTTATCTTTATTACATTTATGACTGCATGGCGGTAAAAAGCATGCTATCCGCACGCTTTTTGTCCTCATGCAAGTCCTGGGTTGTTGTGTCTCACAAAGCGTGGCCTTCTCCTCCTGCGCCTCCTCCTGTTCCATCACGTGTGCTGCTGCTGCTGCTGCTGGGTTAGCATTGCCGGTCCTTGTTTATGGAACCTCTTATCTTTATTACATTTATGACTGCATGGCGGTACAAAGCATGCTATCCGCACGCTTCTTGCCCTCATGCAAGGCCGGGGTTGTTGTGTCTCACAAAGCGTGGCCTTCTCCTCCTGCGCCTCCTCCTGTTCCATCACGTGTGCTGCTGCTGGGTTAGCGTTACCGGTCCCTTTTCCTGGAATCTCTTATATGTATTACATTTATGACTGCATGCCGACAAAAAACATGTTACCTGTGCAAAGAAAACAGACATTTCCCGCATTTAAAAGACAGTTTTCCCTTTGAAACTTTAAAATCGATTTTCTCAAAAACTATAAGCTCTTTTTGCTAATTTTTTTTTCCTCTTGTACCCACTCCCAAGGTGCACATACCCTGTAAATTTGGGGTATGTAGCATGTAAGGAGGCTTTACAAACCACAAAAGTTCGGGTCCCCATTGACTTCCATTATGTTCGGAGTTCGGGTCGAACACCCGAACATCGCGGCCATGTTCGGCCTGTTCGGCCCGAACCCGAACATCTAGATGTTCGCCCAACACTAACCCCAGGTTTGAGGCTTGTGTCATTAACAGTGCAAGAATGGCAGCAATTAAATATTCCCCTTAAAAATCAATAGGTGAATTTTGATTGGCTTTTGTAGGCTCCACCCATTTTTATGAATATTAATCCCAGTCACCCAGTGACCAACTGTGCAAAGTTTGAGAACCCTGCCATCAACAGCATAAGAATGGCTGCAGTTTACATTTTCCCAGTGTAATTTGTATTTGTCTGCACCCACTTTTTGGTTAAAAAGTATCCTATATGTTATTACAGGTAATGTACTATCTGTGTGTCAAATTTCATTCAAATCCATTCAGACTTTGCTGCGTGATTTCCAACATTCCAACATCCAAACTTTCGCATTTATAATTTTAGTGAGGTATTCTAAAACAGTTAATGCATCAATTGAAGGATAAATTGAACAATAAGCTCTGCAACAAGTGGACTATAAACCTCTAAAATTAGTGATAGCATAATGTGCATTGGGGTTTTAGAGTTTTAGAGTTTTCAACATAATACAAATAAAATGCAATGTATTACATGACATGCTGGAGTTAGTACAATAACATCTTGTAAGCCTGGATCATTTTCTTTTTTCTTTTTGTGGATTAACATTTTTTGCCCACCCGCCTATCCTGAAAGCAGAACAAATGGGCACACGGGACATTTGGGTGCACTGTGGGCCACCATAGGCTGTAATGTGAATTACGGCTATAGCTGCACTCAGAAGGTAATTTGGGCTCCTGTGAAAGGCGGAGCCCAAATTACATTAAAAACAGCATAATTCAGCCGCCAGCAATAGCTGACAGCCGTATTATGTCTTTCCCCACTATCCATGGCAGCCTGGAGGGGGAATAGTAATTAGCGCCGCTGGGACTTGTGCAAGAGCAGGGTGAGCTGTTTATCGGCTTTACCCTGTGCCAAATTTCTCGGCGCTGTTGTTTACACCCACCAAAGTCGGCACAAAATGACACGTAAATTACATGTAAATGACGTGTAAATTTATACGTAATTACGAATGATTACACAAAGTCAATCAAACTATGAATTTGTAATTACGTCTATGCGTAATTGCGAAATCGTAGGCGTAATCTTGCGTAATCATAATTAGAAGATTACGATCATCATCACTAATAGAGATGAGGGCACCTAGCGTCACCAATGGCCTCGTTCTACATGTTTACCTCCTTCACAAGCTTGTTACATAGTTTATGCTTATAGTTTGTAGTATAGCTAAACAGGAAAAAGAATGGGTGACTTTCCTTTAAAAAAACAAAAACTGTTTCTTGAAAGAAAATATTGCCTCCTTTTAATTTCATCCTCACATCCCACAATGTCGACCTCGTAAAGGGTGAATTGAAGCCTTTTACATTTTAAGCAAAGGCTTTACATTCTGTTATGGGGTTTCAATGACTTTATGAATAGCTTTCTTATCTTCTTCTGAGTAGGAGTTCTTTACTTCAGGTTCCAAACTCTTCGGTGATTAATGAGTAAGGAGACTACCCGTTATACTTCCACAAAGGTAGTAACCAATAAAGCAGTGATAAAAAGAGAAAAGAGAAAAGTAATACAGAACTGTAGGTGGCCATACACTCATAGATTACCTCATTCGATTTCTTGCGGATTTGATGAATCTGCTGGGAATTGATTCCACAAAATGTCAGAACTCAGAACAATTTTTGACCGATGTTGGCAAAAAAATCGAGCAAAAGTATCAATCAGAGTGGAGACTGTAGAACAAATGGGGGCGGGCAAAATATAGAAGTTAATGACAGTTCAGGGCCACAATGTTTGTGGAGGGCCCCAAAACTTAACTGTGTAGGGGACACAGCACATAGTGACAGAAAGGATATGTACTGTAGATGTGCAGGGCCGATTCTCTCATGAAGCAAGGTGAAACACTTGCATCAGGCGCAGAGATTACCGGCGCAGCGTGTTTGTACTGAGTAGGAGGAGAAGTGAGAGAGGAGCGAGATGAAGAGGTCACCATAGAGGAAAAGCAGCTTGTTGTGCTGTGTGAGGAGTGGGACAGTGAGTCAGGAGGGGGGAGGCAGGAAAGCAGCAATGTTTCATTTGTCTTGCACAGCAGAAGGCAGGAGGTGGCACTGCTGTCATGACTGAGGAGGGGTGGAGTGGCTGAGGGCAGTGCTGGGTCAAAATTACGCATGAGCGTAATTACGCATCGTAATTCAATGTGAATTTACGCGTAAGCGATACGCGTAACTTACGGTCTTACGCGTAATTATTTACGCGTAAGCAGTTAAGTGGTATCGTAATTACGCTGTCTACCGTAATTGCTAGGTATGCGTAATTTTACGAAGACTTACGCGTAATTTTACGCGTAATTACTAACGTAAAAACTCCCCTTTTCTAAGAGTAGCCAATCAGTCAACACCCTAAGCAACCAATAGTATCTTCTCCCGCCCTTCAGTATATAAACGTACGCTTTGACGCATACGAATGATGTGTACGCAATAGCTGTCACATTGACGACTATTGCGTACACATCGTCCGTATGCGTCAAAAAATATGCATTAATGGGTATTACGGCACTACGCGTAACATCGTAGTGTAAGCGCCTACATTACGGTATCCTTACGCGTAACTGCGTAAGTTAACGCGTAATTACAGTGATGAACCGTAGATAATTTCCCACGCCGTAACCGTAATTGCGTAATGCGTAATAGCTTAAAATTACGCGTAATGATCCGTAAGCGTAGATTTTTCCATTACGACCAGCACTGGCTGAGGGTGAGCAGTGTGTTTGTCACAGTCTCACAGCCAGCCAGTATGCTATTGTGTTGAGCTGCAGCATGTTATGTGAGAACATTAAAGGGGAACTGAAGAGAGAGGTATATGGAGGCTGTCATGTTTATTTCCTTTTAATCAATACCAGTTGCCTGGCAGCCCTGCTGGTCTATTTCTCTGCAGTAGTATCTGATTAAAACCAGAAACAAGCATGCAGCTAGTCTTGTCAGATCAGACTTATAAGTCTGAGCCACTGAAACACCTGATCTGCTGCATGCTTGTTCAGGGGCTATGGCTAATAATATTATAGGCAGAGGATCAGCAGGGCTGACAGGCAACTGGTATTGTCTAAAAGGAAATAAACATGACAGTCTCCATATACCTCTCTCTTCAGTTCCCCTTTAAATGAAGCAGAGTAAATTGTCGGGATCATTCCAAATGGGGAGGGGGCATCCTTACAAGTTCGCCTCAGGCAGAAAAAAGTCTAGAATGTAGATGTGAAGAGAATAGGTAACAATATAACAATAAAGCTACCATTTGTATAACACTTCTCTCCTGTCAGACTGAAAGTGCTTGAGAGCTGTAGTCACTAAGCTGTAGCTCAATAGGCCACTCTGCAACTTTAGGGAGTCTTGCCCAAGGAATCATTACTGAATAGGTACTGCCTTCAGCCGGAATTCAAACCCTGGTCTCCTATGTCAGCTGTAGTGCCCATAACCAGTACACTATACAGCCACTGTACCCTTGTTCATGCCAATTTTTCACAGTGAAGAGACTGTGGCTACAAATTCAGTTTAAAAACACAGATCAGGCCCTTTCACACCTCCTGCATTTAGTTTTGCGCAGTCCGCTCTGGCCCACGTGGCAGGCCCACGCTCTCACAGGCGCAGTACAGAGCGACCTGGAGGTCGCTCTGACGTCATCGCCGGGGACCGGGTCGGAGCTCCGGCGAACGGCTGAAGGCAGAGCTGTGGCGAGGGAGGTCCTGGGAGCTTGGGGCTGGAGGAAGCCCCCGGTAAGTAGCGTTTATTTTCTATAAAAATCCCTGATAACTCCTTTAAAGAAACAGTTATTTAACCACTTCACCCCAAGGCGGTTTTTACCCTAACGGACAAGAGCGATTTTCACCTTTCCGTGCTCATCCCTTTCATTTGCCAATAGCTTAATCACTACTAAGCACAATGAAATTATCTATATCTTGTTTTTTTCACCACCAATTGGGCTTTTTGGGGTTGACATTTGTTTTCAGTAATTACTTTATTTTCTATGCATTTTAAAGGGAAATACAAGGAAAAAATGAAAAAATACACTATTTCTTCAATTTCATCCCCTATGGTTTTAATATAAACACTGCTACTGTACATACAACCCACACATTTTATCTGCCTATTTGTCCTGGTTATCACAATATTTTAATTATGTCCCTAGTACAAAGTATGGTGGCAATACATCATTTGGAAATAAAGTTGTATTTTTTTAACCTCCTTGCCGGTTTTCCCGACCTGAGCTCGGGGTAGAAAAAAGCAGCTGCTATCGGTGATCCCGAGCTCAGGTCGGGGTAGGCATTGCAGAGCTTTAACTGTAGTTGTGGAGTCCCGTGCGCGATCTCGCTGCGCAGCGGGACTCCAGCCTCTCTCCCCGGCAGTGTGGGGTCTTTCCCTGGCCGCCGGGATCCCCCATGTCCCCGCTATTCTTCCGGGGACCCAGCAGCCAGTTGGAGCAGCGCAGCCGTGGTGGTGGCAGCAGAGCGGTGGGGGCAGCGTGACGTCATCGGGGGCGGGGCTAACATTGAAAACGAACTTCTCTATATTAGAGAAATATAGAGAAGTTCGTTTATATGTATATTAGCGCCATCTTGTGGGCAAAGAGAAAACTGCAGCCCAGGAGCCCAGGAAGGTAATTTTTTTTTATTTTGCTGCAGATCTCCCTGCCAGAATGATTTTTTTCAGGTTTTAGGGTCTGAAAGAGTGAAAAAAAATTGCACCGCTTTTAGACCCTAAAATCTGGAAAGAATCAGACCGCCAAGGAGGTTAAGGGTGTTTTTTTCCCACTATTTTCACTTGCTCGTGCACAGGGAAGCACGTGCACTTGCGGGAGCACGCATGTGCACCTGCGGGAGCGCGCATGCTTGCACAGTGGCAGCAGCAATGTCTGACTTATAAAAACATCCTGGAGCCATTAAGAGGCTCTAGCAGGAAGTTTTTATAAGTCAGCATGTCATTAAGTGGTTAAGAATTACTACTTTGCAATGCACATATAGAGGTGCTCATTACCAGTATAGCACCAAATAAAAGATAATATGATGGATAAAGTAGGGCCTTTAATAGGCCCCTCTGGTCCAGGGGCCCCGATGCGGTCGCTACCTCTGCAACCCCTATTGCTAGGCCACTGGGCACAGATGTCCTGGCATCTTAGATTTCGTCATGAACTTACAAACCCTTACCGAACCACACTGCAAGCGTGCTGACTGTCCCAGCTGTCACTTCTCCCTTACTTCCCTTCCCCATCATGGGTAGCTACAGGTGTCCCTTAGTATTAGGTAGCCAGAGATAGCCTCAGTATTAAGAAGCTAGAGGTGCCCCCAAGTATTAGGTAGCCAGAGGAACCTCAGTATTAAGTAGCTAGCTGTGCCCCTGACTGAAGGGAGATCTTATCAATGAAATGCTGAGGGCAGCGTGAGTAACCTCTCATTTACGCTCTCATCAGGACTCTGCATATGGAAGGCGAGAGGGAGGTTCTCAGGGAGGGGCGTGTGCCGCCTTTCCATCATCAGGCGCCTGTAGGCATGAGCCTACAGTGCCTTATGATAAATACAACCCTGATTGCATTACTAGAGGTATGTAAAAAATAGAGGCTGCAGCCTTGGTCTTTGCATTGAAACTACAGGGTGGTTGGATCTCTACACAGAGATGGAGGAGTTTGCCAGCATTCAGAAAGTGTCCCTGGGAAGAGGTGCACTGCATACATAGTACTCTCACCTTAATTGACTTTTTCACAGGAATTCTACTTCTAATTCTTTTACCAGCCAAGGAGATTAAGCGTGAAACTTCTGAGACAGTACAATTCTGCCTCAAGAAGAGACCTGAGCTGGCTCAAAAGCTTAGAATTGTTTTCTAGTGAGTTACCCAACAACGGGTAAACAACACCTGAATTCAGAACACACAACTCTTCATCTATAGTTCTGCCACATGGCAGTGCTGAATTACTAAAGCAGCAGTTCTATAATCTTCCCTGAAAGCCTTTTGGGTGAGAAGAGATTCAGTTTTCACATTCATTTGTTTTTCTTGATTTTACAAACATTTAAGTAATAAAGCGCGACGTGATTTATGAAAGCTGAAACAAGGGAAACTAACTACTGAAGACTGGAGCTGTCATGATTTGTTTCATCTACAAGCATCGAGCAAGATGAAACCTAATTGGTTGATGCTGACAACAGTTCAGTTTATACTCTTCAGCTTTCTTTGTTCCAGTTTTCGTAAATCAGCCTTTTTTTTACCACTTGTAGAACCAAGATGAAACGAGCAGTAGAAGGAAAACCAACCTAGTGTACTTCTGTTTATCAGATATCTGAAAGATGTGTGGCTCTTTCAGGTCTCTGCAGCTGATCACATTTTTCTTCACGTTCTTTCATATGGCCTGATAGAATAAAGGAAGGGATATGATCGATTGGCTTCCTAGGGAACTATTATAATATTTTTTATTAAACAGCCTAAAAAAAGTAGAACCAGTCAATAAAGGTAGCACCATTCAATGTCGGAACAGGAAAAAAGAGCGCATGCGGCAAGTGAACTACATAGGCGCCAATACAAAATATCAGTCTTTGGGCGACAGAGCGGAAATTTGGGTTACAGTGCTTACTATATATCGAGCATCGTGGGCACCCAAATGCTGCTATTTTACATTGGCGGCACCCATGTAGTCCACTTGCTGCATGCAAACAGTTTTCCTGCTCTGCTCGCTCCCCCATGCCTCTCCCCTTGTGCTGGTCCCCACAGCTCAGCTCAGGCAGCCACCTTCATCCGTCCCTCTTAGTGATGGGTCGTTCGCGAACCCAGAGAAATGCGGGACCCTGAAAAATACACCTTTCCCTGTGAATGCTGGGGGGGGGGGCATCAAAGTTTACCTGGGTGGCCCCATGATTTTCAGTCATGCCCCTGCCCACAAGGGGCCTGTTTTTAAACACATGGCAATCTTAACATTGTCACATTTTAAAATTAGATCACTACTTTAAAGAGGAACTGTAACGACAAAACGTCCCCTGGGGGGTACTCACCTCGGGTGGAGGAAGCCTCCGGATCCTAATGAGGCTTCCCACGCCGTTCTCCATCCGTCAGGGGTCTCGCTGCAGCCCTCCGTGCAGCGGTGACGTCAATATTTACCTTCCCGGCTCCTGCGCAGGCGCTTTGACGGCTCCGAAGTAGGCGGACATACCCGATCGCCATCGGGTCTGCTCTACTGCGCAGGCGCAAGTTTCCGGCGCCTGCGCAGTAGAGCGGACCTGACGGAGATCGGGTATTTCCGTCTTTTTCCGTGCCAAAAGCAGCCACAGCGCCCACGCTGGAGCCAGCAAAGGTAAATATTGAAGCTACAGTCGGCTCTGTCGCCGACTGTTCGGAGGGCTGCAGCGAGACCCCCGTGGGACAGAGGACGGCGTGGGAAGCCTCATTGAGATCCGGAGGCTTCCCCCACCCGAGGTGAGTACCCCCCAGGGGAGGTTTTTGTTGTTACAGAGTCTCTTTAAAGGAAACCTGAGACGGGGGATGTAAAAAAAATGATACATACCTGGAGCTTCCTCCAGCCCCCTTCAAGCTGTTCGCTCCCTTGCCGTCCTCCTGCACCGCCTGGATCTTCTGCTATTTAGCACTATAAGTACCTCAGACTTTATGGCTATGCGCATGCCCCCATCATGTGCCTGGCTGTCGCCTGGAGCATTCTGCGTCTGTGTAGTACAAATGCATGATGGGAACTCGATAGAAGGAAGCGCTCAGTCAGACTTTGCATGTTCTGACTGTCCTCGACTGAAGGTCTTTACGGGCTGAATAGCAGAAGGATACAGGTGGCGGCCAGGAGGGCTGCAAGGGAGTGATCAGCCAGAAGGGGCTGGAGGAAGCCCCAGGTATGTATACTTTTTTTTTTTATATCCCTCATCTCAGGTATACTTTAACCACTTGCCGACCACCCACAGCCGATGGGCGGCGGCAAAGTGGATCCTTAAAGGACCGCAATACGCCCAAGGGCGTTGCGTCCTTTTCGTATGCCGGGGGAGCGATCGCGTCATTGATGATGCGCGCTTCCCCTGGCAACTGGCTCCGCCCACCCACCGCAACATCCCGCCGGCCATACGAAAGCATCGGCAGGATGTTAACCCCACGATCGCCGCTACAAAGTGTATAATACACTTTGTAATGTATACAAAGTGTATTATACAAGCTGCCTCCTGCCCTGGTGGTCCCAGTGTCTGAGGGACCACCAGGGCAGGCTGCAGCCACCCTAGTCTGCACCCAAACACACTGATCTGCCCCCCCCCCGCCCCCTGATCGCCCACAGCACCCCTCAGACCCCCCCCTGCCCAGCCCCCAGACCACTGTTTGCACCCAATCACCCACCTTATAACCCATCAATCACTCCCTGCCACTATCTGTCAACGCTATTTTTTTTACCCCCCCCCCCCTGCCCCCTCCTGATCACCCCCCCACCCCTCAGATTCTCCCCAGACCCCCCCCCCCAGGCCCCCCCCCCCCTGTGTACTGTATGCATCTATCCCCCCTGATCACCTGTCAATCACCTGTCAATCACCCATCAATCACCCATCAATCACCCCCTGTCACTGCCACCCAACAATCAGCATCTAACCTGCCCCTTGCGGGCAATCTGATCACCCACCCACACCAATAGATCGCCCGCAGATCCGACATCAGATCACCTCCCAAATCCATTGTTTACATCTATTCTCTCCGCTAAACACCCACTAATTACCCATCAATCACCCATCAATCACCCCCTATCACCACCTGTCACTTTTACCTATCAGATCAGACCCTAATCTGCCCCTTGCGGGCACCCAATCACCTGCCCACACGCTCAGATTGCCCTCTGACCCCCCCTTATCAATTCACCAGTGCATTAATTACATCTGTTCTTCCCTGTAATAACCCACTGATCACCTGTCAATCACCTGCCAATCACCTATCACCCATCAATCACCCCCTGTCACTGCCACCCATCAATCAGCCCCTGTCACTGCCACCCATCAATCACCCCCTGTCACTGCCACCCATCAATCAGTCACTAACCTGCCCCTTGCGGGCAATCTGATCACCCACCCACACCATCCGATCGCCTGCAGACCCGCAGTCAGATCACCTCCCAAGTGCATTGCATCTGTTCTCTCCTCTAAACATCCACTAATTACCCATCAATCACCCCCTGTCACTGCTACCCATCAGATTAGACCCCTATCTGCCCCTAGGGCACCCAATCACCCGCCCACACCCTCAGACCCCAGGCCTGATGACCTCGCCAGTGCATTACCTGCATCTATTCCCCCCACTAATCACACCTTGAGACACCCATCAATCACCTCCTGTCACCACCTGTCACCCCCTAGCACACCTACCCATCAGATCAGGCCCTAATTTGCCCCATGTGGGCTCCTGATCACTCGGCCAAACCCTCAGATCCCCCTCAGACCCCCTTCCGATCACCTCCCCAGTGCATTGAGTGCATCTATTTTCCCCTCTAATCACCCCCTGAGACACCAATCAATCATCTCCTGTCACCCCCCTAGCACTCCTATCCATCAGATCAGGCCCAATACAACCTGTCATCTAAAAGGCCACCCTGCTTATGACCGGTTCCACAAAATTCGGCCCCTCATAGACCACCTGTCATCAAAATTTGCAGATGCTTATACCCCTGAACAGTCATTTTGAGACATTTGGTTTCCAGACTACTCACGGTTTTGGGCCCGTAAAATGCCAGGGCGGTATAGGAACCCCACAAGTGACCCCATTTTAGAAAAAAGACACCCCAAGGTATTCTGTTAGGTGTATGACGAGTTCATAGAAGATTTTATTTTTTGTCAAAAGTTAGCGGAAATTGATTTTGATTGTTTTTTTTTCACAAAGTGTCATTTTTCACTAACTTGTGACAAAAAATAAAATCTTCTATGAACTCACCATACTCCTAACGGAATACCTTGGGGTGTCTTCTTTCTAAAATGGGGTCACTTGTGGGGTTCCTATACTGCCCTGGCATTTTAGGGGCCCTAAACCGTGAGGAGTAGTCTAGAAAACAAATGCCTCAAAATGACCTGTGAATAGGACGTTGGGCCCCTTAGCGCACCTAGGCTGCAAAAAAAGTGTCACACATGTGGTATCGCCGTACTCAGGAGAAGTAGTATAATGTGTTTTGGGGTGTATTTTTACACATACCCATGCTGGGTGGGAGAAATCTCTCTGTAAATGGACAATTGTGTGTAAAAAAAATCAAACAATTGTCATGTGCAGAGATATTTATACCACCCAGCATGGGTACGTTTAAAAATACACCACAAAACACATTATACTACTTCTCCTGAGTACGGCGGTACCATATGTGTGGCACTTTTTTACACCCTAAGTGCGCTAAGGGGCCCAAAGTCCAATGAGTACCTTTAGGATTTCACAGGTCATTTTGCGACATTTGGTTTCAAGACTACTCCTCACGGTTTAGGGCCCCTAAAATGCCAGGGCAGTATAGGAACCCCACAAATGACCCCATTCTAGAAAGAAGACACCCAAAGGTATTCCGTTAGGAGTATGGTGAGTTCATAGAAGATTTTATTTTTTGTCACAAGTTAGCGGAATATGACACTTTGTGAAGAAAAACAATTCAAATCAATTTCTGCTAACTTGTGGCAAAAAATAAAATCTTCTATGAACTTGCCATACTCCTAACGGAATACCTTGGGGTGTCTTCTTTCTAAAATGGGGTCATTAGTGGGGTTCCTATACTGCCCTGGCATTTTAGGGGCCCTAAACCGTGAGGAGTAGTCTTGAAACAAAAATGACCTGTGAAATCCTAAAGGTACTCATTGGACTTTGGGCCCCTTAGCGCAGTTAGGGTGCAAAAAAGTGCCACACATGTGGTATCGCCGTACTCAGGAGAAGTAGTACAATGTGTTTTGGGGTGTATTTTTACATATACCCATGCTGAATGGGAGAAATATCTCTGTAAATGGACAATTGTGTGTAAAACAAAAACAAACAATTGTCATTTACAGAGATATTTCTCCCACCCAGCATGGGTATATGTAAAAATACACCCCAAAACACATTATACTACTTCTCCTGAGTACGGTGGTACCACATGTGTGGCACTTTTTTGCACCCTAAGTGCGCTAAGGGGCCCAAAGTCCAATGAGTACCTTTAGGATTTCAAGGGTCATTTTGAGACATTTGTTTTTAAGACTACTCCTCACAGTTTAGGGCCCCTAAAATTCCAGGGCAGTATAGGAACCCCACAAATGACCCCATTTTAGAAAGAAGACACCCCAAGGTATTCCGTTAGGAGTATGGTAAGTTCATAGAAGATTTTATTTTTTGTCACATAAAAGTGAAAAAGACCTCCATATATGGAATAATCAAAAGACAATGACCAAGTGAAAACCTGTGGAATAAAAGTGCAAACAATACATATATAAAGATCAGCCCAAACCTATGGATGCTGAATAATCAGTGTTAAGATGCTGGGACTAGCCAGAAAACTAGTCCAAATATCATAAAGGCAGTCCACAAAGCGCAAAAGCCCATACCGGGATGGTCCCACATCCTGAGTCCAGAAAGTAACCCCGATGCGACGTGGAGTATAGCGTAGCAAAAACGATAGTCCATTCCAAGATAATGATAACAGCAGTCCGTTATAAGAGGCAATCAAATAATCATAGGGTCCATTAAAGGTCCATCCAGTCCATATCCAGGGGCAATTACATAATCAACATAGAGTCCATTAAGGTCCTTCCAACATGAGAAACAGTAATTCAAATAATACAGAATCTGTAATAGAGAGAGTGAGTGTTAATCATAATTCATAAAAAACCTGTAAAGTCCATTTCCTCATTGAGGCCCTGGGGGGATTTTGATCCAAGATAATAAATCCACCTAGCCTCCCTCTGTAGAAGTTTGGATACCAGGTCACCCCCTCTAATCGTGGATCTAATATGTTCCAAACCTATCACCTGCAGGCCAGAATAGGAACCAGAGTGGTTATACAAAAAGTGTGCAGCTACTGAGGTCAATGTTTTGCCATCATCTAGACCCTAGGTTCTCAACGTGTGGTACACGTACCCCAGGGGGTACTTCTGATGGTTCCAGGGAGTACTCAGGCTTGATATACTTAACCAAGAATAACAAATTTAGAGTTTTTTAGAAAGTGCTAAATCTTATTTAAACACCAAATTAGTTAATTTTAGCTAATTAAAAGCAATAGTAAATGCTTGGAAATGGTTTACAACCAATTATCATGTACTATAATTAAATATATATTTGACAAGGGGTACCTGTGATAATGTTTACTATGCTAGGGGGTACTTGGGGAGTACAGGGTTTTAAAAGGGGTACATACCAATAAAATGTTGAGAAACACTGATCTAGATCACGTTGTGCCAATCTAATCTTGGACAGATGTTGTTGTATCCGTACTTTTAAAGCATTTTCGGTTTGCCCCACATAGATTTTTGGACACGAGCACCTCAATGCATAGACGACCCCCTTAGTTTTGCAATTAATATACTGTCTCAAAGCAAATTCTTTTGTATTGAACTAATCCATAATCTGGTTACTTCTACATATCAAAGAACATATGTTACAATTGCCACATGGGTAGCTGCCACGTAAACTACCTGCCTGTGATCTTCCACCCACAGATCTAAAGGTGGCTTGAACATAATCTGTCCTTCAATGTGGGACTTCTTTTGGCTGTGATAGAAGGATGTGGAGAAATACAACACGAAATATCAGGGTCAGATTGCAAGATAGGCCAGGCCCCTTGTAGAGCCCTGTAGATCTCTGGCCAACCATTATTATACGTGGAACTAAGTCTCACCAAGTTACTGGAGGGTGAAGGTCTGCTGTTGATCAGTTCAGTCCTAGTTCTATGTAGTGCCATATAAAACGCCTTCTTGACCACCTTTCTGGGATATCCGCGATCCAGGAATCTCTGTTGTAGTTCATTGGCCTGTCTAAGAAAATCGGAATTATTAGAACACAATCTCCGTAACCTGAGGAATTGGCTCACGGGTATATTATTTTTTAAGGATTTATTATGAGAACTCTGATAATGTAACAAGCTATTCATTGCTGTAGGCTTACGATAAAGATCTGAGGATAAGGAGCCATCCTCTTGTACTTTGATGGTAACGTCAAGGAATTCCACTTGGTGTTGTGACATCTGTGCGGTAAGAAAGATATTCATGTCATTCCGGTTAAGTTTTAAAATAAACCTCTCACACAATTCTTTGGGGCCATTCCAGATAATGAGCAGGTCATCAATATATCTATGCCACCCCAATATGTACGGGTGGTATTGGAGGAACTGGTCACCAAAAACAATTTCTCTCTCCCAGAACCCCAAGAATAAATTAGCTATGGCCGGTGCACACTTGGCACCCATGGCCACGCCACATACCTGCTTATAAAACCTTCCATTGAAGATGAAGTAATTATGGCCCAACTGGAATTGTAAAAGCTGTAATATAAAGGAATGTAGGTCAGATTGTGATTGGTCCTCCATTTCCAGAAAGTACTGGGTAGTGTGTAATGCCCACCAATGAGAGATATTGGTGTACAAAGATTCGACGTCGCATGTGACTAATGTTGCACCAGGTGGAATCCGGATGTCTTCAATAATCCTCAGAAGATCCAAACTATCCCGTATATAGGAATCGAGAGCCGTGACATGGTGTTGAAGAAAAAAGTCTATAAAGGAACAAGCAAAAGAGGTAAGACTGTTAATGCCAGCAACAATGGGTCTACCAGGTGGATTGGTGACCGTCTAATGCACCTTAGGGAGCATGTAAAAGGTAGGTACCACTGGTGTTTTAGGTAAAAGAAATTCATACTCCCTAGGTGTAATGATACCCCTGGATTTAGCATCACCAAGTAAAGTCTCTAATTGTACATGGTAATATTCAGTGGGGTCACCGGGTAAGTCCACATAATTCCTAGAGTTGTTAAGCTGTCGATAAGCCTCCTGTAGGTACATGTCCCTCAGCCAGACCACAATATTCCCACCCTTGTCTGCTTCCTTAATAATCAAATCCATGTTATTTTTCAACTCTTCAATTGCCTTCCATTCACTAGTTGTCAAGTTATTGGACCGATTCCTTTGGATATTCATCTGGGCAACAGCCTTCAACTTTACCTCAAAAAATATTTTAATAGGATTATAATTACTAAAGCTTGGCATAAATTTGGAAGGATTCCTAAACAATCTGGATCGTGCACTCACCACGTCACGGCCGTCCTGATTTTCACTTAATAAGTCCATCAAGTCATTGAGGGCCTGTCTGTCCATTTCACTGAGACCCGATTCCATAGGTGTAGAGGAAGAAAATGTTTCCTAAATGAAAGATTCCTACAAAACAAATAAATGTCTTTGACCAATTCAAATTTATCAAGCGTTTTTGTTGGTGAAAATGAAAGACCTCTCTCCAGTACTGCAATTTCAGTGTCACAAAGTTCATAATTGGAAAGATTAATGACATTCAATCTGTTTCCGTGTGATGGCCCCTCAGCCGCTTGCGTCTCTGCCTCAGGGGGCTGTCCAGTAGACTCCTAAGTCTTTCTATATTTACGCCCGCCCCTTCTAGTTCTCCTTCGTTGTCGCTGGATAAAAAATCACTCTGAGTATCAGAATTGTCAACAGTACTACTGTCTACACCAACTCTGAGCCACTAGGTTGGTTAGGCCTTGGTTTATTGGGGGGATGTTTGGGGGCAGGTTTCTGCCCTTGTGGTCTGCCTCGGGGTCTACCTCTGCCTCGTCCACCATTGCCCCTATGGGTCCACCTATAAGCAGTCCCAGCATCATAATCACGCCTGTCTCGTTCCAACTTTTTCTTTTTGTTATCAATGATTGAGACTTCTAACTTATTCATATCCCTTTTGAACAACACAATAAATGGTTCTACAATCAATTTTTTATCTAATATGGAAATTTCACCTTCAAGAGCAGCAATATCAGACTTCACCTTGGCTAACGCCTGTACATCATGTTCTAATAACATGTCAATGATGATAACTGAGCATTTGCCCAGTCCCTGTTCCCATATTTGTTTGCTATCACCAAGTAATTCCCAAGTGGGGAAAATTTGTACAAGAAGACCCCTTGGGTAGATTTGTTCCTTTTTATATTGTTCCAAACTATGTATATTCCACCAAAGTTTAAGGTGGTTTTTATAAAGATCTTTATACTGTCTTAACAGGGACCTGGTCTCGCCTGGTATCTGCTGCTCAACATTAGTTTAACTTTGGTGACCAGTTCCTCCAATACCACCCGTACATATTGGGGTGGCATAGATATATTGATGACCTGCTCATTATCTGGAATGGCCCCAAAGAATTGTGTGAGAGGTTTATTTTAAAACTTAACCGGAATGACATGAATATCTTTCTTACCGCACAGATGTCACAACACCAAGTGGAATTCCTTGACGTTACCATCAAAGTACAAGAGGATGGCTCCTTATCCTCAGATCTTTATCGTAAGCCTACAGCAGTGAATAGCTTGTTACATTATCAGAGTTCTCATAATAAATCCTTAAAAAATAATATACCCATGAGCCAATTCCTCAGGTTACGGAGATTGTGTTCTAATAATTCCGATTTTCTTAGACAGGCCAATGAACTACAACAGAGATTCCTGGATAGCGGATATCCCAGAAAGGTGGTCAAGAAGGCGTTTTATATGGCACTACATAGAACTAGGACTGAACTGATCAACAGCAGACCTTCACCCTCCAGTAACTTGGTGAGACTTAGTTCCACGTATAATAATGGTTGGCCAGAGATCTACAGGGCTCTACAAGGGGCCTGGCCTATCTTGCAATCTGACCCTGATATTTCGTGTTGTATTTCTCCACATCCTTCTATCACAGCCAAAAGAAGTCCCACATTGAAGGACAGATTATGTTCAAGCCACCTTTAGATCTGTGGGTGGAAGATCACAGGCAGGTAGTTTACGTGGCAGCTACCCATGTGGCAATTGTAACATATGTTCTTTGATATGTAGAAGTAACCAGATTATGGATTAGTTCAATACAAAAGAATTTGCTTTGAGACAGTATATTAATTGCAAAACTAAAGGGGTCGTCTATGCATTGAGGTGCTCGTGTCCAAAAATCTATGTGGGGCAAACCAAAAATGCTTTAAAAGTACGGATACAACAACATCTGTCCAAGATTAGATTGGCACAACGTGATCTAGATGATGGCAAAACATTGACCTCAGTAGCTGCACACTTTTTGTATAACCACTCTGGTTCCTATTCTGGCCTGCAGGTGATAGGTTTGGAACATATTAGATCCACGATTAGAGGGGGTGACCTGGTATCCAAACTTCTACAGAGGGAGGCTAGGTGGATTTATTATCTTGGATCAAAATCCCCCCAGGGCCTCAATGAGGAAATGGACTTTACAGGTTTTTTATGAATTATGATTAACACTCACTCTCTCTATTACAGATTCTGTATTATTTGAATTACTGTTTCTCATGTTGGAAGGACCTTAATGGACTCTATGTTGATTATGTAATTGCCCCTGGATATGGACTGGATGGACCTTTAATGGACCCTACGATTATTTGATTGCCTCTTATAACGGACTGCTGTTATCATTATCTTAGAATGGACTATCGTTTTTGCTACGCTATACTCCACGTCGCATCGGGGTTACTTTCTGGACTCAGGATGTGGGACCATCCTGGTATGGCCTCTTGCGCTTTGTGGACTGCCTTTATGATATTTGGACTAGTTTTCTGGCTAGTCCCAGCATCTTAACACTGATTATTCAGCATCCATAGGTTTGGGCTGATCTTTATATATGTATTGTTTGCACTTTTATTCCACAGGTTTTCACTTGGTCATTGTCTTTTGATTATTCCATATATGGAGGTCTTTTTCACTTTTTATGCACTGTAGCTTGTGGCTTGCTGAACCCCGGTTCAATCCCTGCGGCAGCTCTTACTGCGCTGCCCAGGTGATTTATATTATTGCTATTACAGCTTTCATTGTGAGCAATTGCTTATGGATTTATACCAATGTGATGAGGTGTCCCTTTTTGGTTTTTAGATGTTTTTAATGTTTATAGTGCTGTTCGATTATTATTCTAATAAATTGTTACATTTTTGATACCTATTGTGTGGTGCTGTATATAGTCATAATTTCTCTCGTGTAAACTGTCATATATTGACTAAGCACACACTTATCCTTCACAGTGTTGCTGGAACATTTCTCTTGTTTATTTGAAAAATGTCAGCACAGAAAGTTAAAAAAGTCATTTTTTTTGACAAAATTCATGTCTTTTTTGATGAATATAATAAAAACTAAAACTCGCAGCAGCAATTGAATAGCACCAAAAGAAAGCTGTATTAGTGAGAAGAAAAGGAGGTAAAATTCATTTAGGTGGTAGGTTGTATGACCGAGCAATAAACCGTGAAAGCTGCAGTGGTCTGAATGGAGAAAAAGGCTCTGGTCCTTAAGGGGTAGAAAGACTGTGATCCTCAAGTGGTTAAAGAGAACCCGAGGTGGGAATTACTAATACTATTGGGGCACAGAGGCTGGTTGCGCACACTAAGACCAGCCTCTGTTGCCCCATCGTGTGCCTCCATGTCCCCCCTGCTCGCTGCTATAGACCCCACAGTGCTGGCGACACGCAGCGCGTCGCCAGCACAATGTTTACCTAAGCGCTGTCAGTCAGCGCCGCTCCCCCTCCTCCTCCGCATCGCCGATACCCACCCGCGTCACTTCCCTCCTATCAGCGGGAGGAAAGGGACACGGGCGGGTGCGCCGATGCGGAGGAGGCGGGGGAGCGGCGCTGACAGACAGCGCTAAGGTAAACATTGTGCTGGCGACACGCTGCGTGTCGCCAGCACTGCGGGGTCTATAGCGGCGAGCAGGGGGGACATGGAGGCACACGATGGGGCAACAGAGGCTGGTCTTAGTGTGCGCAAACAGCCTCTGTGCCCCAATAGTATTAGTAATTCCCACCTCGGGTTCTCTTTAAGGTCAACATACTGCATTTTAAAGGAGCCATCTATTTTTCCTTAACTCCTAACTGAGAACCAAACCAGAACTTATTTAATCATGTGAAAGGGATCACATGCCATTTTTTTTGTTTTGTTTTTACAAGTGCTACATTAGGAATTTTGCAGGACTTACATTAACTTCTGAATTTACATGCATAATCATTATCTGCATTCTTCTCATCTTTCTCAACAGTTATGATTGCTGTTTCTACTTTCATTAATTATCTGTACAGCCGTACCATTGACATCTGCTTGTCAGAGGTATGTGCATTAGGATTCTCCATCACTTTATGCATATGAGATATGTTATGTTTAATGTATGCCCATTTTACCTAGATCATTTTTCAAACAGCACGTCAGAATTCCCAAAGTTCCCTTCCAGTGCATACAAATTATTTACAACTTGACTGTTTTGGTAGCCCCACCCAGTTTCAGACAATATCTTTTCCCTAAATTCTAACTGAGCATCACAGCAGCTCACCCAGGCCAAATGAAGTAACATACCTAATTATTATTATTATTATTATTATGTTATGTATAAACATCAGCTCATGCAATATCCCAACTTAAAGCACACCTGAAGTGACATGTGACATGATGAGATAAACATAGGTACATATAGCACTAGCCCTACTAACAAATTGTCTGAAGTCCCTTTTTGTTTTCCAGTTCAGCAAGAGTTACAGTGGTTTGCAAAAGTATTTGGCCCCCTTGAAGTTTTCCACATTTTGTCATAATACTGCCACAAACATGAATCAATTTTATTGGAATTCCATGTGAAAGACCAATACAAAGTGGTGTACACGTGAGAAGTGGAACGAAAATCATACATGATTCCAAACATTTTTTTTTTACAAATAAACAACTGCAAAGTGGGATGTGCGTAATTATTCAGCACCCTTTGGTCTCAGTGCAGTCAGTTGCCCATAGACATTGCCTGATGAGTGCTAATGACTAAATAGAGTGCACCTGTGTGTAATCTAATGTCAGTACAAATACAGCTGCTCTGTGATGGCCTCAGAGGTAGTCTAAGAGAATATTGGGAGCAACAACACCATAAAGTCCAAAGAACACACCGGACAGGTCAGGGATAAAGTTATTGAGAAATTTAAAGCAGGTTTAGGCTACAAAAAGATTTCCAAAGCCTTGAACATCCCATGGAACACTGTTCAAGCGATAATTCAGAAATGGAAGGAGTATAGCACAACTGTAAAAGGCCAAGACAAGGCCGTCCACCTAAACTCACAGGCAGAACAAGGAGAGTGCTGATCAGAAATGCAGTCAAGAGGCCCATGGTGACTCTGTTTGGCAGGGACATGCTGTTAAAAGAAGCCACTAAAATCTGAAAAAGAGGAAAGGGTCATGGGGAAGACAACAGGGTGGGAGGGGGAGCTGGGAAAAGCGATAAGATTACCTGCAATCAAGCTAGTCTAAATTGCCTGGAGCTTGCTTTTCTGCTCACTACAGAAGTCAACTGTCAGCACCTGTATCACAGGCTTCTGCAACAGCAGACTGCCCTGCATTATTGATTGATTGCTATGATCAGGATAAATAATCAGTAGTCCAGGGCACTATGATATTACAGCAGCCAGTGCACATGGCTACTAATGACAGGCAACTTCTGAAGCACTAAACACATCCTGCCACCTCTCCTTGCTAATGTCCCAGCTGCAGCACAGCAATCATTCTCTCTACTCACCCTGCTGCTTTGCACGTTCACTCACTGCAGGCTGTGTGTAGTGAGCGAGGAGACACATTGCCCATGAGACAGGAAAGGGTAGGGATGCTACATCTAGTGCAGGAAGTAGTACAGTCTGCTGCACTGCCTGTTGCTATTTTCCCCAATGTTGCCCAAACTATGATAAAAGGTCCCAGCTGGAAGAACATTGTGGCTGAGCACCACAGCGGCACCCCTAGCCATGGCTACACACGGTGCTGTGTGCACCTGCAGCCCTATGGTACGTACGCCACTGCATTAGAATATTGTGAAAAGGTTCAGTATTCTAGGCTCAAAGTGTCAAACTCTAATCAGCTAATTAATCAAAAACAAAGCCTTCCTATTTTGTACATTAGTTTCACCTTTTAAGTTGAATTACTGAAATAAATAGACTTTTGCATGATATTCTAATTTTTTGAGTTTCACCTGTATAAGAGGGGCATGCTGCTATTCACAGTGGGTACTTGCTGTGGACATGGACAGTGATGAACTGTGGATTCACACAAAGTAAACGTTTGGCATTGTGCTTTGGGTGGGTAGATGGTATTTTCAGAGTTGTGTGGGTGGAGCAGGGCTATAGGCCCATGGTGTGATTGGCTGCAGTATGTGGGACTGTGTGTCTAATCTGTGAACACCTGCTCAGACCTCAGTTCAGAACTCCTTCCGCAGCAGCATTATTGTTTTATTCTCATATGCTAGTATTAGTGATTATGATAGATCTCAGAACACATTAATTAACCGTGTCTTTCGAATGGTCGCTGCATCATCACATGGTGATCTTGTGTAAGTTTAACCAGTGTCTGATTATACACTGTATTACTGTTAACTGATTGCTTTCTTTTTTTGAGTGCAGATTCTACCATTGCTTGTGGATTGCATCCACACAGCAAGGCATTAAGCGCTTCCGGACGGTGGTGATTGAAATCTACGCCCTGTTTTGATGCTGTTATTCCTGCCAGGGCGTAGATTGCACATCACTGCTGCCACGTGTTCTCAATGATCCTGCCTATCTTGTCACTGTCTCCCCGCCGCAGCCCTGGCGTCTCTCTATGAGAGCCCTGTCATCAATGTAAGCAACTCCCATTGGCTTAAATTGACCACACGGTCAGGAGCCAATAAAAGCTGCTCCTGACTGGCTCACAGAGCTTAGCCATCATAGAGACGGTTGTGCGGCGTGGACGGCGGTAGCGGCGGGCATGTGCAGTAATTCGTCGGTATGCGGCGGTTTCAGGTACCATCAGTCTCTGGTCCTTAAATTGAACCAGAAACAAAGCGGTAACAGTAAAAAAGGGCGCAGGAGGCTAGTGGACAAATCGGGCGCCACCATTCACTCCCATAATAAATATCGTTTACTGGGTGCTGAACGGGAAAAAAGGGCGCCCGAGAATAATAACGTTTTCCAAGGGCGCCCGAAGATTTTTAATGTTTTATAACTGCTTGTGATGATTTACGTTTCCTATTTCAATAAAACATTATTTTAAATGTTATCACTTACTGTTTATAAAACATTATTATTCACAAAATAAAGCGATCAGTACGTAACGTAAATTGTAATGTATTTTATCCCTCACTGTTTCTAAAACATTATTCTACACACAATACAGTGATCACTAAGGAGGGTCTTAGGTTTAGGCACCACCAGGGGGGTCTTAGGTTTAGGCACCACCAGGGGGGGGTCTTAGGTTTAGGAACCATCAGGGGGGTCTTAGGTTTAGGCACCACCAGGGGAGTCTTAGGTTTAGGCACCACCAGGGGGGTCTTAGGTTTAGGCACCAACAGGGGGGTCTTAGGTTTAGGCACCACCAGGGGGGTCTTAGGTTTAGGCACCACCAGGGGGGTCTTAGGTTTAGGCACCACCAGGGGGGTCTTAGGTTTAGGCACCACCAGGGGGTCTAGGGGTTAGGGGTAGGTACAGGGAGGGTTACTTACTAAATTTTTTTTAAACGTTATACATTTCACTTTTTAAACGGAAGATTAACGTTTTTACAATTGCCGATTTCATGAACATTATTTAATGATTTATAACTTTATAAAAACGAATATTTAAACGAAATATAGTACATTATATTTTTAAACGTTATCCATGTTTATCGTTTAAAACCCCGCGCCCTTTTTTCCCAGCGCCCCTTTTTAATGTACACAAACAAAGCACCCTCATGTATTTTAACATATATATCAGTGGGGACATTAGAGAAACCCCCTACCCTGCTCTCTGTTTCATTCTTCACTGTTCAGCCTACTTCTTATCAGCCCTGATAAAATCACCAACTAAGCATTCAATCTGGCTTTGCTCAGAAATCATTATAGCTGAGTCAGTCTTCTCTGATGTCTTTTCAAGCCCAAGCCTGCCCCCTTCTGGTTCTGCTATAATGACTCAGCTATAATAATTCCTGAGCAAAGCCAGACTGAATGCTCAGTCGGAGATTTTATCAGGGCTGGTAACAAGCAGGCTGAGCAGTGAAGAATGAAACAGAAAGCAGGGTAGGTGTTTTCTCTAATGTTCCCACTGATATATATGGTAAAATACATGAGGGTGCTTCGTCTCTGGTTCACTTTAAGGGGCAGAGACCGCTGATACTGAAGGTGTTAAAATAAATAAATAAATCGAAGACAGTGTGTGTTTTTACAGTAAATAATGAAATAAACTATACTATATTATTAACCCCATCCTCATTCCCACTTAATGCAATATGACTCATTTGAAGGTTGCAATGTTTATTACCCAGAAACACTCAAACAAAAAAAAAAAAACTGCTTTATGGGGTCTCTTATGGTTGCCCCACTGGAGATATTTAGAGATCTCTAGGAATGCCTTAGTTAATCAAGCCTTATAACTTTTATTAGAAAATTCTAAGATACTCTGTGGTCCTGTGAGTCTGAGTGTGCTATTTTTGCTCAATGTAATACTAAACAGACATTAGAAATGGCATTAAGGCAGAGATTTGTCAAACACAATTGGCCATGATCTGGCACAAATCCACTCAAATCAAAGAGATACATCTGTATCAACTGATGTGCAATGAATATTTTATCATTTTGCAACCCTTCGGGTCTCAGTAACCAGTGCCAAAAACCTTTCAGAAGGGCGTTCAGAGTTTTTTTTTTTAAAAAATTAAAAAAATCAAACACATGCTATATTTAAATCTCCATTTTAGGCACATTTTTTTATAGGCATTTAATAAATTACTACTAAAAATGTACGATGCATAACACATTTAGTAAAAAAAGGTAGTTTGCAAAACTCGGATCCTGTGTGTTTAAAATTGCTTAGATTATCTTTGTGAAGTGTGTGGTGAAGTATTCGGATGATAAACAGGAGGTAGAAGGAGTAAGCTGTTGTATTGATTTTAGTTCAAGATATTAAACAGCGGTTTTGAGCTGAAAGAGAACCTGACATGAGAGGTATAAATAAGGAGGCTGACATATTTATTTCCTCTTAAAGGGAATCTGGGGGGTGCTTACCTCAAGAGGGGTAAACCTCTGGATCCTAATGAGGCTCCCCCCTCTTGAGGCAGCCTCCGAACGTCACACATGTCACACCTGCGCAGTAGGGCGGACCCTATCAGGCTCGGCTATGTCTGCCGGAGCCAATCGGAAAGCCGTTACTGGGCCTGCGCAGTTGCTACTGTGTCTGCACGATTTTTGGGGGGCTGCCAGAGATGGATCTCTGAGGCTTATGAGGATGGGGGAAGCCTCATTAGGATCCAGAGGCTTCCCTCTCCCGAGGTAAGTACCCCCCAGAGGCTCAGGTTTTTTTTGTTACAGATTCACTTTAAACGATATCCATTGCTTGGCAATCCTGTTGATCTTTCTGGCATCAGCAGTGTCTGAATCACTAACTGAAACAAGAATGTGGCTAATCTAGTTAGACTAAAGTCAACGCACCTGATCTGCTTGTTCAGGGTCTATGGCTAAAAATATTAGAGGCAAAAGCTCAGCAGGACAGTCAGGCCATTTGCATTGTTTAAAAGTAAACAAATATGTCAGCTTCCATATCCCTTTCACCTCATGTTTACTTTAAATTGCACATGGAAGTGCATAACTGAAGACACATAGCCATGCATATAACTGTAAGGCACATTGGAACACTCTTTTATAATATTTAGTTTGTTTGGCCTGCTAGGGATTTCAATTAATATCATTCATAAGGGTAGGTACTGATAATGGAGCAAGAGAGTTCATGACTAAAGGCTAGTACCCACTTTGCGATTCCTCGCAGGATCCTTCCAACGACCAGCAATTCTTTGAGCGACGAGTGGTCATTTCCGTGATCTCATGATGTGGGTACAAGTGCGCAATAAAGCTTTGGAACGTGCGGCGACAATAACCGTTAGGGCAGATTGGATCTTTAAGATCCTTGACGACTCCTGTGCAAAGTGCTGTGATCGTGTTCACACCCATCGTGTTCTGTCATGTGATGGCGCATGTTCCCGAGAGCAGGAATATAGATGTGGAAACCTCGTTCATCTGGAGGCGTTGCTGTAAGGTTCCCCAATCCATCGCCAGGTGAGTATTGAGCTGAGTAAAGATAGTATGCAGATGCTGTCTAAGGAAGGATCTGTGAAGTAGGTCGTGGTGAGCAGAGGTTGCAAAAGTGTCAGAGAAGGAGTGAGAGGTCCAAGTCGTGATAACTTCTACACAGGTGTGCATTGCTATTTGGTACTGGTAGAAAGAGACAGAGGAGAGTAAAATTAGTAAAGTCAGTAAGAGTACAAAACAGATAAAGATGAGGTCAAGTGTGCGACAAGCAAGTTCAGGTCAAGTGTGCGACCAGCATCAAGATGAGGTTAAGTGTGCAATCAAGATGAGGTCAAGTGTACAGCTATCAAGATGAGATTAAGAGTGCGACCACTGAGATGAGGTTAAGTGTGCAACCATCAGTATGAGATGCTGTAGAGTCGAGGACCACTCTAGGGTCAACTCATTAACTTATAAATGATCATGGGCATTAAATATGAAAAGTTTGAAATGTTGGTGTCCTATGTACGATATTAAATCATTAATTTTAATGTAGTGAAGAAATGCAATTCAATAAAAAATATCCTGCTACTGTTCAATGCCAACGACAAAATAATGTTAACATTCACTTGAAGCAAATTAATAAAATAGTAGCTGTTTAATAATGTAACAAACTGCTTTAGGAAACACACCAAAGTAACACTCTTCGAAATTAAATAAGTGAATAACTCTTACCATGCAAAATATGATAATCACAATTCATAGCTCTTCTCTCCATTCAGTGAAGCCACTCTGCGGCCAGGAGTGATGATTAGGCCAACCACTTCATTTTAGTGAAAAAAAAGAAGGTTCAGATTTTAACATTAACTGTGGGAGAGAAAGCTCACTTTAGGGTGACAGATCGTGTGTTTTGGGGCCAGACTGCACATCGTTTTTAAAGAGGAACTTTACCTAAAAGGGGAAAATAATAAATCAATACATTGGGCAAAGTGAGAAGCTAAAAAAATAGAAGAGAGATCCAGAAATGATTGATATTCGCCATGTCATTTCTTCATATTGTTTGATCGACAATCAGCTTGCATGTCATTATCTTTACTACTGGCAGACATGAAAAAAACTAGACAGCACCAACTGCCATTATCTATAACCACACTCCCTAACAATGTGATAGGCTAAAAGTTTTTTTCTTTATAGCTATACATATGCACAGAGGACAATACTGGTTGCTTGGCAGTTGAAAACAGCCATTATTTCCCACAATGCAGGGTGGTTCACAAACAGGAAACTCCTGACATTACACTGTGGGAGGGGTTTCACCACAATATCAGCCATACAGACCCCCCTGATGATCTAAACTGCATTAAAAACAAACTAATTACAAATAAGATTTGTAAAGGGTGCTTAAAGAGGAACTGTCGTGAAAATCTTAACATTTAAAACACATACAAATAAGAAGTACATTTCTCCCAGAGTAAAACGAGCCATAAATTACTTTTCTCCTTTGTTGCTGTCACTTACAGTAGGGGGGCAGTGGAGGAGTGGTTGAGAGAGAATCATAGAAATGCCGGCTGATGGCTAAATAGGATGTTTACAGCGAGTCCAATGTGCCTAGTGCTAAACAAGATTACCATCCTTCCTCAAGACAAAGTTTTTACAGTCCCAGTTGCATGTATGACGTTTGATAACTGGTTATTGTTATTACGGTTTGCAGCATCTTATTCTTGCATTGTTTAGCTGCCATGATGGTGTTCACCAGTGGCGGCGCCAGGGGGGTGCTTGGAGGTGCTCAAGCACCCCCTAAATTTGTCCAAGCACCCCCAAAGCACCCCCTGGCGTGAACTGACTTCAGGCGTCTAAGAGACGCCGAGTCAGTTCACAGCGGCAGCCCGAAGCAGCAGAGCAGGGCTACGGTAAGATGGCCGCCTGAAGCCCTGCTCTGCAGACTTGGAGTCTGCAGTGCAGGGCTTCGGGTGGCCATTTTCCCGTAGCCCTGCTCGCCGGGTAATGCAAGCTGCAGGCAGGAAGTCACTGAAGGAAGAGGATCGTGGGAGCTGCGCTCCACAAGGAGGTCGGGAGAGGAGGAGGTCGGGAGAGGAGGAGGTCGGGACAGGAGGTCTTCTGACTGTAGGTGAGTAAATGGGTTTTTCTTTTCTTTTTCAGGTGGTGCTGCTGATTGTGGTCAGAACTGCTGAGCATTGTGCATATTGGGGTCGGAACTGCTGAGCATTGTGCATATTGGGGTCAGATCTGCTGAGCATTGTGCATATTGGGGTCAGATCTGCTGACCATTGTGCATATTGGGGTCAGATCTGCTGAGCATTGTGCATATTGGGGTCAGATCTGCTGAGCATTGTGCATATTGGGGTCAGTTCTGCTGAACATTGTGCATATTGGGGTCAGATCTGCTGAGCATTGTGCATATTGGGGTCAGATCTGCTTAGCATTGTGCATATTGGGGTCAGATCTGCTGAGCATTGTGCATATTGGGGTCAGATCTGCTGAGCATTGTGCATATTGGAGGTCGGATCTGCTGAGCATTGTGCATATTGGGGTCAGATCTGCTGAGGATTGTACATATTGAGGTCATATCTGATAAGGATTGTGCATATTGTGGTCATATCTGATAACGATTGTGCATATTGGGGTCATATCTGATAACGGTTGTGCATATTGGGGTCATATCTGCTAACGGTTGTGCATATTGGGGTCATAGCTGATAACAATTGTGCATATTGGGGTCATAGCTGATAACGATTGTGCATATTGGGGTCATAGCTGATAACGATTGTGCATATTGGGGTCATAGCTGATAACGATTGTGCATATTGGGGTCATAGCTGATAACGATTGTGCCTATTGGGGTCATAGCTGATAACGATTGTACATATTGGCGTTATTGAATGTGTTTTTTTGTTCAAATCTGCTCACATTACGTGTAATTTCTTGAGAAAATCTGCACAATTATGTGAATTTTCTGGGGAAAGGGTCACCAAAACTTGGGCCCTTTGTCTTTGCGTTGCACTTTTAAAGGGAACCCGAGGTGAGAATAATATTGAGGCTGCCATATTTATCTCCTTTTAAGCAATATCAGCTGCCTGGCTGCCGTGTTGGTCCTCTGCCTCTAATTCTTTCAACCATAGACCCTGAACAAGCATGCAGCAGGTCAGGGGTTTCTGACAATATTGTCAGAACTGACAAGATTAGCTGCATGCTTGTTTCTGGTGTAATTCAGTTCACTACTGCAGCCAAATAGATCAGCATGGCTGCCAGGCAACTAGTGGTCACGACCATGCCCATTTCTTCGCCGCAGCGCGCTTAGCGCGCCGCAGGTTGTAGCCACTCCCATTTTTTTCCGCGGCGCCATCAGCTACCCCGGAAATTAGTCCAGCACCTGCATAGCACCCCCTAAAAAAAATTCCTGGAGCCGCCACTGGTGTTCACATAATCAGAATTAATCTTCCTGTTAACTAGTTCATCTTTTGGCTACCCTCCTGGCCATGGATGTGTGCATCTAGACTGGGCATGTGTGACTAAGGGGCGCATATGCACAGTAGAACAGAGCTACTTGTGCACAGCTTTTTTTCTCCATGTACGAGTTCTTTGTTTTACTGGGCATGCTTGGATGTCACTTGCACATGCCCAGTCTGAATGTGCTTGTCCACCATCACGCTAATGGCCAGAAGAGACATATTAGACACATTTATTGAACTGATATAGAGGGGCCCTACGCTGGAGAATATCTGGAAAGCCTCTGGAGCATCCAAAGGGTTTCCCGCTATTGAGGTAAGTATCAAGTATCAAACTTTTTTTTTTTTTATCTCCCTTCAGGTTTCAAGTCATGGAGAGCCAAAATCACTAGTTTTTTGTTTTGTTTTGTTTTGTTTTTTAGATAACCAAAAATTCACCTAAAGGAAAATAAAGGTATTCACAAGTATTCATCTTGGTGTGAGCAAGATTTACTCCCAAAATGCATTACTTCAAGATGGTGAGTCAATATGTAAACCATTTCCATATACCCTGTAAAAGCATCCACACATCCAAAACCACTGTATTTTGAACACAAGCATAATATATTCATGTTAGAGATCCACATAGTCCATACATGTCAAACTCCGGCCTGTGTGCCAAATCTGGCCCTCAGAGCCATTAAATTTGGCCCTCAAATGGTTTCCCCGTCCACCATTAGGATTGGCCCACTCTAGACCACCAGAGAAGTTATATTGGAGTTGAAGCCCTAGAACACCAGGGAAGCCACATGGGGGGGGGGGGGGGGGGGGGTAGTGGGAAAGCATTAAACTCTATAGAACTGTATAGGGGAGGGTGGGGGCCTCTAGACACTAGGGAACTGTATACAAGAGGAAGGACTACTAGACACCTGGGAACTTTATAAGGGAGGAAGGTGGCCAGTAGACATTGAGATTGGCCCCCTAATAGGTCCTAGTGTACAATTTCGGCCCACTTTTTTTATTTAAGATTGACACCCTTGGTATAGTCCAATGTGCAGACAGTTGTTTTGGGCTTTCCTGGCCTTGATCACTGTGAGCTATTATTATTATCATTATTGATGTATAAAGTGTCAACATATTCCGCTGTACAAAGTAAGAAACAAGCATGGGGTACAAAATAATACAGACAAATGGTCTACGCCAATATACAAATATACAGAATTGGTAACTACAGTGACAAAAGTAACAAGATGAATAAAATGTAAAATGAATTATAAGACGGGCTGAAATGACGTTGAACCTGTGAAGTAGAGGTTTAATAAATTGCCTCGTTAAAGGACACCTGAAGTCAGAGGGATATGGAGGCTGCCATGTGTATTTTTCTTTTCAACAATACCAGTTGCCTGATCTTTCAGGCATCAGTAGTGTCTGAATCACACACTTCACCAAGCATGTGGCAAATCCAGTCAGACTTCAGTCAGAACCATCTAATCTGCATGCTTGTTCAGGGTCTATGGCTAAAAGTTATAGAGGCAAAAGATTAGCAGGACAGCCAGGCAATTGGTTTTGTTTCAGTGTAAATAAATCGGCCACCTCTGTGTCCCTCTCACGTCAAGTGTCCTTAGAGTCACAGAGAGGAAGATCCACCAGGAGGTTTTAAAAGGACCAAAATAAACTAAGAACCTCTCCCATATTTAATAAAAAAAAAAATACTTTAAAATATGGTTTGCCTACCTAAAAAAAGAAGGTATTTGCAAGTACTTCATGTTGGTGCTTTATAAATAAAACACATCAATAAATAAATACTCAGCTTCATTTATGCAAGTGATCACTCCCATAAAGCATCACTTCAGGAGTGGACATACAATTCATGGCCCTGAAAAGCCAGTCACATATCCAGAACCTAATGCAAACAATAGTAGCCGACCAATGGCACCTGGATCAGATGCTCATATCACCCCCAAACACTGGGGAGAATCAGCACTTTACTTTTTTTTAAATGATGATGCCATTATTATTTTTTAAAACCCTTTGATAGCAAATGTAACACTTCTCTGATGGACTAAATCTTGGATAGCAGCAAATAATACACCATACAGTAGGTGCCTAAAAAGGCACAGATCATGCAGCAACTTACTCAGTGGGCCATGTGATGCAGACCAACTAATGTAACTATCCTGTATGAATAGGGCTCCACTTGCGCATTTCAATAGGGACAACCTTTGCCCACACAGAATCTAAAATGCCAAAACAGAATGAGTAGCAGGCAAAGCGAGATGTCGGCTGAGAAGATTGACAATCATAATAAGTGCAAGCATCCAACATGTAAAGCCAGCTCCAAATAGCATTGTAAGCTGAAGAGATGAATGTGCAGCATACCATAAGGCCATTGTACATGACATGTAGCTATGGACTATACCTTACATAGTAAAATCTGGTGAAAATACTGCTGGTAGTCTTCGTGTGGTGCTCCAGGCAGGTTCCAGATGTTAGGTATTCAAGCTATTGGCAGACTTCTGCCGTTGCAATCAATAGTAGTTCATTGTCATAAATGCCATTAGCATCCCAACATCTTTTACTGGAAGCAGCGCACAAGCTGTAGCTAATTAGCATATAGCATTGCAGTGCTGCACTATATACAATCCTTTTATACCCTTTATGTATGTTATGTTATTCCTTGTTTTGGAATAATAAATCTTTGTATACTTTTAGAAATGTAACAGGATCTCACAGGGCCGGATTTACCATAAGGCACTGTAGGCACGAGCCTACAGGCGCCTGATGATGGAAAGGCGGCTCACTTCCCTCCCTTAGTGCCTCCCTCCCTCCTTCCCTATGCAGAGTCCCGAGCACAGCGGAAATTCCAAGTTATGCACCCAGCTCTCGGAATTCCACTGACGAGATCTTCCTTCAGTCTTAATACTGAGGGTACCTCTGACTACCTAATGCTAAGGGGCACCTGTATCTACCTATGACTACCAAGGGAAGTAAGGGAGAAGTAACAGCTGGGCCAGTCAACGCATTTTTGCGGTGTGGTTCGGTGTGGTTCGGCGGGGCTTTGTAGGTTCATGGAGGGCAAAATCTAGGGTGCCAGGGCATCTGTGCCTGTAGGCTCCTGTGATGTAAATCCGGGCCTGGGATCTCAGCATTTTCATACAATCCTATGCAAAAATCTTGTAATATCAAGATACTTTAAAACCTGTATAATTGATTTGACTGTATTAATGGAATCAGCACACAAGGGGCTTGATTCACAAAGCGGTGCTAACAGTTATCACGCTGGTGAAAAGCCCTTTTTGCACGCCTAAACTCAGTTTAGGCGTGATAAGTTTAGGTGTGATAAGTTTAGGCGTGATAAGTTTAGGTGTGATAAGTTTAGGCGTGATAAGTTTAGGCATGATAACTATAGCACCAACTGAGTTAGCACCGCAGTGCACAGCTGATCAAAAGTTTTGCGCTAGCAAAGTCTGGTGCACTTCGCATAGAGTTTTATGGCGCTGCTTTGCGAGCGGGACTTTGCGCGCGATCTAAACTTATCATGCCTAAACTTATCACGCCTAAACTTATCACGCCAAAACGTATCACGCCTAAACTGGCTTTTCACCAGCGTGGTGCAATGGTTATCACGCCTAAAGTCTCTAACTGGGTTAGCACCGCTTTGTGAATCAAGCCCAAGCTGTAGCTAATCAGCATATAGCATCGCAAAGCTGCATTATATACTTTTTATGCATGTTATTTTGTTCTCTGTTTTGGAACAATAAAAACCTGTGTATATTTTTTGGCAATTTAACAGGATCTCATAATGGGTTGGATAGTGGCACCCAAGGTGTGTTCTATTTTAGTGTTTTAAAATATAAATAACAATAATAAAGAGAGGTAAGCGCTAACCTCTCCAGAAGATATAGACACCAGTTCAAATGTAAAAACCTTTATTCAAAAAGCAATATGAATGTCCGATTGCCTTTTGAATAAAAATGTTTTCAGTTGAACTGGTGTCTATATCTCCTGGAGAAATTAGCGATGACCTCTTCCTTAAATTTCATTTATATTTTAAAACACTAAAATATAACACACCTTAGTGGCCTCCATCCTACCCATTACCAGTCAGACCTCCTTTGGAGGTAATAGGTTTGCAGTTTTCTGGAAAGTCAGTCGTACTACAGGAGAGAGACCATCCAGTGTCCAGCAGGACCTGGAGTACCGAGCAGGAATGGTGGATTCCCTGCAGGATTATACAGTGGTTGCAGGAACTGCAACCCACCTTTGTGAGTATATTTTTATATATACTTTTATCCCTCCTTTACCCGACAATACTGCACCACTGGGCTCCCGGTCTCTCCCTACTTCTCACCTAGGTATTCTTGGCCCTTACAAGATCACCAAAGAAAACACACCTATTAACAAGATCTCAGTATTTTCATACAATCCTATGCAAAAATCTAATTTTACCTGCACAATCACTTTACCTAAGAAAATGCAATTTTTATATATTGTAAATCAATCACCCAGCTGCCCCAGGGGATAACAGGAGTGTGGCACAGCCCCAATTTCCAAGACTCTTTACTTAATACCTCCAGTATGAGTGGATTTTACGTTAATTAATTCTATAAGTATATTTAATTCATAAAGCAGTTATCAGTATATCATGAAGCACAGGTATGTTCATACTGGATCCACAAACGTCTGTGCATTGTCCATTCCTGTTCTTGTTCCTCCTGGACCTTGTAATCACTCCTTGGAATATGTGACTTTTAGACTACTCAAATTTCCAGAAAGGAAGAGGCAGGCATGCTGCGATGTTTCCTCCTATCACCCTCTTGTTCCCTTGCTTTCTCCACCCAATTCCCTGCCCTTAAGAGGAGGGAATGGGAGGGTGATAGGAGGGAACATAGCAGCAAACCTGCCTCTACCTGTTTTATTTTCCAAGGAGGGATTACAGAGACAGGGGGTAACGAGGAGAAGAATTGACAACGTATAGAGATATGTGGATCCAGCATGGACATACCTCTGTGCTGAACCTGAGTACTAATAAGGAGAAAAAGGCACAGGAGCCCTTACAGGAAAAAACAGTGGTGTCAAAATGTATTAGGGAAAGCAACGGCCACTGTAAACCTAGGAAATATAGCATCATCCTTTTCACTTTAAGGGTTCTTTTACACTGAATCCGTTGTGTCCTGCTAGGCTGCTACAATGATCAATCTCATCGAACAGCAACACAAACGATGCAATGATATTCCTATGGTGCTTTCCCATTTGGTGTGGGGTAACACACAGCATGACAACATGCGCGTTTACAGTGGCAGTGAATCATACTTTCAATGCACTGTAAGCTTCAACTCATGTCTAATACACAATGGGCTTGATTCACTAACCGGCGCTAAGCCAGTTAGTGAGCCCTATCACTTAGTGGGTGCAAACCACGGCACTAAGTAGTTTGCGCCCAGACATCTTTTTCAGTCCTGCTCAGTGCGCGTGCGGCGCAGGTGCACCTGTACTAGTGCACGGTGCGACTATAACGTTGCATCAGGAGCCGCTTCAGGGGGCACTCAATGCGCCGTTATTGTTGCACCGGGTACTAATACAGGAGCACAACAGTGTGTGCGCATTGAGCGGGGCTGTGCACGAAGTAGCTCTGCGCTGCCGTTAGTGCGCGCAGAGCTACTTAAGGGACACTAAAGGCTTTTCACAGCGGCGCTAACAGTTAGCGCCGCTTTGTGGTTATATAGCTCAATGTGATGTTTCAGCACCATAGCGTAGCGATGGTATTGCAACACAACTTGCAGTGTGAAAGAATTCTTAGGTTTGCTACCTATCAACAGAATTAGCTAAACATATGGGGATGTCATGTGTCTAGTGTATTTATAGCTGATTTAATGCATACTTTGCAGTTCCATTATACACATTTACCACTTATTACTTCCTATTACTTTTTGCCAGTCTTAAAATATTCACGTCACTGTGCATCTCTTTTAAAGGCAGTATTACATTAAGGCCTTGATTTACTAACAAAGCAGTCAATTCAATTATTCTATGTCTGCTGTCCGGGGGCAAGGTGAGTAATTGGTTTTGAAATAGAAATAAGAAACAACGCACCTGTAGGCAAGACTTTAACCACTTCACCACTGAGGGGTTTTACCCCTTGAACACCAGAGCAATTTTCACCTTTCAGCGCTCCTTCCATTCATTCGTCTATAACTTAATTATTACTTATCGCAATGAAATGAACTAACTATATCTTGTTTTTTTCGACACCAATTAGGCTTTCTTTAGGTGGGACATTATGCCAAGAATTATTTTATTCTAAATGTGTTTTAATGGGAAAATAGGAAAAAATGTGGGAAAAAAATATTCTTTTTCAGTTTTCGGCCATTATAGTTTTTAAATAATGCATGCTACTGTAATTAAAACCCATGAAATGTATTTGCCCATTTGTCCCGGTTATAAAACCGTTTAAATTATGTCCCTATCACAATGTTTGGTAACAATATTTTATTTGGAAATTAAGGTGCATTTTTTCAGTTTTGCATCCATCCCTAATTACAAGCCCGCAGTTTATAAAGTAACAGTGTTATACCCTCTTGACATAAATATTTAAAAAGTTCAGTCCCTAAGGTAACTATTTATGTTTTTTTTATTGTATTTTTTTTTTACTTAAGGTTTAAAAAATTAAATTGGGGAGTGTGGGAGGTAATGAGTTAATTTATTGTGTAAATGTAATGTGTTTGTATATGTAAAATGCTTTAGGGTGTAGTTTAACTATTTGGCCACAAGATGGCCACAGTGTGTTTGTTTACATGCGACCTGTAAGCGTCCGGAAGCAGTACGAGGCTGAGAAGATCACAATGATCGCGCTGTTTCTAATAGAAGCAGCGGATCATTGCGGGGGCTTAGATCAACGAACAGGAATGGATTTTCCCGTTCATTGATCTCCGGGCGGCGGGAGCGCGCGCACCAGTGGCGGGAGCACGGACAGCGGCGGTAGCGCGGAAGGTACGGATTTCTGCGTCCCTGTTTTTTTAGAGGGGGGAAAATGGACGGAGAAATTCGTACCGCGGGGGGTTAAGTGGTTAAGAAGGGAATCCAAAACCACTTGGCTGTATGATCATCATCCAGTATATGAATACTGTGGCTCCAACCATACAGTTAGACTTAACAATCCACATTTTAAAAACAAATAATTAAAGGGAACCTGAAGTGAAAGAAATATGGAGAACTGTACTTCCTTTTAAACAATACCAGTTGCCCGGAAGTCCTGTTGATCTCTTTGGCAGCAGTAGTGTTTGATTCACACACCTGGAACAAGCAAGCAGCTAATTTAGTCATACTTCAGTCAGAGCACCTGATCTTAAAGCTTGTTCAAGGTCTATAGCTAAAAGTAGGGATCAGTGGAACAGCTAGGAAAATTTCAACTTGGGAGAGGGGGGATCAGCATAGGACACACATCCCTTGAGAATGGCACTGTGTAGAGTGCTACCAAGGGGCGCCCGATTGTAGCCTATTTCAAAACTATATTTGCAGAAATAACATTGATGTCAATGGAGGCGCCTTTTTCATACAGGCAGCTCAGGCGCCCTTTTCAACGGATCCCGGGTTTCATTCCACTTTAAGCAAACCAAGAGCCTTATCTATTTGCTATAAACACCTCACAATCCTTGCAAGATCCCTTGCAATTACCGGTATGTATCTATATGACACTTATATTTGCAAAAAAAAAATTCTCTACCTCCTTCTCATTGTATGTTCTAACATTGTTAGTTCTGTTTGCGATGTTTACATTTGTTTCCTATAATTGCTGAACTAGCCACTGCTTCAAAGACATTAAATGAGAATAAGGTTTCTGCTCATTAACACTTACAACAGCAAGCTGTTTCAGACCTGATCACTTTAAATATCCCTTTTGCTTTCCCTACATAAACAAGGTTTTTGCTCTTACTGTATTCCTCCCTTGTTAATAGCTTAACCTACATAATTATAAACATGATTTTCATAGCTGCTATTATACTTATCTGGCACAGAAAATGATGATGGTGAAAATGGTGATTTAATAATCAATAACAGAAGTACAGGGAATGGTCCTTCAGAGATGCTTTTATATAGGAAAGGAGGGGTTGCCCATTGTTTAAGTAAAACATTTGTGACACAGGGATGTCTAATTGACGTGAGTAATGTACTTTTCAGTGGTTGCTTGGATGTGATAATGTGCTGAACCCACAGGGAGTTCATTCACATACGTGGCGCTGCCTTTCCATTGCTACTGCGAAAATAACCTTTCCCCTTCTTTTGTCTGCTGATAGTGTGAACCAAATTGCTACTCTCCGATAAGACCACTCCATCCTGTGTGCAGCCAAAGGGTTGTAAAGTGTAAGTTAAATAAAAGCTCTTTACCGTTTAGGTGAGTGTTCATTAGCAAAGAACCCTGTAGGCTTGAAGGAGCACAAAGGGAAAGAAGGAAATATGTAATGAGAGAAAACGAAATATTGTCTATGGGTGTTCTGCAGAATGTATTGTTTTTGTAGACGTTGTTTCTGGAACCTGCAAAAACCAGGAATCTTGGGACCTCCCAGCAAAATTTCCATTTGATTTTCTTGTTACTAGTAAAATATATTTTTTTAAATGACACTTGAAGTGAGAGAGATATGGAGGCTGACATATTTATTTCCTTTTATGCAATGCAAATTGCCTGGCTGCACTCCTAATCCTGAGTCTTCCAGGCTGCATTGCCAATAGGGTGCCCCGTCCGTTTCCAAAACGGACATACCATCAAAAAATAGAGCAATTTGTAAATTTCCATGTCCATGGAAAATATTGCACAACATTAAACAAAAAAAGTATCCATGGTCAACAAAACCAAGCAACCACTGCTCTTGCTCTTCTAATAGCTTGCTCAATAGATTTCCTAGGGTAACCCCTTGCTAGTAACCTCTCTTTTAAATCAAGTGCTGCTATTTCAAATCCTTCATTATCTGAGCAATTCCTGCGCAAGCGTATGAACTGTCCTATCGGAATATAATTATATTGTATTGATACTTCCACGCGTTCTCCCAATTATTAATTATGTTTATATATTATGATTATTCTAATCTATTAGCAACCGCTCTCTTATATGTGGGTAGTTATTTATGATTTATTTTGCCCTAGCCGCTCGATGTATTGACCCTCCGCATACAGCATCATCGGGTATGCGCCGCTCAGTCTATGCGACCGCGAGGTTGCATAGCGGAGTGACGCATAGGGGGTGTGGCCACGCCTCCTGCAGCGTTCGGCGGCATACAGCGTGTATTTAAGACGGACCATTTTTATCTCCGAAGAAGCGCCGTAGGAGGTGCGATACATGTGAGGTCTCTTGTCTCCGGCGGAGCTGTGAGGGTCAGTGCAATTGATACGGTGAGGCCATTATCTTTATAATACTGACAGCGATTACATGCATGTGTTCAGGAATATTGCATTCAGGAGTGGGTGCTGCTCAGTTTATCATGGTAACATATATGTGATTTGTCATAGATTTCCTCACCATCATTGCCCGATTATCATTAATTCATTACTTGATCATTTATACATTCCCTCTCAGCCACACTGGAGATTTGTTTTTGTTTTTATTTGTTTGGATATGTCATTAAATAAAATTTATATACTTTTTCCACATGAAGTCAGTGGTTGCTTGGTTTTGTTGACCATGGATACTTTTTTTGTTTAACGTTTCCGAAACGGACATAACGGCACCCGTGCTGATGCAAATTGGCATCCATATCCAGAGCAGGATGGTCCACTAGGCAACCTAGGCAGGTGTTTGGGGCCTAGTGAGCATCACTTGGCATCTGTCCCCTTCTTTGACCTCTGTCCACTTCCGCTTACCAAAAGGACCACAAGGGGGTCCCAAATCTACTACCTTGCCTAGGACCCCATTACATCTTACCATCTCAGTCTGTATCACTTTGCTGTGCCATGCTCGGCTATGGAGATGTGAATATTAGTGATGGGCGAACAGTGTTCGCCACTGTTCGGGTTCGCCCGGATTTTGGCCTGTTCGGGTTCGGTTCGGCACCCCCCGAACACCTCATGGTGTTCGGGAGGGTGTTCGGGCACGCTGCCCGAACCCGAACAGGCCTTCTTTGTTCGGCCGAACACAGCCGTGTCCGGCCGAACATAGCCCCCTATAGGGTCCCAGCATAAAGGGAGAGCATGCCCGAGCGCGGGGGGGGGTCGTAAATGCCCCCCACCCCTCCCCGCTAAGCTCTCCCTTCTGCCGGTTCCCTATAATGTTAAATTTAAGCTCCCCAAAAGTACCTGAGGAGGAGGAGGGCAGGAAGCGGGCAGCCGGAGATGCTAGGCGCTAGTACCATCTGGTACTTCCGCTCTCTCTTGACGCACTTCCTGTTTACATTTGAAGTCGCGTCAAGAGAGCGCAGAAGTACCGCGATGACGCGTACGAGGGTACGTGTCATCATGTAGATGACGTGTACCCTCGTTAGCATCATCGCGGTACTCCTGTAGATGATGCGTACCCTCGTACGCGTCATTGCGGTACTTCTGCGCTCTCTTGACGCGACTTCAAATGTAAACAGGAAGTGCGTCAAGAGAGGGCGAAAGTACCAGATGGTACTAGCGCCTAGCATCTCCGGCTGCCCGCTTCCTGCCCTCCTCCTCAGGTACTTTTGGGGGGCTTAAATTTAACATTATAGGGAACCGGCAGAAGGGAGAGCTTAGCGGGGAGGGGTGGGGGGCATTTCCGACCCCCCCCGCGCGCGCTCGGGGCATGCTCTCCCTTTATGCTGGGACCCTATAGGGGCCCCAAAGGGACATGTTCGGGTTGGGTTCGGGGTTCGGCTTGAACATGCCGAACATCAGGGGCATGTTCGGCCGAACCACACCGAACCCAAACATCCAGATGTTCGCCCAACACTAGTGAATATGTGCTAAGATAATCTGCAGCATGCATCATTTTTTCCCTACGATTCTGATGGAGCCTATTGATTTCAATAGGCAGCGATTCTGCATTCAAAATCACATGCAGAAAATTGCCGTGCAGGGCGGGTTCTAGACTTTTTGCTGCCTGAGGCAAACTTGTGAGAATGCGCCCCCTGATTTGGAATGATTACACAGCACCCGACAATTGAACACAGCTCAACACAATAGCACACTGGATGGCTGTGAGTCAGTGACAAACACACTGCTCCCTCTCAGCCACTTCATTCCTTCTCAAACAGGACAGTCAGGACAGCATTGCCACCTCCTCCCTTCTGCTGTGCAAGTCAGATGAAACACTGCTACTCTCCTGCCTCCCCCTCCTCACTCACTGTCAGTCTCCTCACACAGCACAACTAGCTGCTTTTCCCCAATGATGACCTCCTCACCTCGCTCTCCTCTCACTACTCCTCTCACTCTGACTGCATGCTGTAAACACAGTACAAACATGGTGCCCCTGTAATCTCTGTGCCTGATGCAAATGTTTCACCTTGCTTCATGAGAGAACCGGCCCTGTGGTCGTGATTTGTGTATAGTGGAAATAGGCTCTAATACTTTTAGCCATTGACCCTCAACAAGCATGCAGATCAGAAGTTTCTGACAGAAGTCTGACTAGATTAGCTGCATGCCTGTTTCAGGTCTGTAATTCAGATACTGCAGCCATAGAGGTCAGCAAGACTGCCATGCAACTGGTATTGCTTAAATGGAAACAAATATGGCAGCTTCCATATACCTCTCACTTCAGATGGTCTTTAAAAAGTGTTACAAATCCTATAGATAGTAGGGAGTGGGGATGAGGAAGAAGAGACCAGGTAAACATATGGACCAGAAAAGGAAGCACACATATAATCAGGCTAATATACAACACATAGCCCAGTTTAAGTCCTTCTTATGCCTGGTACACACAATGCGCTTTCCTGTCAGATTGATGGGTTGAATCGATAATTCCCACAAATTTGATCATGTCTCCAATTGATTTTCTGATCGATTTTGTGCAGAAGTAATCAGAAAAATCATTGGAAAATTGATAGGCAACCTGATCAGACCTGTCAGAAATTATCAATTTGGCCCATCCATGTGATGGGAAATTGCATGGTGTGTACAAAGCATTATGTAATAGGGGAATTTCTCACATCGTTGTTGAATATAGAAAGTTTTATAGTTAGTGTATAGAGGATCATTTATAGTCAGTATTTAAAGAGTAACTGTTAGCCCCCAAATTGAAATTTAAATCTGTATTGCAATGTTTTATTTAGTATTTCAGTGAACCAAAAAGCCAATGCAGAACTTTAAAATCAATCTAATTTTTTTACAGTGTAACCTTTTTCCCCGCTCCGGACGCAAAGCCGCATATCTGATACTGCTTAGCATGCAGAGCATGCCTATGTCTGCCCGACCCCCCTCTCCCCACCAGGACCACTTGCCAATATATTCTCCCCAACAAACAGCTGACCGCTCTGACACGGAGACAGAGCGGCAGCACTTCCAGCGCCGTCACCGCAGAGCAGCCGCCGCCGAGTCACATGTGAGAGAATCACATGTGAGAGATGCACGGCGGCGGCTGCTCTGCGGTGACGGCGCTGGAAGTGCTGCCGCTCTGTCTCCGTGTCAGAGCGGTCAGCTGTTTGTTGGGGAGAATATATTGGCAAGTGGTCCTGGTGGGGAGAGGGGGGTCGGGCAGACATAGGCATGCTCTGCATGCTAAGCAGTATCAGATATGCAGCTTTGCGTCCGGAGCGGGGAAAAAGGTTACATTGTAAAAAAATTAGATTGATTTTAAAGTTCTGCATTGGCTTTTTGGTTCACTGAAATACTAAATAAAACATTGCAATACAGATTTAAATTTCAATTTGGGGGCTAACAGTTACTCTTTAAAAAATTACAGTTTTTTGGGGGACTATAAAGGTGGCCACACACCATACAATAAAATTATCTAATTGTACAGCAATTCGATAAAAAATATTGGATTTTCCCAAAAAATCTAAAGCTTTTTTTATTCAAGCAAGAAATCCAATCGGATTTTCAGTTTGTATTCGATAAAAGTCTATCAGGAGTGCTGGATTTTTCTGATCAATTTTTATGAACATTGAATGGTGTGTGGTCAATTTCTTCATATATACTTCCCAGCAAATTTCTCAGTGCTTTCAATAATTTTTTTTTCATAATTGGGTAACCATTGACCACACGTTGTGGTACACTGGTCAGATATTTTAAATTTTACATTCAGTCAGAAAAATTGATTGCAATTCTTGAATTGAAAAGATATTTAAAAAATTGTATGGTGTGTGACCACCTTAAGACTCACTTTTTCTCCCCAAAAGTGGAGAAAAAAAAGTCAATGCGTCTTACAGTCCAGATGCAGGGAGTTCCTGACTTGTGAACGCCTGCCAATACCAACCTCCAACCCGCCACAATGTCGGGGACTCTCTGTATGGTGCCCATGCAGAGGAGGACACAGGGGACAAACGGAGAACACAGGGGAACACAAAGGGACACAGAGGAAGACACAAAGGGGCATAGCGGAGGACACAAGGAGGACACATGGGGATACAGCAGGACACAAGGTGGACAGAGGAGGACACAGGGAGACACAAGAGGTACAAGGGGGCATAATCCACTTGCCCCATTCACCATGGATGCACCAGGTTCAGAGTATATATATTTTCCCATGGTTTTAAATCTAGGTGCGTCTTATGGTCAGGAGCGTCTTATAGTCAGAAAAATATGGTACTTATATTATTATTATTATTATTATTTATTGTATTTATAAAGCGCCAACATATTACGCAGCGCTGAACAATAAATATATACAATGATACAAGGATGACATACATAGGGTTATACACATAGAACAAAGTTATACATACAAATTGTACAAAATACATGATCATGCAATATGGGCTGGTTAGGTAGGCCCAGTAATACAAGTACAGGCTGTCATAGGACAGGAGCACATGATCCTGTAGATTACACTAGGGAGTGGAGGACCCTGCCAGAGGCTTACAATCTAAAGGGAGGGGTGGAAACACTAGGGGGGGCTGTTAAATATTCCTTAGAGAGTTACTGTGTGGTAGGAGGTGGGTAGGCAATCATAAAGAGGTGGGTTTTGAGGGCTTGCTTGAATGTGTTGAAAGAGGGAGCAAGTCTGATGGGTGGTGGAAGGGCATTCCAGAGGGTGGGGGCAGCTCTTGAGAAATCCTGCAGGCGGGCATGGGAGTGTGAAATGCGCGGGGTGGTGAGGCGAAGGTCGTTGGAGGAACGGAGGGGGCGACCTGGTGTATACTTGTGAACAAGCTCCGAGATGTAGGTAGGGCATGTTTTGTGCACAGATTTATACGCCAGGCATAGAATCTTGAAACTTATCCTGAGACGGATAGGGAGCCAGTGCAGGGATTCACAAAGGGGAGATGTGGATGCAGAGCGGTGCGAAGAATGGATGAGTCTTGCAGCCGCGTTCATCACTGATTGAAGGGGGGCAGTGCGTTTCAGGGGGAGGCCAGAAAGGAGTGAGTTACAGTAATCAAGGCGGGAGATGATGAGGGCATGGATGAGCAGTTTGGTCGTGTCCGGGGATAAGAATGGGCGGATCTTGGAGATATTACGGAGGTGGAAATTGCAGGCTCTTGTGATGTTTTGGATGTGTGGGATGAAGGAGAGGTCAGAGTCCAAGGTGACACCCAGGCAGCGGGCCTGGGAGGTAGGGAGAATGGTTGTGTTGTCGATTGTGAGGTGGAAACCTGGGATGGGTGCAGCAGCATGGGGTGGAAAGATCAGGAGCTCAGTTTTGTCTAGGTTAAGCTTTAGGAACCTAGCTGACATCCAGGAGGAAATTGCTGAGAGACACGAGGAGACCTTGTTTATGGTGGTGGCTGAGAGATCGGGGGTATGGAGGTAAATCTGAGTGTCATCTGCATAAAGGTGGTAATTGAAGCCCAGGGAGGAGATAAGCTTGCCAATTGAGGAAGTGTATATGGAGAAAAGAAGGGGGCCTAGAACAGAGCCCTGGGGGACCCTAACTGAAAGGGGGGCAGGAGTTGAGGAGGAGCCATTGAAGGAAGTGGTGAAGGAGCGATTGGATAGGTAGGAGGAGATCCAGGCCAAGGCAAGCCCATGGATGCCCATGGACTGTAGTGATTGGAGGAGGAGGGAGTGGTCAACAGTGTCAAATGCTGCAGAGAGGTCAAGGAGGAGCAGGATGGAATAACTGCCTTTGGCCTTGGCAAGGGTAAGGTCATTGACCACCTTGGCGAGGGCTGTTTCAGTTGAGTGCGCAGGTCGGAATCCAGACTGTAGGGGGTCAAGTAGGGTATTGGTGTTGATGTATTGGGTAATGTGCTGGTGGACTAGGCGTTCGAGGAGTTTAGAAGCATAGGGAAGGAGGGAGATTGGGCGGTAATTTGAGGGTAGGGATGGGTCGAGTGAGGGTTTTTTCAGCAGGGGAAGCACAGTGGCCTGTTTGAATGCTTTGGGGAAGATTCCTGTGGAAAGGGAGAGATTGAACAAGGAGGTGAGGACTGGGGCCAGGTCAGGGAAGTGGGGACGAAGAGTATTCGCGGGTACCGGATCACAGGGAGAGGATGTGGGGGGGGGGGAAGCCACTAGCAGCAGGCTGACTTCATCAATGGTGGCAGGAGCAAAAGAGGCGAGGGGTGGATGAGACAAGGGAGCCGCTGGGAGAGAAGGCAAGGGGAAAACCTGAGACGCATTGGTAAGGGAGGGATGGAGGAGGGAATTTTGCAATTTTAGTGGTGAAGTGGTTGGCAAGGTCATTGGCTGAGAGGGAGGAGCTGGGAGGGGGAGGAGTGGGGTTGAGGAGGGAATTGAAGGTAGCAAAAAGCTGTCGAGGGTTGGAAGCTTGGGTTACAATCAGTGCTGCAAAGTACCTTTGTTTAGCCTCAGAGAGGGCAGTGTGGAAGAGTAACAGTTTGGCCTTGTAATCTAGGAAGTCAGCATTGAGATGTGATTTTCTCCATTTCCGTTCGGCTGCTCGAGTTTCTTTCCTGAGGTTACGTGTGTGGGTGTTGTGCCAGGGTTGGGGGTTGGGGGGCTTGATAGGGCGGAAGATTGAGGGGGCAGCTTGATCTAAAGCAGATGAGAGGGCAAGGTTATATTGTGCAGCCGCTTCATTGGGGCATGTTAGGGTGGGTAGGTGGGAGGAGAGGGAGAGAAGGGGACTTGCTAGGACATTTGGGCTGAGATTACGTAGGTCTCTCTGCCATCGACCAGGCTGAGGGGTGGGGAGAGAAGTTGTTGGTGGGGAGATAGTGAAGGTGAGGAGGTGATGGTCAGAGATAGGGAAAGGTGCGATGTCCAGGTTGCTGAGAGAGGTGGACTTTGAGAATATGAGGTCAAGAGTATGACCAGCGCGGTGGGTGGTGGAATTTGTGTGCTGAGAGAGACCAAGGGATTTGGTGAGGGAGAGTAGCTACTTATATTTTAAAGTACCCCGAATGCAGAGTAGCCAGGGCTGGGGTGCTATCTGTCAGGCAAAGGAGGCAGTCCCCCCATGCTACTGGACATCCCCCCAGTTCTCCCTCGACTGCTCCCGGGGCCCTGCTTGCATCTTCTTCAGACCAGTTGCATGTTATTTTGTAATTACCTGCACCGGGTCACTTGGGAGCAGACAGGGGGAGACTTGGGGAGGGGAGGTTGGCAGCGGGGTGGGGGGAGGGTGGCACAGGGCTGTAGTGCTCAGGGGCCAAATTTGTCGGGGGGAGGCAGTTACCTTTTGTGGAGCATTTTAGACAAGTTACTCTCCTCTCGACTGGAGGAGATACATCATCAGTGGAGACAAGAGGTGAGCAACTTCTCTATGCTCCTGCTGCCACGCTACTCTGCAATCCAGTGAGGAGGGGGCCCATTGCAAGTCTCTACAAGTCTTGCCCCACTGCAGTTGCTATGGGGATCCTGATGCCATTGACCACCTACACTCTCCTTAGCAAACTGGTTTGAGCTTGAGACCTCCAGTGAAGAGCAATTTATTGTAACCACTTGTGCCTCCACAAGGTGAGACTTACATCCTCTTTTCCTTCCCTTCCCTTAAAGGGGCACTATGGCTAAATTATGCTTATATTATCATTTAACCACTTAAGGACCACGAGATTTTCTTCTGATCGGTGCTGCGTGAACTCTCCAGCCCGCAGCATCGATCAGGAAATAGCCAGGGCGATCAGACTTCCCCCCTTTTTTCCCCACTAGGGGATGTCCTGCTGGGGGGGTCTGATCGCCGCCGGCTGCCCGCACTTTCCGGGGGGGGGCTCTTCAAAGCCCCCCTCCGCAGCGCTTTCCGCCCTCCCCGGCTTTCCCTCCCTCTCCCTTACCCTGTGAGCGGCGCAGGACGGAGTTCCGTCCTGCGCCGGATAGGATAGGCTTCTGCCTATCAGATGCCGGCGATCCCCGGCCAATCAGAGGCCGGGGATCGCCGGTCTACGTCACGGCGCTGCTACGCAGCAGCGCCGTGTGTTGTAAACAGCGGGGATTTCTTCCCCGGATGTTTACATTATGCGTGCGAGCCGCGATCGGCGGCTCGCACACTGTTCACGGAGACAGTCTCCGTGAACTAGCATCCATGCTATACCACTAACGACCCGCCGACGCCTATGGGCGTTAGGCGGTCGTTAAGTGGTTAATATAAAATATAAAATATGTGCAATTGTAGCAATGTGTAAGACTTGTATTGTGGCTGAATAAAACTCTGTTTCAACATTGATTTACCCTAAATCAGTGCTGGAGTGCCATCGCCAGAGAAAGATTCCATTCTGCAGGAGGAGGCTGCCTTATCAGATGTTTCATCTGTAGTTGTAATCTCCTAATCTCCCCCTTTGATGTACCGGGATGTACCGGGAAAGGTTTCACCCAACGTCTAACTGCACATTAGTGCTGCTACAGCTCCTCTGGTCTGCCGTACATCTCAGGACAATGACGTACGGCTCTATTGAAAAAAATGATCCCTGCTGAGGGCCTGAGGCCCCCCTTCAGAGACACACGCAGGACACAGGCTACACAGCACTTGCGTGTGCTGAATCAAGACACTGAAATCCTTTGCATAAGAAGAGAAGCTGGTCTCCATGGCAACTGACAACAAGAGGTGTCATTGCCTGTGCCAGCTTCTCTGAAGTGGGGGCCTCAGTCGGGAGCATTTTTTTTTATCAGAGCCGTACGTCATTGTCTTGAGACATACGGCAGACCAGAGGAGCTGTAGCAGCACTAATGTGCAGTTAGACGTTGGGTGAAACCTCTCCCGATACATCAAAGGGGGAGATTACAACTTCCAGTGAAACGTCTGATAAGGCAGTGTAACGATTGCGGAACTATTTCCGTGGTCAGCGCACAGGACGCGCGCTGACACAACGAAAATTCTCCACAAGCGTGTAATACGAGAGAACCCAGCTATGCTGCTATGCACCTGTAGAGGGAGATTCCCACCGGCAGATGGAGCTGTGGAGTGCAGACGAACACAGCCTCTGCACAACCACAGATGCCAGAAGGGAATTATACGAGTTGGAGTGGAGCAATGCAGGGCAAGATCGCCCTTAACCTCCTGAGCGGTATGGACGAGCTCAGCTCGTCCATCACCGCCGGAGGCTGCCGCTCAGGCCCTGCTGGGCCGATTTTCTTCAAATAAAAAGCAGCACACGCAGCCGGCACTTTTCCAGCCGCGTGTGCTGCCTGATCGCCGCCGCTCTGCGGCGATCCGCCGCGAGCAGCGGCAAAAGAGGGTCCCCCCAGCCGCCCGAGCCCTGCGCAGCCGGACCAATCAGTTCCAGCCAGCGCTAAGGGCTGGATCAGAGGCGGCTGACGTCAGGACGTCGGCTGACGTCCATGATGTCACTCCGCTCGTCGCCATGGCGACGAGGAAAGCCAAACAAGGAAGGCTGCTTATTGCGGCCTTCCTTGTTTATTCTGGGCGCCAGAGGCGATCGGAAGAACGCCTCCGGAGCGCCCTCTAGTGGGCTTTCATGCTGCCAACTTTCAGTTGGCTGCATGAAATAGTTTTTTTTAATTAAAAAAACCCCTCCCGCAGCCTCCCTGGCGATCTCAATAGAACGCCGGGGAGGTTAAAGAGAGAGAACACAGGGACAGAATGTATGTGTGTCCACCAATCTAGTCGCCACCCAGCGACGATGAACACACAACAACGGAAACAAAGTGGGAACGCAATCGCAAGAGTAGCGATTGCCAATAGTGACACAAGACCGAGCTAGACAGAGCACAAGTATAAAGAAAGAGCACAGAGACAGAATTAATGTGTGTCCACCAATCTAGTCGCCACCCAGCAACGGTGAACACACATCCGCAGAAATAAAGTACGAACGCAATCGCAAGACTGGCGATTGCCAACAGACACAAGACCGAGCAGGACAGAACATGAGAGTAGCAAAAGGCACAGCAAGCAAGAACAATCAGAACATCAAGGAAAATAACAAACGCTAGCTAAATGCGAACACCGCACTCATTCGCAACAGTAAACGCGTTATAGACACGTTCACCACGCATTAGGCGCCCAGTGATAAGCGTGCCACCCTAACTAACCAATACAACACAAACACGAAATAGAGAACGCGAGCGCTTGCTAAACGGTTACCTCACCGAGCCTACAGCAAGCGTTCGTACCAGACAAGACAGAGAGAAGAAGTAGCCAGCAGCAACCGCAGCTCTGGCCTACACTCCCAGACAGAGCACAGAAGGAACAACCGCTGCTACCGCTAGAGCGGATGCGATCCAGACAGACAAACAGATGGGGCTACCAGTAGCAACCGCTGCTCTGGTTAGCACCCCTAAGGCAGAATACAGAAGGAAGCACTGCCACTACCACTAGGGCGAATGCAATCCAGACAGATGGAGCAGCCAGTAGCAACCGCAGCTCTGGCCTACACTCCCAGACAGACAGAACGATTTCCTGTCGACCACCGATGGCGACAAGACAATCAAGACAGAGAGACAGAACAAGGCAATACAGATAATACAACCTGACTGCACTAGAAGGGATGCCTAGAGAAGTCCCGAGGAATTACTCTAAGATAATCTTAGCAAACGACAGCAAGGCTGACACTCCAGGAGAATTTGCAGGAACAAACCATCATGACCAGCAAGGGATTCTGGGAGAACATGGTATTTATACTGCAAGCCTTCAAAGGAGGCAGCTAGGCAATTTGCATGACAAGTGTATGCAAATTCCTCAGCAGAGCAACTCTGAAACTTGCAAAGCGAAGACAGGTGTCTTTTCCAGAGACCTGCAGCATTCAGACCTAAAGAATGGACAAACAGCTGTCTGCCCGTGCAGACAGCTGTGCAGATCGTTACAAGCAGCCTCCTCCTGCAGAAAGGAATATGCTGGTTCAGCGTCGCTTAGCTTTCTATGGCTATGGGACTCCAGCACTGATTTAGGCCCGGTTCACATTAGCGGTGGCCGTCCGGAATCGCCGTGCCGGAGCCGCACCGCTTGCAGAACGGACGGAACGGACGCACGGCATAGCAATGAAAGCCTATGCGTCCGTTCACATGCGTCCGTTCTGCCGGACCGGAGCCGGACCGGATCCGGGCCGGATCCGGACTCCGGCCTCCGTTCCAACATGCGCTATTTTTTGATCCGGCTCCTCCGGCAGCCGTATCCGGGGCGGAGCCGGACTGCACCATCCGGCCAATACAAACCAATGGGAACCGGAGAGCGCACAACACACTGGCTGAGAAATCCGGATGTTCTACCCCACTTCCTATGCGGATTGTTGCGGCGATATTGGATGGGGACACATGGGCAAGCATTTTGGAGTGGAGCAGCACAGCTGGATCCGGATCCGGAGATGTTGGCAGCATGTCGCAGGTGGAGGTGAGTGCTAAACAGCAGAAGGCCTGATTCCACAGGTCCCCCTTCTGCTGACCTCCCAGACCCCAACATTTTTTTTGTTTTTTACGTTACTTTTGCCAAACGGATCCGGATCGCATCCTGATGAACACCTGATGCAACCTGACCGGATCCGGATCGGATCTGGATCAGAACCGTACAGTTCCGATCCGGATCCGGTCCGGATCCGGTCAGGTCATCCGGTCCGTTTGGCAAACAACCGCAAGTGTGAACGGGGCCTTAGGGTAAAGCAATATTGAAACAGAATTTTATTCTGCCACAGTACAAGTCTTACACATTGCTACAATTGCACATATTTTACATTAAATGATAAGATAAGCATAGTTTAGCCATAGTGCCCCTTTAAGGACGTGAGCCCTACATCTGTGTAGTTCGACGGCTGCTGCACAGAAATTCCACAAGTGTATTGGCAGTTGCGGAAGTTATGAGGGACATATTATTATAATTTTCTTATTTATGTATCGCCAACATCATCTGTAGCGCTTAGGTGATATTCAAATAGGAACTGTTGTGAAAATAAAATCATTAATAAAATTGCTTAATTTTTTACAATATTAATTTATAGATTATTTAGTCATTGTTTGCCCATTGTAAAAACTTTCTTCTCTCTGATTTCAATTCTGAAATGTATCACTGATGCTGACATTTTTAGTTCTGCCAGGTGATCTGTATGGACTGTTTGTTTACTGAGAGTTCCATGCACAGAGGGAGATGCTGCTTGCTTGGCAATTGGAAAAAGCCATTATTTCCCACAATGCAATGAGGGACACAGACATTAAACTGTTAGGGCCATGGTCATGACATCACACTGTGAGAGGGGTTTCAATAAAATATCAGCCACACAAAAATCCCTGATGATCTATTTAAGAAAAGGTAAAGATTTCTTGTTGGAAAAAGGTTATCAGCTACTGATTGGGATGAATTTCAATTCTGCATTAAAGTTTCTCTTAAAGGTTAAGTATTTATCCAATACAGGTAGTCCCCAGTTAATGAACGAGATAGGGACTGTAGGTTTGTTCTTAACCTGAATCTGTTCTTAAGTCAGAACACTGTGCTATCCCTGTCCTTTGTGCCTCCAGTGTCCCTCTCTGTCTCATCTCTATCCCCCTCTGCGTCTCCTTGGTCTCCCTTGTGTCTCACTTGTGGCTCCTTGTGTCTCCCATGTGCCTCCTTGTGTCTCCCTTGTGCCTCCTTGTGTCTCCCTTGTGCCTCCTTGTGTCTCCCTTGTGCCTCCTTGTGTCTTCCTTATGCCATCTTTGCTCCCAGAATGCATCAAATGTCCAGCTATGCCCTCATTCCTTGCCCTCATTCCTTAAGCAGAGTAGGTGCAGCGAAGGACACATCAGGGATGTCTTACCTGTTCCATGGCGTGTAACGTCCCATCGTGCTGCCCAGAAGCTGCGCGGTCCGCCCATCTGCCTTCACTGTTCCCCTGGTGGCTTCTCTTGCATCGCATAATGACGCAATCAGGAGAAGCCCCCTAGTGGCAGCTCCTCCTAACTGCGTCATTACGCGATGCAAGAGTAGCAGCGGGGGGAACAGTGAAGGGAGATAGGACGGGCCGCGCAGCTTCTGGGCAGAACGGACGTTATACCGCCATGGAACAGGTGAGACGTCCCTGATGTGTCTTCTGCTGCGCCTACTTTGCTCAAGAAACAGGCAGTAGAAGCGGTAGTCCCCACTTTGTGACGTCATTGCGGTGGATCGACTCCCGAAAAAAGGTTGTAGGAATATGAATATAACTGTTGAGACAACAATGGGACATTAGTATGATATTGGGTGACAGAATCCAGGGAGAGAACTGATGGAACATGTGTGCATCAGAGTCCATATCGTCTTAAAAGATAATACTGAGAATTATGTAAATGTACGCTTCACCCTGCTGGGCTGCTTTTTCTGATTTTAAGGTGCAAAACTGTGTTCACAAATCAGTTAATGTTATTATGATTCAGGGTCATGCACTTTGTTTGTTTTGTTTGTAGACATAGAAACAGACCGACAAATCCTATCATGTGTTTCTCAGATGCCAGTAGTTTTCAGACACTTTATCTCATCTAAGCCTTTTAATATAAGACAACTGTTTTCTTTTTCTTTTGATCCCAGTACAATTTCCATCCTTGTATGCACTGATGCATTCTCATTTGAAGACTTGACACTAGAATTTCATCTTGCTAGTTTCTAAGGCATCTTGGGAGCTAAAACCAAAGCCTATTTATGTTTAGTATAAAGACATGCAAATAGCCACATAAAGCATGCATGTTTTCCCAAACCTGATTTAATACATTTACAAGGCAGCTGCATGTTCACACATGCAGTGGAGGGTATGTATTAAAGTGTACTTAAAGGGAAGGTTCAAGCAAAATAAAAAAATTAGTTTCACTTACCTGGGGCTTTTACCAGCCCCATGCAGCCATCCTGTGCCCTCGTAGTCACTCACTGCTGCTCCAGTCCCCCGCTGGCAGCTTGCCGACCTCGGAGGTCAGCGGGCCACATTGCGTACATTTTTACGCATTCCCGCTAGTGCAGGAACATTAACACATACACTTTTACGCGTAACTGGTTCAATGCGTAAATTTTTACGCATTGAACTAGCAATGCGTAAAAATGTATGTGTTAATGTTCCTGCACTGGCGGGAATGCGTAAAAATGTACGCAATGCGTCCCGCCGACCTCCGAGGTCGGCAAGCTGCCAGCGGGGGACTGGAGCAGCAGTGAGTGACTACGAGGGCACAGAATGGCTGCATGGGGCTGGTAGAAGCACCAGGTAAGTGAAACTCATTTTTTTATTTTGCTTGGACCTTCCCTTTAATGGAACAGGGATAAGCATAGGTACATATAGTATTAGCCCTATCTGTTTTCCATTACAGAAAGTGTTAAAAAACTAGATTTGTTATATATGCAAATGAGCTTGTTGAACACTTTGTCAAAATCAGTCACATTTTTAAAAAGTAAGAGCTCCTTCCCACTAAGGGTGGGCATAACATATGTGATGTAGCGTTCTGGGTGACAACATGCACATCATATGAAAAAATGCTGCATTTTTTCCCAAACATGGACACACATGATTTCCCACAATAGGAGAAAACAGCTCAATGATTTTTGGGTTGTTACAACTAATACGAACTGTATACGCATTCCATGTCCAGATATTGGATGGGGTTTTAATAGAAGCCAAAAGAGCTTCATCCCAGTGAGAAAAGGCTTCAGATAAGGTTTTAGAGCGTTCAATGGGACATTACTTCTGTTTGCTTTTCAGCTCAGCAAAGCACATTTGCTATGGCAGCTGTTAAAATTAAGTCTTAAAATGAAGTCTTTAACTGAAAAAAAAAATATGAGACTCGGTTCTATGTTCTATTTATCATTAGTAAAACACATACAATGAATCATCTTACATGTTTATTTTCACTTCAGGGTTGCTTTAAGCGAACCTTTGCAGATCTCATCCTAAAAATCAGCGATACCTAGAAATGCCAAATGAGGACTTAATTCAATACCACTCAGCTGTTTTGAGACTCCAATACCCTAGCCAGTCTGAAATGTAATTAATCAGTCTAAAAATCGCCTAGCCAGTCCAAATGTATTACTGAGAGTAATTAAATAAGGGTTCAGTTGCTGTAGTGCTGATAACATAATATATACCTCCCAACCAACCTCCCGATGTAATACATAGGGAGCCTACTGCTGAAACCATATATCCTACCATTCTAATAAAGGTCTTTACGAACATTCTTTATTTGGGGCCTTAACCATAATCCTTAACTGACAACCCATGTCCAGGATTCGATTTCCCGCTCGTCCCCGCTGGCGCCGTTTATCTTCCGCTCGATTCCCTGCCATTGTCCCCTTGCAGGGAGCGAGCAGGGAATCGGTGGTGGGGAGATCTGTCCTGTCGGATCTTATCAATCGAGCCGCATCAGCGGCTCAATTGATAAGGAACATCGCCGGACAGTTAGTGGCAAGACTATAGATACTCTGTAAAGCATACCAGAAGGTGTATAAATACAAAATAATAATACAGTAAAACCCCTGTTATCCGGAACTCAGTTAACCAGAAGTCTCAAGCAACCAGAAAAAAAATCCTGGCCTTTCAGGATGCATAAATCTACTTTAACACTATTTTATTACCGTATTTCGCGCCGTATAAGACGCTCCGGAATATAAGACGCACCTAGGTTTAGGGGGCAAAAAACAAGGAAAAAAAAATAAATATACTAAACCTGGTGCGTCCATGTTCCAGGAGCGTCTTGTTGATGTTCTCCCCCAATTGGTGTCGTACTGTGTCCCCTTCTGTCCCAAGTGTGTGTACTACTGTCCCCAGTATGTCAGTGTGTGTCCTGCTGTCCCCAGTATTTCCCCTGCTGCCCCCAGTAAGTCCCTAATGTGTGTTCTGCTGTCCCCAGTATGTCCCCTGCTGCCCCCAGTAAGTGTGTGTTCTGCTGTCCCCAGTATGTCTCCAGTGTGTCTCTGGTATATACCCTGCTGTCCCCAGTATGTCCCTAGTGTGTCTTGCTGTCCCAGGAATGTTCACTGCTGTCCCTATAGTGTATGTCCTGCTGTCCCCAGGTGTTCCCTGTATGTCCCCAGTACGTGTCCTGCTGTCTTCATTATGTCCCTAGTGTGTGTCATTCTGTCCCTAGGTGTCCCCATTTTGCCTACCGTGTACCTCCCCGTGTGGTCCGCAAACACCCACCGCCGCTTGTGACTATGTTCCCCCTGGGTGGTCCACAACTGCCACGTATATGTCCGCAAACACCCGCCGCTTGTGTACATGTCCCCCTCTGTGGTCCGCAACTGCCCGCTTTTGCCCTCACATGTGTCGCCGCTGTCCCCCTGTGTAAATAGCTGGACCCCACTCATCTTACCTAAGTCAGTGCCTTCTGCGGGGATTGGAGACCCGCTTGTACCCTCACTTGTGTCGCCGCTGTCCCCCGGTGTAAATAACTGGACCGCGCTCATCTTACCTAAGTCAGTGCCTTCTGCGGGGATCGGAGACCTGGCTTCACTTCCGCACTTCCACTCTAGTAATTGCTTCTGCTGCGTCATCAGCAGAAGCCTTCACTAGGGGGAGCCGCGTGTGTGAAGCCAGGCCTCCGATCCCCGCAGAAGGCACTGACTTAGGTAAGATGAGCGCGGTCCAGTTATTTACACCGGGGGACAGCGGCGACACAAGTGATGGTACAAGCGGGTCTCTGATCCCCGCAGAAGGCACTGACTTAGGTAAGATGAGCGGGGTCCAGCTATTTACACAGGGGGACAGCGGCGACACATGTGAGGGCAAAAGCGGGCAGTTGCGGACCACAGAGGGGGGACATGTACACAAGCAGCGGGTGTTTGCGGACATATACGCGGCAGTTGTGGACCACTCAGGGGGAACATAGTCACAAGCGGCGGCGGGTGTTTGCGGACCACACGGGGAGCAATGAGCACACACGGGGCAGTGCAGGGAATCCCCGACGTGGCGGCGGGTTGCGGTTTGGAAGTCGGGGATTCCCTGCCTTTGCCGTATAAGATGCAGGAACTTTTTCTCCCCATTTTTTGGGGAGAAAAAGTGCGTCTTATACGGCGGAAAATACGGTAAGTAATAAACCTCTGTTACACTAAATTAAAGAGAGTCTGAAGTCATTTAAATTACCTCTATTTACTGCCCAGTTATCTTAACCACTTTGTCCTCCTTGACGTATAAAAACGTCAAGGAGGACATGCGCCCTCCCGCGGCCGATCGCGCGCGTGCACCCGCACTCCCGGCCGCGGATTCGGTAGCCCAGAAATCAATGAATCAGGCTATGGTGCCGATCACTGATTCCTCTCCCCCACAGAAAAAGCGACAGTTTCTCTCGAAAGCTTCGCTTTTTCTGACTCTATGTCCCTCTACGTCATGTAAACAAACTCAAGGTTGCCATCTTGTGGCCAAAGAGTAAAACTACATCTATAACTAAAAAAAAATTACACTACACAAATATTTCCCTAAATAAAAGACTATTTACATCCCACCCTCCCCAAAATACCCACATAAAATTTTTAATTAAAAAAAACATTACAATAAAAAAAACACAAATATTTACCTAAGGGTCTAAACTATTTAAATATCTATGTAAAGATGAAATATTTCTATTTTTTTTTTTTTAAATATAAGCTTGTAAATAGTGATGGATGTAAAACGGAAAAAATGCTCTTTTATTTCCAAATAAAATATTGTCGCCATACATTGTGATAGGGACATAATTTAAATGGTGAAATAACGTTGACAAATGGGCAATTACAATACGTGGGTTTTAATTATGGAAGCATGTATTATTTTAAAACTATAATGGCCGAAAACTGCGAAATAATGAATTTTTTCAGTTTTTTTCTTATTCTTACTGTTAAAATGCATTTACAGTAAGGTAGCTCTTAGTAAAATGTACCCCCCCCCCCCAAAAGAAAGCCTTATTGGTGGCGGAAAAAACAAGATATATATCAGTTCATTGTGATAAGTAGTGATAAAGTTATAGGCGAATGAATGGGAGGTGAACATTGCTTGGATGCATAAAGTGAAAACGACTAAGGGCTTAAGTGGTTAAGAATTAAGATCAAAACTGATTTGCTGCATCCCCGCAGCAGAACAAGGTATTTATCGCTCCAAAATCCCTGGGACAAAATTCTGTGATCACTTATTGGTAGAGGCAGAGCTTTGCGCAGTAGCTCTGCCTCTGTTTCATTCAATCTCTGCCGATCTCTGCCTCTCGCCACCCCTCTCAGTCTTCTTTCACTTAGAGAGGCGGTGAGAGGAGGAGATCAGTGGACATTGACTGTACTGGAGGCAGAGCTACTGCACACAGCTCTGCCTCCCCCAGGCAGCAAAATCTATGACCCAGAAAGTCGTGGAATTTTGCCCCGGGATTTTAGGGTGATAAATACCTCGTTCTGACGTGGGGATGTGGCGAATCAGCTTTGATCTTAATGCTTAAGATAACTGGGCAATAAAAAGAGGTAATTTAAATGGCTACAGACTCTGTTTAAGTTTCTCTTTGTCCTAATTTGTTTTTAATTACTGTATTTCAACATGAACACAGATGTTATGGTAAGTGTACTGCGTGGAGTATAGTACACTTTTTAGGCTAGGCCTATATTTAACATTGACTCTCAAGCACCAAGGAACTAAACTTATCGGGCATCAGCCAATCCCCGTTGGTGCTGGATAAGGGGGGTTTTATTGTAATAAAATTTACCCACATGCAGGGATGAACAACGGATTTCATCCTGATAATTAATGCAGCTGAGCGGATGGGTGAGGGGGGGGGGGGTTAAATTTACCCAGCAGCCTTCTTCTTTCATTCGTCCCATGGCGCCTCCCATGCTGCGTTCCACGCCACGTCATGTGACTACAAACACTTCCTTCTTCAACCCGGAAGGAGGAAGTATTTGTAGTGACGTGACCGCCACATGGAACGCAGTGTAGAAGGCGCCGTGGGAAGGATGAAAGAAGAAGGCTGCTGGGTAAGTTTAACCCCCCTCACCCATCCGCTCAGCTGCATTAATAATCAGGATGAAATCCAAATGAAACTCATTCAGATTTCATCCGGGTTTAATCCATTGCTCATCCCTGCCTACATGCTCTGTGCTGCATTCCCATTGATTCCTGATCACATGACATGCATGGGGATCTTGCTCTATGCAAGCATATGGTGTCTGGCTGCTGCTGGTAAAAAAAAAGTGTGTGTAATATATTCATTAAAAGGAATAGCAGCCTATCTACCTGACATTTATCTCCTAAAGTAGATTATTCAAGTTAAAAAATAAATCACCAAACCCACCTATCTAGAGAGGGAAGTAGAGAGGTAAAGCACAAAAAATGGAAGCAGTGTGGAGACCGCTCTTTCACAGAAAGATTGATTGAATCAGGAATTACGGACAGCCTTACATGTTTTTAGGTAAATGTAGAATTCCCTACTAGAAATTGCAAAGCACTAACGCAATCGCTAACGCTTTGTGTAAGTGTTTTGTAAGTGATTAGGTATTGTATTGAGCAGTGGCGTAGCAAAAGGAGGTGCAAAGGTTGCGACCGCTTCGAGTCCCATAGGCCATAAGGGCCCTCCATTAACCTTCCTGGCGGTAAGCCCGAGCTGAGCTCGGGCTATGCCGCGCAGGAGGATATCTCTGCCCCTGGTGGGGCGATTCGCCCCATTTAAAGTGCTATCGCCCCATTTAAAGCAATCGCCCGCACGCAGCGGCGGAAGAGGCCCCCCCTGCCAGAGCCCTGTGCTGCCCAAACCAATGAGTTCCAGGCAGCGATATGGGCTGGATCGGAGGCGTCTGACGTCAGGACGTCGGCTGACGTCCATGACGTCATTCCGATCGTCGCCATGGCGAGAAGGAGAAGCCAAATAGGGGAACGCGTTATATACGTGTTCCCCTGTTTGCTATTGATGCTGGCGACGATCGCACTAGAGGGACACATGCGCCCTCTAATGGTGTTTCATGTAGCTACCACTCTGGTAGCTTTACATGAAACAAAATTTAAAAAAACAAAACGATGGATTTCTGCCTATTTGGCAGAAAAAATTAACCGCCAGGAGGGTTAACCGCAGTTTAGCTCTCCATTGGTCCTGTGCTTGTAATAATCACTTTTATAGGTGATTTAAATAGTAATAATCATTAATAAAAACTTTTCCTCACCCCCCCCTTTACCTCTGATACTGTGGTTGTCCTTGGCAGGTTTTGGTGCACGGTATCAATTATTATGTATAGAGTGCTTGGGGGGGGGGGCAATGTAAAACTTGCACCGAGTCTTAAAGCTCCTTAGCTATGCCACTGGTATTGATCTCAAACGATTACCCCTTAATCGCTCCATTGTGCACAACACTAGAGACTTACATTAGCAAAGCGCTTTTGAAAGCGCCAGTGATTATCTGAGCTCCATAACGCTCAGAAAGTGCTCTCGTGGGCCCCAGGCCTGAGGAGGAATTTGGGAAAACTGACTAATACTTTTGAGATTTTGAGGAAATGTATTCTTAATCAAATATCTTAGAAACTGAATAGAGAATAAAAAATATCGGGCTTGATTCACTAAAACCATTATAACTCATATCACGGCCGTTTTCATGTGCATTTTCGCGATTGCACGTGATCACGAATTTACAAGCGCAATTGCAATATTGTTTTGTGCGGAAATTTGTGGTTGAGCGCAAAAACGCACATTTGTGTGCGCAAATTCGTGATCGTGTGCAAACGCGAAAATGCGCTTGAAAACAGCAATGATATGAGTTAGCACGGTTTAGTGAATCAAGCCCATTGGATGAACCAGACAGTTTTCCTCATTCCATCCACTTCTCAGTGGTCTTGAGAGAGCCACTGTGTTTATTTGTAAATATAATATTCAGATTCGTACTGAGGAACTTATACTGCATGCCTGCTCTATTTTACTGAAGGAAAGGTCTTGCAAGGACTCGATGGCATTTCAGCTCTTAGTTTGCTGCATGTGTTTCTGTATGAGAGCTGTTACTGCACAGATATAACTGTGACCTAAGCAATAATCCTCTCAGAGTGATACTGCAGTTTATCTCGTATGCTGGATGTTACTTCGAGCGAAAGAAGCTTAGTTTCTCACTCATCTGTATCTGCAGCTGCAGCCATAGAAAAGCTGTCAGTGCACAGAAGTATTCCTCACAGAGTGATAGAGGAAATATTTATGTGAGAGTGTTGCTAGTGTTGGGCGAACACCTAGATTTTCGGGTTCGCGAACGTTCGCCGAACATCGCCGCGATGTTCGGGTGTTCGCGCCGAACTCCGAACATAATGGAAGTTAATGGGGACCCGAACTTTCGTGCTTTGTAAAGCTTCCTTACATGCTACATACCCCAAATTAGCAGGGTATGTGCACCATGGGAGTGGGTACAAGAGGAAAAAAAATATTTGAAAAAGAACTTATAGTTTTTGAGAAAATTGATTGTAAAGTTTCAAAGGAAAAACTGTCTTTTAAATGTGGAAAATGTCATGTTTCTTTGCACAGGTAACATGCTTTTTGTCGCCATGCAGTCATAAATGTAATACAGAGAAGAGGTTCCAGGAAAAGGGACCGGTAACGCTAAGGCCCGGTTCACATTAGCGGGCGCCGTCCGGAATCGCCGTGCCGGAGCCGGACCGCATGCGGACCGGACGAAACGGACGCACGGCATAGCAATGAAAGTCTATGCGACCGTTCACATGCGTCCGTTTCATCCGGACCGGAGCCGGACCAGATCCGGACTCCGGCGTCCGTTCCAACATGCGCTATTTTTTGGTCCGGCTCCTCCGGCTGACGTATCCGGACCGGAGCCGGACTGTTGCATCCGGCCAATGGAAACTAATGAGGACCGGAGAGCGCACAACACACTGGCTATAAAAACCGGACGTTCTACCCCACTTCCTATGCTTTCTCTATGGTATGGTGGCCATTTTGGATGGGGACCACATGGGCCCAGCGTTCACAGAGTGGAGCAGCAGTGACTTCATGCTGGAGCTCTTTGGCAGCAACATGTCTGACAATATGTCTGATAACGAGGGGGTGAGTCCCTACACAGCAGAAGACCTCATCCTACAGGTGCAGCAGGTACCAGCCCTGTGGGACAAGGGGGATGCGGACCACAGCAACATCAAAAAATGCAGAGGCCTGTGGAAAAAAATTGCCAAGCTGTATGTGGAGGACTTTGAGCACTTGAGCAAGAAACAGCAAGGCACAGAGGGTATGTTGACTAGAAGTTTTTTGGGGGGCTTGTGGTTAGCTTGTGATGTATTCCACTTTTGCTATGGATTTGTGTCACCCACGTGTTGCCCATCCACCCGTGGCCCACCCACCTGTTACCCACCCACCTGTACCCCACCTGTGATGTATCCAACCAACCTGTACCCCACCTGTGATGTATCCCACCCACCTGTGATGTATCCCACCCACCTGTACCCCACCTGTGATGTATCCCACCCACCTGTGATGTATCCCACCCACCTGTGATGTATCCCACCCACCTGTACCCCACCTGTGATGTATCCCACCCACCTGTGATGTATCCCACCCACCTGTGATGTATCCCACCCACCTGTGATGTATCCCACCCACCTGTACCCCACCTGTGATGTATCCCACCCACCTGTGATGTATCCCACCCACCTGTGATGTATGCCACCCACCTGTACCCCACCTGTGATGTATCCCACCCACCTGTGATGTATCCCACCCACCTGTACCCCACCTGTGATGTATCCCACCCACCTGTGATGTATCCCACCCACCTGTACCCCACCTGTGATGTATCCCACCCACCTGTGATGTATCCCACCCACCTGTGATGTATCCCACCCACCTGTGATGTATCCCACCCACCTGTACCCCACCTGTGATGTATCCCACCCACCTGTACCCCACCTGTGATGTATCCCACCCACCTGCGATGTACCCCACCTGTGCACATAAAACATACACAATGACCAATTATTAAACATCAATTTCTTGTAAAAAATTAACACATTTAAAATCACTTAAAAACTTGAAACTACAAAATAAACACATTTCAACAAAACATATTAAAAACCAAACATTCACCCTCGTCCTGGTGGTGTGTTAAAATAAAGTCTCAGTTGGTCCCTGTTCCGCAGTGACACTACCCTTGGCCTGCTTGCATACCTCCGCAGGGGCATTAGTGGAAGCACATTCGGGGGTTCCGGAGTCTCTCTTTCCTCCTGCCGCACAAAGTTGTGGAGGATGCATGCTGCCTTCACCATGACAACTGCGTTGGCCGGTTTCAGCAGCATGGGCGTGTGGAACACCCTCCACTTTGACACCAGGATCCCAAATGTGCACTCCACCATTCTCCTTGCACGGCTGAACCGAGCATTGAAGTGTAGCTGGCTGGCATCAAGTCCCCTGTCTGGGTACGGACGCATTACATGGTCGGACAGGGCGAAGGCCTCGTCCCCCACAAACACATAGGGGTAGGCCGGTGCCCTTGTCCCAGGCCAGGGTCTGTCACGGGGGAGACGCAGTCTGCCTTCCTTCAGCAGCCGGCAAAGGGTCGTACGCTGGAAAATTCCAGAGTCATTGGAACTACCGTACGACCCCACGTCCACGTACACAAACTTGTAGTCCGCATCTGCCACTGCCATTAGAACAATGCTAAAGTACTTTTTATAGTTGAAATAATGGCTGCCACTCCCCACGGGTTTCTTAATCCTGATGTGTTTCCCATCCAGTGCGCCAACACAATTAGGAAACTTGCACTCGGTCCAGAAGCCCTGGGCGATCTCCTCCCATTTCTTGGTGTCTGGCACAGGCATGTATCTGGCCCTCAGTCGCGTCCAAATGATCCTCGAAGTCCTCACGACGATGCCTGCCACCGTGCTCTTCCCAATACGAAATGTCACATGTAGCGATGTATATGTTTGTCCAGTTGCGATGTACCTACAAGAGAAATAATCGAAATCAATTTTTCATGTCGTTACAGGAGAAAGGTTCAAGACAAGGTGGCGCAATATACGTGATGCATACGTAAAATGGCTACGGAAGAAAAAACTTGCCGAACGAAGTGGCAGTGGTGGGGGAAAGCGACCAAAAGACTACCAATTTGCCAAGCAATTATCTTTCATCAATGAAAGCTTGGAACCTAGACTGTAAGTACCACTACTGTGGGCAGGAACTGAGAACTCATTTTAGCAGACAACTACCATGACTTCGGCCATGTATTGAACTGGCCTCAATTCCCATGGCTTTAGCGAACTTTTCTCAAAAGCTTTATCAAACGTTTGGTAGAAACGGTTGATAAAGTGTTTGATTAGTGTTTGCTAGCTCTGTGAATTGACGCCACATGCTGTTTGGCACACCAATAAATATTTTTTTTTATCTACAGGACTGAAGACAATTTGGAGCAAGAGGAACCGACCCAGGAGGCACGCTTCAGCAGTGAGGAGAGCGTGTTGGATGATGAGGTCGCCGATGTCACCTATTGCCCCGAGGAGAGGAGTAGGAGGAGGGAGTCCTTCGCTATCCAAGCTCTCGGCTTTGATGATGACTTGGGAGAAGAGAGCTTGGATGTTGAGGTTGCAGGACCGAGTGTGGCAGAAGCTGCACCTCCACAATCGACCGGTATGGAAGCTCCAGGGGACCAAGAACAAAGAGAGGAGCACAGAGAGACTGCAGCACAACCAGCGCGCAGGGCAACCCCGACGCAAGCCAGAGGACGGGAAGATGTTGCCACACCACCAGTGAGGAACACCCCACCAGTGAGGCGTCGAGGTACCCTCCCCCCAACAAGGAGAGAGACAGAGTCCGAGATGTCCGGGGCTGTCTCCGGACTTCTCGGGATTCTGCAGAGCCACCAAACTCTCATAACCCGGCAGTTGCAAGATGAGGACAGGGGCCATATCATGGAGCAGTACAAGTCCCACATCACTTCACTGCAATGTGAGCTCGAAGCTGTACATGGGCACTACAGGGATGAGCTTAAAATGATGCATGAGATGCACAGAGGAGAAATTGACCAACTGCGTGCGAAGCATCATCAGTCGGTGGGCCAGCTGCAGAACATGATGCAGCAAATGCATCAACAAAGCAAGGAACTGCTGAAATTGCAGGCACACCCGTGTTTTCACACTGTGATGTCTCTACTACCATATTTGGAAAAGGTGCCTTCCCAAAACATGATGGCGTGCCATTCCACTTTGCTGGACACGATCAAACAACACATGGACACGCCATTGTTGCAACCACCAATTTTTAGACCCCCACAACCTACAGCGGTGCCCCCCTGGCAATCATCACAGATGTACACCGGCTACAGAGGCAGTCAATATGGGCCACCGCTGTCAGGGTCCAGCTCATCCACGACCAGCACCCAAGAGAGTCCAGATTTCCAGGCAGCAACTCCCACCTTTTCTAGTAGTGGTGCCGATCCAATTTGAAAAAAACAGTCATATTGTTCCTGGACATGCTCCTCTGAATACCTCCGATCCTCGGAGGAAGGATACCATCCCAGGGCTTTTTAGCCCAACCTTTTCCCTGCCCCATCTCCTTCAACCAAGGTTCAGAGGTGTTCAGATGACCATGTCAGGGAACTTTTGTTTTTGCTGGACTTGAACTTTAGGGCCTGGTGTCCCCGAAAGACACTACCTGGGTCACAACCTTGTGCCTGTTGCACTGCACCTGTAGTCCTGCACCTGTGCCTTTGATTCCTCTTGTTCCTTACTTTGTTGTTGTTCCTAACCACTTGCACAAGACCCTTGGAACCATGGATGAAGGACACCTTGACTGGTCGGTGAGAGGCCTAGCCTTTTCACTGACCTGTGTCCTTCATCTATGGCTCAGAGGGTCCTGTGCCAGTGGTTAGGTTTTTGAAAGCACTTCAATTTTAGGGCCTGGTGTCCCCGAAAGACACTCCCTGGGTCACAACCTTGTGCCTGTTGCACTGCACCTGTAGTCCTGCACCTGTGCCTTTGATTCCTCTTGTTCCTTACTTTGTTCTTGTTCCTAACCACTTGCACAAGACCCTTTGAACCATGGATGAAGGACACCTTGACTGGTCGGTGAGAGGCCTAGCCTTTTCACTGACCTGTGTCCTTCATCTATGGCTCAGAGGGTCCTGTGCCAGTGGTTAGGTTTTTGAAAGCACTTCAATTTTAGGGCCTGGTGTCCCTGAAAGACACTACCTGGGTCACAACCTTGTGCCTGTTGCACTGCACCTGTAGTCCTGCACCTCTGCCATCGGTTCCTCTTGCTCCTCACTTTGTTCTTGTTCCTAACCACTTGCACAATACCCTTTGAACCATGGATGAAGGACACCTTGACTGGTCGGTGAGAGGCCTAACCTTTTCACTGACCTGTGTCCTTCATCTATGGCTCAGAGGGTCCTGTGCCAGTGGTTAGGTTTTTGAAAGCACTTCAATTTTAGGGCCTGGTGTCCCCGAAAGACACTACCTGGGTCACAACCTTGTGCCTGTTGCACTGCACCTGTAGTCCTGCACCTCTGCCATCGGTTCCTCTTGCTCCTCACTTTGTTCTTGTTCCTAACCACTTGCACAAGACCCTTTGAACCATGGATGAAGGACACCTTGACTGGTCGGTGAGAGGCCTAGCCTTTTCACTGACCTGTGTCCTTCATCCATGGCTCAGAGGGTCCTGTGCCAGTGGTTAGGTTTTTGAAGCACTTTAATATTAGGGACTGGTGTCCCCGAAAGACACTTGGGCAGCTATGCCCTGCAACTCTTCCAGCACAAAGTTGGTGGTTGGTGTTCCTTAATAACACTGACCGGGCTATACCATAGATGTTATTTTTTGTCTTCCATGTTGGAAGAATGTTTTCATGTTGGAAAGTGGTTGTTTTTGCAATAAAGAAATTTGTTTTTACATACCTCAGTGTGATGAGTAGTTGTTCTTGTGGTGTGACTGCTCTCCTGAACGTGGTATCCTTCTTCCTAAGGTCATCCTTCACCATCTCCAAAAGGGTATCAAACCTGTCAGGAGATGGAAAGGAAGAAGCTGTTAATGTTGTTGTTTGACAAGGTGTTGGGTGGAGGATGGGGGAGGTGTGTTTACAGAGGTTTGGGAGTGTTGTGGAGGGTGGGGGTGTAGTGTGTATCTAGGTATACAGGTGTGTGGGGGTCAGGGTGGTGTGTTTAGCTAGGTATACAGGGATGAGGTGTTGTGGGGGTGAGGGTGGGGTGTTTAGGGATGGTGGGGGTTGGTGTATTTAGGCCTATACTTACAGGGGAATAGACATCCGAGTGTAGCTGTAGAACTTCTGTGGGTGTCGTCTGAGGTCCCGGTAGAGGGCCTGGAACTCTCCCTTCCTCTGCCTCCTGGCTAGTAGAGGGTGCACCCACCATCTCCTGCGAGGAGCACGCCTCCTCCCCACATAGTAGTAGGTAAACAACAGGAAGGAGAGAATTCCCAGGTAATAACACAGTAAAAAATGACTGGATCCATGGTCCCAACTGCTGTCTCTGTATCCAAGGATGGTCTCCACACGTCCAGCTGTCTCCAACAATGACCCCAGAGCTTCTGCTGACCTCCCAGAACCCCAGGTATTTATACAGGTTGTTATCTCTTTAAGAATCCGGATCCGGACCGCAACCATGTTCATACCGCACGGAAAACGGATGCAAACGGACCGGATCCGGACCGGATCCAGACCGGAACCGTGCGGATCAGGTCCGATCCGGCTCCGGTGCGGTCCGGACATCCGGTGCGGTTTTTACAAAACCGCAAGTGTGAACGGGGCCTAACCCAGCACCAGCAGCAGCACACGTGATGGAACAGGAGGAGGAGGCGCAGGAGGAGAAGACCACGCTTTGTGAGACACAACAACCCAGGCCTTGCATGAGGACAAGAAGCGTGTGGATAGCATGCTTTGTACCGCCATGCAGTCATAAATGTAATAAAGATAAGTGGTTCAATAAACAGGGACCACGCGGCAACGCTAACCCAGCAGCAGCAGACGTGATGGAGCAGGAGGAGGCGCAGGAGGAGAAGGCCACGCTTTGTGAGACACAACAACCCAGGCCTTGCATGAGGACAAGAAGCGTGCGGATAGCATGCTTTTTACCGCCATGCAGTCATAAATGTAATAAAGATAAGAGGTTCCATAAACAGGGACCGTCACCGGCAACGCTAACCCAGCAGCAGCAGCAGCAGCAGCAGCAGACGTGATGGAACAGGAGGAGGCGCAGGAGGAGAAGGCCACGCTTTTTGAGACACAACAACCCAGGCCTTGCATGAGGACAAGAAGCGTGCGGATAGCATGCTTTGTACCGCCATGCAGTCATAAATGTAATAAAGATAAGAGGTTCCATAAACAGGGACCGTCACAGCAACGCTAACCCAGCAGCAGCAGCAGCAGCAGCAGACGTGATGGGACAGGAGGAGGCGCAGGAGGAAAAGGCCACGCTTTTTGAGACACAACAACCCAGGCCTTGCATGAGGACAAGAAGCGTGCGGATAGCATGCTTTGTACCGCCATGCAGTCATAAATGTAATAAAGATAAGAGGTTCCATAAACAGGGACCGGCAATGCTAACCCAGCAGCAGCAGCAGCAGCACACGTGATGGAACAGGAGGAGGCGCAGGAGGAGAAGGCCACGCTTTTTGAGACACAACAACCCAGGCCTTGCATGAGGACAAGAAGCGTGCGGATAGCATGCTTTTTACCGCCATGCAGTCATAAATGTAATAAAGATAAGAGGTTCCATAAACAGGGACCGGCTACGCTAACCCAGCAGCAGCAGCAGCACACGTGATGGAACAGGAGCAGGCGCAGGAGGAGAAGGCCACGCTTTTTGAGACACAACAACCCAGGCCTTGCATGAGGACAAGAAGCATGCGGATAGCATGCTTTTTACCGCCATGCAGTCATAAATGTAATAAAGATAAGAGGTTCCATAAACAGGGACCGGCAACGCTAACCCAGCAGCAGCAGCACACGTGATGGAACAGAAGCAGGCGCAGGAGGAGAAGGCCATGCTTTTTGAGACACAACAACCCAGGCCTTGCATGAGGACAAAAAGCGTGCGGATATAGCAGCAATGCTTTTTGCCGCCATGCAGTCATAAATGTAATACAGATGAGAGGTTCAATAAACAGGGACGGGAAACGCTAAACCATCCCAGATGTTCATTGGTCATGTTACTTGGTTGGGGTCCTGGAGTGTTGCGTAGTCGTTTCCAATCCAGGATTGATTCATTTTAATTTGAGTCAGACGGTCTGCATTTTCTGTGGAGAGGCGGATACGCCGATCTGTGACGATGCCTCCGGCAGCACTGAAACAGCGTTCCGACATAACGCTGCTTGCCGGGCAAGCCAGCACCTCTATTGCGTACATTGCCAGTTCGTGCCAGGTGTCTAGCTTCATGCCCGGTTTCAGGTCCAGCGGTGCCAGCCACAAATCCGTCTGTACCTTTATTCCCCTCCAAATTTCCTCCCCTGTGTGCTGCTTATCCCCAAGGCAGATCAGCTTCAGCAACGCTTGCTGACGCATGCCAACAGCTGTGCTGCACTGCTTCCACGATCCTACTGCTGCTGGTGCTGGGTTAGCGTTTCCGGATGAGGTACAGCTTTGAGATGCGTTGGAGGAGAAGGAGTCAGAGAGGTAGGTGCTGCTGTTGTTATCCAGTGGGAGGGACGGCAGTGCAGCTGTTTGCGGCGTGGGCAACACCCGTGCCGTAGCAGGTGAGGAATCGCTGCCAGGCTCCACAAGGTTCACCCAGTGCGCGGTAAGGGAGATGTATCGACCCTGGCCGAACGCACTCGTCCAGGTGTCAGTGGTGAGGTGAACCTTGCAGGCAACGGCATTCTTCAAGCTTCGGGTTATTTTGCTGACCACGTGCTCATGCAACTCAGGCACTGCAGAGCGCGCAAAGTGGTAGCGGCTGGGAACCACGTAACGTGGGATGGCCACTGACATCATGCCCTTGAAGCTGTTTGTCTCCACCACTCGATATGGCAGCATTTCGCAGGCCAGAAGCTTGGCTATGCTGGCTGTTACTGCCACGGCCCGGGGGTCATTTGCTGGCAATTTCCTCTTGCGCTCAAACATCTCCGAGACAGATAACTGAACCGTAGTGCTGCACACCGAAGGGCTGTTGGTTGTTGTGTTTGATGAACACTGGGAGACCTCAAGAGCACTACTCCGGAAAGTGACAGTGTCAGCGTCGTCTGATGTTTGTGAATGTTGTGAACCACGCAATGGCTGGGCTACTGCTGCTGCTGAGGCGGGTCTGGTGGTGAGTCTGGTGAACCCAAGGGAGGCAGTGTTGCTGGTGGTACCCTGTCCTGCCGCGTTTGCCCACAGAGTGGGATGTTTGGATAGCATGTGGCGGCTCATGCTGGAGGTGGAGAGGTTGTTAATACTTTTCCCCCTGCTCAGGCGGGTCTTGCACACCTTGTAAATCGCCATGGTAACATCCTCAGTGCAGTCTTCAAAGAAAGCCCAGACTTTGGAGCACCTGCCTTGCTGGCGATTTCTGTTTGCGCCTCTTTTGCCTCTCACTTGAACTTCCACGCTTGTGGTGCCTGAAATTGCGCGCCGCCTACCTTGTGGCACAAGGCGAACTCGTGCAGCAGTGGGTTCTTCAACAGACTCATCTGTGCTGCTGCTACGACGGCGATGTTCTCGTTCACAAACAAAATCTGGGTCTATGTCCACATTGTCCATACCCTCCTCTTCCATCTCCTCAAACTCGTCATATGTCATTGTGGGGAGCCGCCGCCGTGGAGTAGAGCTCCCCAGAACAACCTCTGCGCAGCTCACTCCAACGGCGTCTGGTTATCTGGCAGTTGTGTGCGTGGTGTCGCTGCCGGTTGTGTCAGCTTTGTGCCCACTGGCTCCTTGTAACTGGCTGAGGACTCGGACCTCGTGCGTGATGTGCTGGTGCTGCTTAATCCACTGCTGGACGCTTGAGAGGTCATCCAAGTAATTATCTGGTCCTGTTCTTTTGGATCTGTGAGGGTGGTTGTCCTGGACAACATGGGCGGTATTGAGTGGGTTTTCTTGGGTGCTCCCCTGTGGCCTGTACGTGAACCGTCAGGGGAAACACCTCTTCCCTTGCCCCTCCGTCTTTCACCGGATTTCTTCCTCATTTCACTTATCCTTAAAGTACACGCTGACTGGCAGCAGTACAGTGGCAGTACAGAAATGCTATACAGTGGTGGGTGAGCGGTGTACCACTATTGCCAGCAGCGACACAGAGCACAATGCTATACAGTGGCGGGTGAGCGGTGTACTACTGTTCCCAGCAGACACAGAGTGGCAGTAAACACAATGCTATATAGTGTGGCTGAGCCGTGTACACAGAGTGGCAGTAAACACAATTCTATATAGTCTGCTATATAGTCACCCCGAACGGGGTGATGTTCTGCAGAACCCGAACAGTGGCAAACACTGTTCGCCCAACACTACTGGGAACGCAGATTTTAGTACCTAAACACATGATACAACATGTTTTTTTCCGGGGTCGGACTCTGAGGCACATACAGATGGTCCCGATCATCATCCTCATCATACAACTCTTCTCCTGAGTCTGACCCACCCACCACCTCTGCCACCCCAACATCCCCAGACACAGACCCCTCATCGTCCTCAACATTAACTTGGGATGCTGGCCTGAGCCAGACCTCCTCCTCCACATCAGGCCCTCATTAATCGCTCTGGCGACGGACCGATGGACACAATGTTCTCCTCCGGGGAGGGCTGCTGCTGACCACTGGCTGCTGGGGTGGATGTTATAGCTTGCGTGGGGCGTTGGCTGTTGCTGTTGTTGGGAGTGCTGCTCACAGCGGAGGTCTCTGAGGAACTCATGGTGAGCTCATATAGTGGTTGGCGGTGAGTGGAGTATTACTGATCCCAGCAATATACACACTGACTGGCAGAGTACGCAATGCTATATAGTGTGGCTGAGCGGTGTACACAGAGTGGCAGTAAACACAATGCTATATAGTCTGGCTGAGCGGTGTACACAGAGTGGCAGTACACACAATGCTATATAGTCTGGCTGAGCGGTGTACACAGAGTGGCAGTACACACAATGCTATATAGTCTGGCTGAGCGGTGTACACAGAGTGGCAGTAAACACAATGCTATATATAGCGTGGCTGAGCGAGGTACACAGTGGCAGTACACACAATGCTATATAGTCTGGCTGAGCGGTGTACACAGAGTGGCAGTAAACAATGCTATATATAGTGTGGCTGAGCGAGGTACACAGTGGCAGTAAACAATGCTATATATAGTGTGGCTGAGCGAGCGGTGTACTACTGTTCCCAGCAGCGACACACAATGACTGGGGGGGACCCTGGCTAGCGTGGCTGGAGAGCGAACTACCCTGCCTGCCTACCCAAAGCTAAACCCACAGAGAAATGGCGGAGATATGACGTGGTTCGGGTATTTATTTACCCGAACCACGTGACCGTTCGGCCAATCAGAGCGCGTTCGGGTCCGAACTACGTGACCCGTTCGGCCAATCACAGCGCTAGCCGAACGTTCGGGGAACGTTCAGCCATGCGCTCTTAGTTCGGCCATGCGGCCGAACGGTTTGGCCGAGCACCATCAGGTGTTCGGCCGAACTCGAACATCACCCGAACAGGGTGATGTTCTGCAGAACCCGAACAGTGGCGAACACTGTTCGCCCAACACTAAGTGTTGCTTCCACTGATAATGGCCTTTATGGTGGTGCTTTACAGTTGCTAATGCACAGCTATACTAGCAGAAGTAACTCCTGCATCTGCCGTTACCAGGGAAGTGTTGCTAATTTGCTTTTAAGGTGGCAGCTCCAGGGCCGCCTAATGCCAATCTGCATCAAGAACGGTGGGCGGAGATTAGCGGGGATCACATGCCGATGCGTGCACATCCCTGCTTGAGTGACGTCAACATTCTGCCAGCGGCGATCGCCGCTAGCAGACTGAAAACAAAGAAACGGCCATTTTTTTTCTTTGTACAGCGCTGTGATCTAATGCAGCGCTGTACTGGGGACAGCCCAGTTACTTGGCTGTCCACTGGAGAGGAAAGACAATGGATCGCTCTTATAGGCTGATGAAAAACAATATTGTCCAGCGCTCCAATCCAAACAATATACTAATCTACTCTGAATCAAAGTCTGGCTCCCTGAGCCAAAGTCTGGCTCACAGAGCGCTCTATGGTGCATTACCAGACAAAAGTTTAATTCACGCAAAGTAAGCTTCTACTTACAAGATTAAAAAGAAATATTCTCATATCTCAAAGCCAGGATGCGTCTCCAATCTCTCCGTCGCCTGGCGGTTTTCACAGCAACGGAGAGAAGGGAGATGCATCCTGGCTTTGAGATATGCGATTATTTTTTTTTTTAATCTTGTAAGTAGAAGCTTACTTTACGTGAATTAAACTTTTGTCTGGCAATGCACCATAGAGCGCTCTGTTTTTTTTTTTTTAGATTGTACCTGTTTCTTATAGGCCTATAAGAGATGATCCTGGTGATTGGATCTCGGGGGGAGGGAGAAAAAAAATAGCCCATTTTATAATAAAAAAAAAAAATCACAAATAAATTAATTAAAAAAATAATACTGCCTGCAGCAGCAATCAGAGACCACCAACAAAAAGCTCTGTCGGTGGGCAGAAAAGGGGGGTGGGTCACTTGTGTGCTACCTCCTATGGCTCTGCAGCCAGCTGTTAAAGCTGCAGAGCAATGAATTGTAAAAAATAGCCTGGTACCTAGGGGGTGGAAGCCTGTGGTCCTTAAAGTGGTCTGAAAGCCAGCATTTCTACTTTGCTCTTAAAGATTCCTCACAGCTTTAAAGCTACTATCCCAGAATTTTTTTTTTTAGCAGAACTTCACTGAAATGGTTAAACAAAGCACTTTTGTTATGAATAGCGGAGACGCCGCCGCGCGGTCAAGCGGCAGGGCGGCTGTCTCCGCGTTCAGACCGGCAGTTTCCGCGCAGCAACATGTGTCTAGTTTGCCTGGGCCTTCTAGTGCACACAGATGGAGAGCTGCGCGCGCTGGGAGGCAGGACCTTTATGCCAGTAGGAGAGGGATCAGCTGATGAGGCCGATCAGCTGATCCCAGCTGGACTTCTGATTGGCTGAGTGGCTGGGGCGACGCTGCGGAGCGCCCTTAGTATATATATATTTAGTACTTGTTTGGCAGTTGCTGGTTGTCTGCCGTTGCGAATACTTACGTGTGAGCACTCAGACCTCAGTCAGATCCTACAGTGTGTTAGAACCAGTTGGAACTGGGAATTCACACTTAGCCAGATTCCGCTCTTGAAGTTGCTGTGTTATACTTTAGACCAGTTCCAGGGTGTCGAGACCAAGGACCTCACACCCAAGTATAGGATTACTGTGTCATACCTGTGTTATACTTTAGACCAGTTCCCAGGTGTTGAGACCAAGGACCTCACACCCAATTATAGGATTACTGTGTCATTGCTGTGCTATACTTTAGACCAGTTCCCGGGTGTTGAGACCAAGGACCTCACACCCTAGTATAGGATACTGTGTTATTCTTTAGACTAGTTCCAGGGTGTCGAGACCAAGGACCTCACACCTCAGACTAGGATTGTGCGTATTGGTTAATGTTATGATCTCTGGCTTTGTTGACCTGTCTCTTGCTTTCTGATTCGGTACCTCTGCCCATCTGTCTACCTGTTGGTGACCTTGCCTGTACCCGGTTACCGAATCAGCCTTCTGTCTCTGTACCTTATCTTCTCGTGTGTTGCCGACCTGGCCTGTCTGACCCTTCTGGCTGTCACTCACACCTTGAGTGATCAGTCTTACTGTACTACTCGTGACACTAACCCTCCAGGTGTCATTTAGCTGCAAGGGCTACCTGCTCCTCAGGAAGTCCACCTTGCAGTTCAGTCAGGGGGCTCTATCCTATAGGAGTCCACTGGCTGCAGTACAGTCTGATTCCCAATCCATCAAGAAATCCTTGGCTGCAGTACAGTCTGATTCCCAATCTATCAGGGAATCCTTGGCTGCAGTACAGTCTGTCTCTCCTCCGTTTGAGGAGGTCGGCTTCAGCACAGCCAGTGGCCACCTACACCTCCGGGGTCCACTGGCTGCAGTAGAATCTGTATCTCCCGCTCCTCGGGAGATAACCCTAATTACTGTTGCACCAAACACTTTACCACATTAGGTGTCCTGTGTCTAGCTATACTGGTATTATTGGTGGTTCTGCAGATCACACATAATTGGGTATAGCATCTGTATTATTGGTGATACTGCAGATCACCAATAATCAGAATTACTCTGTGTACTGACACCATTCGTTACAGAACGGCAGACCATAAAACAATATGGACGCACTCCACAGCCGAATTGATGGACTAACCACCTCGGTGGAGAATTTCATCAGGGTGTTGGATGGCCATCAGACTCAGATTACCGCTTTGTCTGGGTCCATACAAGTCCTCCAAACGGCTGTGAATGCAGTGCGATCCCCTCCAGTTACAGACTTGCGAATGTCTGTACCCGAAAAGTTTTCTGGACATAAATCTGACTTTCAGAACTTTAGAAATCGAATAGTGTCCTATTTTGAGTTAAGACCTAATTTATCAGGAACTGAGACACAGAGAATTATGTTTATAAAGACCCTTTTGTCAGGGGATTCCCAAAACATGGGCATATAGCCTCCATGCAGAGCATGAGGCTTTATCTTCAGTTCAGGAATTTAAGGCTATGGCCATTATATATGACGATCCGGACATTGCTTCCACCGCTGAGCGGAAGCTTAAGACTTTGCGTCAGGGTAAAGATCCAGTAGAAGTTTACGCAGCTGAATTCAGGAAGTGGGCTGTGTCAGCTAGGTGGGGAACATTTGCACGGTTAGACAGTTTTTTATCAGGTTTATCAGATGCAGTTTCTGATTTGATGTTGGGACATCCTGAACCTAAATCCATTGATGAGGCTATCTCTTTAGCAGTACGGGTCGATCGCTGTTTACGCTATCAAAAACAGACCCGGGGTAAGAATACTATAAGATATGTCTCTTATGCCTCTTCCCCACCTGTGTCGCCTCCGCCTGAGTCAATGCAAATTGGACATTCAAGATTGACACAGGCGGAAAAGAATCGCAGGAAAACAGAAAAACGCTGTTTGTACTGTGCAGAGGAGGGTCACAAGGTACAGAATTGTCCTAAAAAGTCGGTAAACGCTGCCGCCTAGGTGTAGTCAGAGGTAATACCCTAGGCGCACAGTCATTACCTCTAAACGATAATCGTCTGCTCCTTCCCTGTTCTATCACTTGGGAGGGTCAGACTGTTTCCACTGAAGCCTTTATAGACTCTGGTTCAGCGGCTAACTTTATAGATCACGAGTTTGCAAAAAAATTGGGGAATCCCTTACTCCCGTTGGACCAACAGCTTTTGGTCACGGCAGTAGATGACTCTCCTCTGCAAAGTAGGCAACCCCTTTCTCGGACGCCTGAGTTGGTGTGTAATGTTGGGGTGCTACACAAAGAGCGTTTACAATCAGGGCCGGCCCCAGACTTTTTGCCACCTGAGGCAAATTTAGTAAAAAATTGCTGCCACCCCCCACCCCCGTGGGGGGCTGCCGAGCCGGAGGGGTAGCGAGCAGGACGGGGGTATTGGGCCTAGCCTGGGTCCCCCGATCTGCGCTCCTCTCCAGCTTAAATAGGAAGCAGCGGATGCCCAATAGTAAGAGGCACGGGCGGGGAGGACTCACCTTTTCCGCGTTCCAGCGTGCGCTCCACTGACGTCACTTCCTGCATCGCCGCCCACTGTATTCTAAGTGGATGGCGATGCAGGAAGTGATGTCAGTGGAGCACACGCTGGAACGCGGATAAGGTGAGTCCTCCCCGCCCATGCCTCTTACTATTGGGCATCCGCTGCTTCCTATTTCAGCTGGAGGGGAGCGCAGATCGGGGGACCCAGGCGAGGGAGGGGGGGGGTCCGACCCCCCTCCCCACCGCTAGGCCCAATACCCCCGTCCTGCTCGCTACCCCTCCGGCTCGGTTGCCCCCCCCCCCCCCCCCCACACCCACGGACGGGCGGGTGCCGCTCCTAGAAGTTTGCCGCCTGAGGCAAACGTTTCACCCCGCCTCATGAGCGGGCCGGCCCTGTTTACAATTTCTGGTCCTGCATATGGCAACCTCCATCATTATTCTTGGTATGCCCTGGTTAGTGGTTACAACTCCACTCCCCTCAGATTGACTGGGCTTCAGGTCAGCTAAAGAGCTGGTCTACCCATTGTCATCATCACTGTTTGGCGAAAGTAACCATAGGAAACACCAAGGTTCAGGTTAAAGGTGTGACTGCCAACTCAGTACGCAGAATTTGCCGATGTGTTCTGTCCTAAATCGGCAGATAAACTCCCCCCTCACCGTCCCTTCGATTGTCCCATCGATTTAAGATCTGGTTGTATGCCTCCAAGAGGTCACCTCTATAATCTATCTGGACCTGAGAAAGTAGCAATGCAGGAGTACATCAGAGAGAATTTACCCAAAGGTTTCATCCGTCCCTCTCGTTCACTAGCAGGGGCAGGATTCTTTTTTGTGAAAAAAAAAGATGGAGGCCTTCGCCCCTGCATCGATTATCGAGGGTTAAACAAAATTACAGTGAAAAATCGTTATCCGTTGCCCTTGATTGACGATTTGTTCACTCAGGTTACCCACGCCAAGATTTTCTCTAAACTGGATTTAAAGTGGACCCAAACCAAACATTTTTTTAATTAAAAATATTTAGTTGCACCACTTTGACACATACAAAGATAAATAAACACTCCTTCAAACCTATGATCATTTCAGTGCATGCTTTTCACCCTTCTCTTTTCATAACTAGGGTTATACAGGTGGCAGCCATTAGCAATTCCTCCATTGCCGGACACCATCTACTCCACCAGTTTGCCAGAAAAATCCCGGCAATTTGAAAGGAATGGAGGGGTTCCTCCAATAAATGTAAAATATTTTATATTTGTCATCATGCAGCTGAAAAAAGGCTGCTATTTAATATTATAATTTAGAAAATAGATTTTATTTCTGAAATCCTGTATTTTTAATTTGTGTCCACTTTAAGGCCCGGTTCACATTAGCGGTCGCCGTCCGGAATCGCTGTGCCGGAGCCGGACCGCATGCAGAACGGACGGAACGGACGCACGGCATAGCAATGAAAGCCTATGCGTCCGTTCACATGCGTCCGTTTCGTCCAGACCGGATCCGGACCAAATCCGGACTCCGGCATAAGACCCAACATGCGCTATTTTTTGGTCCGGCTCCTCCGGCAGCCGTATCCGGAGCTGAGCCGGACTGCACCATCCAGCCAAAACCAATGAGAACCGGAGAGCGCACAACACACTGGCTAAAAATCCGGATGTTCTACCCCACTTCCTATGCGTATTGTAGCGGCGATTTTGGATGGGGACACATGGGCAAGCATTTTGGAGTGGAGCAGCAGTGACTTTAAACGTGCTGGAGATGTTGGCAGTATGTCGGAGGTGGAGGTGAGTGCTAAACAGCGGAGGGCCTGATTCCACAGGTCCACCTTCTGCTGACCTCCCAGACCCCACCATTTTTATTCTATTTCTACTATCTTTTGCCAAACGGATCCGGATCGCATCCTGATGAACACCTGATGCAACCTGACCGGATCGGATCCGGATCAGAACCGTACGGTTCCGATCCGGATCCGGTCCGGATCCGGTCAGGTCATCCGGTCCGTTTGGCAGATAACCGCAAGTGTGAACCGGGCCTAAGGGGCGCATACAACCTAGTATGAATTAGAGATGGTGACGAATGGAAGACGGCCTTCAACACACCCAATGGGCACTACGAATATCTGGTGATGCCCTTCGGGTTGTGTAACGCTCCTGCCGTCTTCCAGGAGTTAATAAATGAGGAATTTAGGGAGGTGCTGGGGAAGTTCGTCTTAGTATATCTGGACGACATACTGATATTCTCTTCCAGTCTGTTGGAACATTGAAAACATGTCAAATTTGTGTTAAAGAAATCAAGACAGAATTCACTTTATGCTAAACTGGAAAAATGCCTCTTTGAGGTAACATCCATTGCTTTCTTGGGGTATATTATCTCTACGACTGGCCTTTCCATGGATCTAGGAAAAGTCTCTGCTGTTTTGGAGTGGCCTCAGCCTGTGGGATTGAAGGCACTCCAGAGATTTTTGGGCTTTGCCTACTACTACAGGAGATTTATCAAGGGGTACTCCTCAGTGGTCTCACCTCTCACCAGTCTCGCCAAGAAGGGTGCTGATACTTACCACTGGTCAGCAGAGGCACATTGCGCTTTCTCTACTCTGAAAAAAACTGTTCTGTTCTGCACCCATTTTAAGACATGTGGATGTCACCTTCCCCTTTATTGTGGAGGTCGATGCCTCGGAGGTTGGGGTGGGGGCTGTATTGTCTCAGCGCTCTGGTTTGCAGGGCAGACTTCACCCATGCGCTTTCTTTTCCCGTAGGTTTTCACCCGCGGAGAAAAAGTACGATATTGGCAACCGAGAGCTTTTAGCTATAAAATTGGCTTTTGAAGAGTGGCGACATTGGCTGGAAGGGGTAGAGCATACTATCACAGTTTATACAGATCATAAAAACCTGGAGGACATAGAGGGCGCCAAGAGACTGAGTCCTCGTCAGGCCCGGTGGTCTTTGTTCTTTTCAAGATTCAGATTTGTTATAACGTATACCCCAGGTAGTAAAAACATCAAAGCTGATGCTTTGTCCAGGTGTTTCGAGCCCGAGACAGTGCAGCCCTCAACCCCTGAGACCATCCTACCTCAGAGGGTAGTCCTGGCAGCTACTGAGACCTGGAAGGATTGGACGGTCACTCTGGGCCCTTACCAACAGGATATTCCAGACGGGAAGCCCGAGGGGGTAATGTTTGTACCACTACCTTTTCGCCTGCAACTCCTACATCTGTTTCATTCCCATAAGAATGCAGGTCATCCCGGAGCCACCAGAACTCAGGATTTGTTGGCCAGATGTGCTTGGTGGGCTACATTTGCAACAGATTATAATATACAGCCTATTGATCTAAACCTGAAACACCCATAAATCAATCACCACTAAATATGCTAATGGGATAAAGTTCAAGTTGCATAAATTATTAAAATCACTGCCACAGCACGGATTACTGCAATATAAAAATTAACTTTTATTGCTTATACATAAAATACCAAATCCTACAAAACCCTATATTTAAAACGCCCTCTAATAGGGTACTACCTGTGAAAGTCCCACAGTGCGCACTGTATATATGACTCAGGGCGATAAAAATCGCCTATGCACTTAATATAAAGCCTCAAATGACTGTCACAATGTCCATAAAAATATATCCATCTGTAACTGCAGTGTTCAAAAAACATCCGTATTCATAATTGCGCAATAGTCCATGAGGTAAAATAAATTGCGTAAATTTCAGCAATGCGCATAAACAATTGCATAGTCCGATTGGGCCTCAGTATATATAAAGTTCATATAAAGCCGCTAGCTGTGCTTGATATTAGCCATGAGTGTAACATAGGAAAATAAAGTATGGAACGGTCTCACCATTTGTAGTCACCAGTTGAATTCGCTGGATATTAGCGGTAGAAGTTTTAGAGACCCTGCTTCACCACTCTGGCGACGTCTCGCCTTGTGGCAGTCAGTACTCCATGTCACACTCCCGGCAAACTGCATAAGGTTTACTGTCCCAGTTAGCGTCCAACTCCCAGCGGTGATGCTGATTAGCACTGCAGCAGCACAATAGAGGCACACACTGCGGGACCAACACCCGTGTCGACCGGTTTCACCGGACACGCCGGTTTTCTCAAGACGTGGATTCCTAACCAACCTGAATATGAGATCGAAAAGATTCTGGACTCTCGCTTAGTGCAAAATTCTGTGCAGTATCTGGTCCACTGGAAAGGATATGGTGTGGAGGAAAGAACTTGGGTGCCGGATTGTCGTATGCACGCGGAGGAATTAAAGAAAGAATTTCATGACTCACATCCTGGGAAGCCGGGTGGGAAGTGTCCGGAGTCCACTCCTCAGGGGGGGGGGTACTGTGATGAATAGCGGCGATGCCGCCGTGCGGACAAGCAGCAGGGCGGCTGTCTCCGCGTTCAGGCCGGCGGTTTCCGCGCAGCAACGTGTGTCTAGTTTGCCTTGGCCTTATAGTGCACACAGATGGAGAGATACGCACACGCGCGCGCCAGAAGACAGGACCTTTATGCCAGCAGGAGGGGTATCAGCTGATCAGGCCGAGTGGCTGGGTGGCTGGGGCGGCGCTGCGGAGCGCCGTTAGTATATATAGTTCTTGTTTGGCAGTTGCTGGTTGTCTGCCGTTGCGAATACATACGTGTGAGCACTCAGACCTCAGTCAGATCCTACAGTGTGTTAGAACCAGTTGGAACTGGGAATTCACACTTAGCCAGATTCCGCTCTTGAAGTTGCTGTGTTATACTTTAGACCAGTTCCAGGGTGTCGAGACCAAGGACCTCACACCCAAGTATAGGATTACTGTGTCATTGCTGTGTTATACTTTAGACCAGTTCCAGGGTGTCGAGACCAAGGATCTCACACCCAAGTATAGGATTACTGTGTCATTGCTGTGTTATACTTTAGACCAGTTCCCAGGTGTTGAGACCAAGGACTTCACACCCAAGTATAGGATTACTGTGTCATTGCTGTGTTATACTTTAGACCAGTTCTCGGGTGTTGAGACCAAGGACCTCACACCCTAGTATAGGATACTGTGTTATTCTTTAGACTAGTTCCCGGGTGTCGAGACCAAGGACCTCACACCTCAGACTAGGATTGTGCGTATTGATTAATGTTATGATCTCTGGCTTTGTTGACCTCTCTCTTGCTTTTTGATTCGGTACCTCTGCCCATCTGTCTACCTGTTGCCGACCTTGCCTGTACCCGGTTACCGAATCAGCCTTCTGTCTCTGTACCTTATCTTCTCGTGTGTTGCCGACCTGGCCTGTCTGACCTTTCTGGCTGTCACTCACACCTTGAGTGATCAGTCTTACTGTACTACTCGTGACACTAACCCTCCAGGTGTCAATTAGCTGCAAGGGCTACCTGCTCCTCAGGAAGTCCACCTTGCAGTTCAGTCAGGGGGCTCTATCCTATAGGAGTCCACTGGCTGCAGTACAGTCTGATTCCCAATCCATCAGGGAATCCTTGGCTGCAGTACAGTCTGATTCCCAATCTATCAGGGAATCCTTGGCTGCAGTACAGTCTGTCTCTCCTCCGTTTGAGGAAGTCGGCTTCAGCACAGCCAGTGGCCACCTACACCTCAGGGGTCCACTGGCTGCAGTAGAATCTGTATTTCCCGCTCCTCGGGAGATAACCCTTATTACTGTTGCACCAAACACTTTACCACATTAGGTGTCCTGTGTCTAGCTATACTGGTATTATTGGTGATTCTGCAGATCACACATAATCAGGTATAGCATCTGTATTATTGGTGATACTGCAGATCACCAATAATCAGAATTACTCTGTGTACTGACACCATTCATTACAACTTTGTTCTGCTATTCAGCTTCAAATCCACATCCAAACTGGCGATAACAGTATCTTTGCTTACATTCCAATGTTGTTACAACAACGCGCAAACACAAATTTTTGCACGTGATAACCGTTTTTCGAGGGAAAACGAGCAAAAACGCGCGCAAAGCACTTTTTCACAGCCGTGATAACAGTTATCACGGCTTTGTGAATCAAGCCCAATGTGTGTAAATACAGTGTAACAGGTGAAAACGAGCTCTCTGTGCTTCAGGCACACACACAGTTTAAAAAAGCTCATTAGAAGATGTTAATATATAATAAAAAGCAGTTTGAATAAAATGCAATGCCAGCTTTCAGGGCAAGATAAACTACTTTCTGGAAACTTGTAATTTGTAAACAGACAATGTTACTTATGTACAAAAGCAAATATGATAACTGTATGAATAAAAAAAAGTAGGAAAACACATTTTTATTGAATGTTATGTCAGAGTTTCAGACAACTTTAAGTGGTTAATGGAACTAATGTACTAAATGTACTAAACTACTACTACTACTACTACTACTACTACTACTACTACTACTACTACTACTACTACTACTACTACTACTACTACTACTACTACTACTACTACTACTACTACTACTACGAAAGAAATAAAATAAAATAAAAATTGAAATAATTTTTTTTTACTGAATATGACTTTGTGAATAAAATAATTTTTTTTACAATATTACATAAAAAATGATTTAGCCCATGTTTTCCCACTGTAAAATCTATCTGTAGATTTATCTATCTGTAAAGTTTATCACAGATGGTGACATCTTCACTGCTTGCAGGTGCGTCACTGCAGAATATTTGTTTGTTGTTCTAGGACAATTGAAGTGAGAGTGATATAGAGGTTGCCATATTTATTTCCTTTTGAACAATACCAGTTGCCTGGCAGCCCTGCTGATCTATTTGGCTGCAGTAGTGTCTGAATCACACCAGAAACAAGCATGCAGCTAATCTTGTCAGATCTGACAATAGTGACGTAATGATCCGCACCAGCTTTAGCAGAGTGTCTTCATTTATTAGTATAAAAAGACATACATGTTAAAAAACAGAACTGTAGGGCAGGGGTGTCTCTAGCCATTTTGTCACTCCAGCTAAGAAAACCTGTAAGGCAGCAATGTTTCACCATAAGATAAAAGTAATGCGGCAATCTTTCACCAGAAAATAATCATAACGCAGCAATGATTCACTTAAAATAATTGTAATGCGGCAATGATTCACCATAAAATAATTGTAATGTGGGCAGTGTTGACCAGAAAATAATCGTAATATGGACAGCGTTCACCAGAAAATAATCGTAATGTGGCCTGCATTCACTAGAAAATAATCGCAATGTGGCCGGCGTTCACCAGAAAATAATCTTATGTGGCCAGCGTTCACCAGAAAATAATCATAATGTGGCCAGCGTTCACCAGGAAATAATTGTAATGTGGCCAGTGTTCACCAGAAAATAATCCTAATGCGGGCAGTGTTTCGCTAAAAATGTATAATTACCTGTAAAAAGAAAAGCATTTACTCACCTACAGAAGACTCCTCTCCCTGGGCGCAGCTCCCCCGACGATCTTCCTGCAGCAGCGCAGCCAGCCTCTGAAAGTCCCGCGCTGACAGGCAGAGCAGGGCTACAGGAAGATGGCGCCCGAAGCCCTGTACAGGAGACACAAATAGTCTCCAGTACAGGGCTTCGAACGCCATCTTCCCGTAGCCCTGCTCTGCCTGTCAGAAGACTATGCAGGCTGGAGCAGTGAGCTGCGGGCTGCAGGGATGAACTGGCGCGGCGTCTATTAGACGCCGCGCCAGTTCACCACAGGAGTCGCACAGTCTGGCGGGGGAAGGTGTGCACTTCCCCCCTGCGGCGGCGCCCCTCCCCCACCTGGCGGCTGGGACGCCTCTGCTGTAGGGCAACAGCAACGTATGTCTTTTTATACTAATAAATGAAGATACTCAGCTAAAGGTGGTGCGGATCATTACGTCTTTACTGGTATTGTTATCCTGTGGTGTCCGGGATTAGATCTTCTGCACACCTTACCATTCCGGATTGGATGGTTGGCCAGCAGTTAACTGCTAACAGTGCTGTTATACTGTAGTTGTCAGTTGTACTTAGTTAGGTAGCCAGTGAGTCATTGCTGTAGTCAGTGTAGTCAGAGTGTACTAGTGGTGATTAGTGTGTGTAGTGCAGGCAGGCAGGCAGGGTCAGAGTGTACTGCTCACTTGTACTCAGCTAGCCAGTCATACACTTCAGCTACTACTTACAGACACTGCCACTGCCAGTGCAGTTTATTTAGTAAGTGACATTGTGTACTGTGCTCACTGCTCACTGCCACTGGTATTAATCATCTCATTACCCAGTGATACCCTTCACTTAGGTTGTACTGTGTTCACTGCTGACTGGTATTAATCATCTCATTACCCAGTGATACCCTTCACTTAGGTTGTACTGTGTTCACTGCTCACTGGTATTAATCATCTCATTACCCAGTGATACCCTTCACTTAGGTTGTACTACTGTGTTTACTATTCACTGGTATTAATCATCTCAGTACTCAGTGATACCCTTCACGTAGGTTGTACTACTGTGCTCACTGCTCACTGGTATTAATCATCTCATTACCCAGTGATACCCTTCACTTAGGTTGTACTGTGTTCACTGCTCACACTGGTATTAATCATCTCATTACCCAGTGATACCCTTCACTTAGGTTGTACTGTGTTCACTGCTCACTGGTATTAATCATCTCATTACCCAGTGATACCCTTCACTTAGGTTGTACTACTATGTTCACTATTCACTGGTATTAATCATCTCAGTACTCAGTGATACCCTTCACGTAGGTTGTACTACTGTGTTCACTGCCCACTGGTATTAATCATCTCAGTCATTACCCAGTGATACCCTTTACTTAGGTTGTACTGTGTTCACTGCTCACTGGTATTAATCATCTCAGTACTCAGTGATACCCTTCACGTAGATTGTACTACTGTGTTCACTGCACACTGGTATTAATCATCTCAGTCATTACCCAGTGATACCCTTCACTTAGGTTGTACTGTGTTCACTGCTCACTGGTATTAATCATCTCAGTACTCAACGCTGAAAAGACGTTTGACCGTATTTCAAGACCATTTATCTACACAACTTTAGAACCCTATGGCATTGGTCCCATCTTTATCAAATGAATCAAAAATGTATATTTAAACCAAACAGCCAGAGTAAAAATCAACGGTACCTTGACACACTCCTTCCCTTTGGGGAACGGCGTGAGGCAGGGCTGTCCAATCTCCCCGCTAATATTTAATTTAGGCATAGAAGTGTTAATACGCATGATCCATTCTGACATGGAGATATCTGGGTGGCAATATAGGTAACTATGAAAGCAAACTACTAGCATACGCGGACGACCTTCTTTTGACACTAACCAATCCCCTGACCTCTTTCGAAGCAGCAAATAAAATAATAACTGAATTTTCCAAACACTCGAACTATAAAGTAAATAATGCTAAAACTTTGGTATTAAACATAAAAAGCCTTGCTGAAATATTGAGTACCCTACAACTAAGATATGGTATTAATTATACCAAATCCCATATTAAATATCTCGGTATCAATTTATGTAGTGATTTCAATTATCTATTCAAACATAATTATACACCAGTGCAAAAAGATTGTGAGAAGATACTGAGTAAAATGAAAAATGCCTAATTTAATACAATTGGGAAAATCAACTTTATTAAAATGAAAATTCTTCCTAAAATAATATTTATAGTACAAAATCTGGCAATAAACATCCAGAGGAATTGGTATAATGTCTGGAACAATATATTTCAAAATTTCATATGGAGAACACCAAACCGCAGAATTTCATATAAGATAATAAGCAGGCACAAGAAATTGGGAGGAATGGGGGCACCAAATATTAAACGATATGCCCGATGTTTCCAAATGCAAAGAATTTTAGATCTCAGGATATGCGACCAGAAGAGATTCTGGACAACATATGAAAGAAGTCTGTTTAATTATGATATGTTGCATTCGTGGCACCCCCACACGGTAGTAAAACTCCTCCCTTCTATCAGCCATCCTTTATTAGCACCTGCAATTAAAACCCACATGGAAGCTATAAAATCTATGTCAAATAGCAACACAATATCATTACTAACCACTCTACGCAATAATCCAGATTTTCAACCTGGCTTAACCTCAGGGTGGTTCAAGGACAGTGGGCTCCCTCGAGATGTTAGAATCCTAGACTTGGTTGGCCACAGGGATTCCACATTGAGGGAGATCTTTAACATAGTCAGAATGGATAATAGGCTGTGGAGCTTCCAGGTCAGGAGCTACCTTTCCAAACATAAGGATAATATACTGTAAGTAAAACCATGAACATTTATGAAAAGTGTTTTCTTCATTCGAGGGTGGGGAAGGGAATGACAGCAAATTTATATTTTCTTCTTAACAGTTGTCAAACTGATCCTCTACCTAAGTTCTGTAGAAGCTGGGAACAAGACCTAAATCATATCAAAAACTTGGATTGGGGAGCAGTATTCCAGGAAATTTGGACCCCCAGCTATACCTTATTTCAACTTGTTAATTATAAACTCATGACAAGATGGTACTTCACACCCTCTAAGATGGGTAAATTTAAAGGCGGGAATGGGAACTGTTGGAGATGTCTTACCGCGTTTGGTTCATATATGCATATGTGGTGGTCGTGCCCGGTTATACAGAACTTTTGGAGAGAGATAGGAAATTTCATTAAACTCCCTTCCCCTTTTGATCCCAGTACCGCTCTGTTGAGTTACATGGAACCTGACAGCTTAAGACATGCAAATAAACTAGTAACCCCTGCAGCAATTGTGGCCAGGAAACTTATAGCAAAATCCTGGAAGAACCCTGAAGCTCCCAGTATGGAAGAGTGGATATGGATGATGTCAGATTTTTTGCAAGGTGGCGAGGGCTGTGTGGAAGATGCTGGCACCAACAAACAAATGGAGGAATGGAAAATTGCATGGGAAAAAATAAGTAACATATAATATGAAGTTAAGTATTTGAAGTAGGAAAGATGAGGAGAAAAGAACCAAATAACCACTATATTACCAACTGAAATTGTAAGGATAAATGGATGGATGAATGTGCAGTTGCATGGATATATGTTGAAGTATAGAAGGCACTTATATGAATGTGTATGAAAGGTGAAATAAGAGTAATTGCTTTGCTTCTCAGCTTAGATATGTGACCTGTTTGTGCAGCTTAGATATGTGACCTGTTTGTGCATGCGGCCTGTCCCTCCCACTGGGCTCGCTCCGGCCCTGATGGCTCATGCATGGAGGGCATGCCCATAAAATAAGTGGGTAGTCGGAAAGGGATATTAACCACTTAATGTTAAGATGGTTAGGTGGAGTTTTTTGTTGGTGTTTGTGTTTTGTTTTTTTCCCTTTTCCTTTCTTTCTCTCTTTTTTACTATAACGAGTTTGATCTGAGCCACTGGTGAAATATTTGATATATTGTGGTGATGATGGAATGAGGGAAGGGGGGGAGGAGAGGAGAGAAAATCAAACTATGATGCAGACCTGAGACCCACGTATGATGGCTTCACAGCTGTCACATGGTCATATCTGGGTCACATACCGGCTGAGTTTGAAAAAAAAAAAAAAAAGAAGAAGAAAGAAAAAAAAATCATCTCAGTACTCAGTGATACCCTTCACTTAGGTTGTACTACTGTGCTCACTGGTCACTGGCATTAATCATCTCATTACCCAGTGATACCCTTGACTTACGTTGTACTGTGCTCACTGCTCACTGGCATTAATCATCTCATTACCCAGTGATACCCTTGACTTACGTTGTACTGTGTTCACTGCTCACTGGCATTAATCATCTCATTACCCAGTGATACCCTTGACTTACGTTGTACTGTGCTCACTGCTCACTGGCATTAATCATCTCATTACCCAGTGATACCCTTGACTTACGTTGTACTGTGTTCACTGCTCACTGGCATTAATCATCTCATTACCCAGTGATACCCTTGACTTACGTTGTACTGTGCTCACTGCTTACTGGTATTAATCATCTCATTACCCAGTGATACCCTTCACTTACGTTGTACTGTGCTCACTGCTCACTGGTATTAATTATCTCATTACCCAGTGATACCCTTCACTTACGTTGTACTGTGCTCACTGCTCACTGGTATTAATCATCTCGTTACCCAGTGATACCCTTCACTTACGTTGTACTGTGCTCACTGCTCACTGGTATTAATTATCTCATTACCCAGTGATACCCTTCACTTACGTTGTACTGTGCTCACTGCTCACTGGTATTAATCATCTCGTTACCCAGTGATACCCTTGACTTACATTGTACTGTGCTCACTGCTCACTGCCACTGGTATTAATCATCTCATTAGAACAAAGAGTAAAGATGTGAAATCTTGCTCTACAGCAGGAAATGGTCGATGTAGACCAGCAGGGATCACACAGTGGCAGCTCCTTGGGTGCTCGGCTGTGAGCAAGCTACTACAAGATAAAAACAACAAAACGGAAAGAGCGCTCCGTAGTGTGACACCTTAGATTCAAACTGGGTAAAAAGTTAAACATCAGGTATGTAAGTGACAGTTCCTGCCCAGTTCAGACTATAGCATAACCCTCACTGATAAGTAATTATAGCCATAAAACACTTTCCTGTCATTACATGGCTTCTGAGAGCAGAAAAGAGATTAAAGGGGTCAATAATTCATACATTTTAGCTCTGCCATACTTCAATGAAGGTGTAATTGAGCAGAGACAATGAAACAGTAAAAACTAGTTTTAACCGGTTCAGCGCCGCAGTGCCGAAAATCTCATGCATCCGAGCAACGTTCACCTCCCATTCATTCGCCTATAACTTTATTGCTACTTATTACAATGAATTGATCTATATCTTGTTTTTTCCGTCACTAATTAGGCTTTCTTTGGGTAGTACATTTTGCTAAGAATTATTTTTTTAATTCATTATTTCTCAGTTTTGGACATTATAGTTTGAAATTAATATACGCTACCGTAATTAAAACTCATGTATTTTATTTGCCCATCTGTCCCGGTTATTACACCGTTTAAACAATGTCCCTATCACAATTTATGGTGCCGATATTTCATTTAGAAATAAAGGTGCATTTTTTCAATTTGCGTCCATCACTATTTATAAGCTTGTAATTTTAAATAATATAATAACATACTTTCTTGACATGCATATTTAAAAAGTTCAGACCCTTGGGTAACTATTTATGATGTTTTTTTTTTTTATTGTATTTTTTTTAATTTATTTTTTAATAAAAAGTGTATGTGGGTAATTTTTGGTGTGGGAGGGAAATTGCTAATTTTAAATGAAAGATAATGTAATTCTTTAATTAAAACTGTGTGTGGGTGCAGTTTACAGTGAGAAAAGTCCTGGATGCGAACGATGTCGCATCCAGGAACTTAAATGCAGGGGAATTGTTTCCTGGGGGGCAGAAATACCACACTCTCTGGATAGAAAGCGTCGGTATTTCTGCGGGGAAGTTAGATCGGTGAATGGGAATTATATTCCCATTCACTGATCGGGGGGCTAGCGGCGGGCGGCGGGTGCGCGCGTGGGCGCGCGCCCGATCGCGCACACCACGCAGTGAAAGCAGCAGTGCCTATCTGGACGAGGAAGCTCGTCCAGATAGGCCTAACTGGTTAAATATAAACTAAAACTGTGGAATATCTAAAAAAGCAATTTTTAGGAGACTGAGGATAGATACAATTGTTTTTCTCATCAGTTTATTTTCACCTCTGATGTACTTTAAGTTATATTCATCAAAGTTCCTCTTTATTACATGGTGACAATTAACTGTTGTAAAACTGTACAGGAGCGGAGTAAGCAAGGAGTGGTATATCACACGTACAAGGAAATGGTAGTACTCAGATAGATGTATACAGGCTTTCCTGGTGTAACTCACATGTCAAAAGGCAATAGTTATTTCATTCAAAATTGATCTTGATCTTGCAATTTTCTGCTTAAAATCTCTGGGAGATCGTAGTTGCCTTGGGAGGGGGGACCCCAGGCTGTTCTTTTTTTTATTTGTACACTGTCAAAAGTTTCACTAATTGACTCAGTTCTGAATTTAGGGATTCTAATGAGTTACAGATTGCTTATTACATGCTTATTTTTAACATATAACATAACATGTACAGTACTTATTATACGCTTATGCCTCTGTGTCAGTTCAGAATTTTAACTAGGGATTTTTCTATTATGTTCTTAAAGTTACACAAAAAGATAGCTTATATCATTCTCCCTTTTAATACATGTCGAAATGACTAAACTCCATTTAGACCGTGAACTTATCCTCATTGGCGTACCTCTTAAAATTCACAGCTTTTCAGCCTCTCACTGTGACAGTCGCTGAATGTCCTCCAGTTCTCGCAGTCTGAAATTAATAAGCAGAGGAATAAGAAGACCTGCAATGGAAGATGTGCTGAGAGCATCATATCTAAACTTCTTCATGGTGAAAAAGTTATTACAGACCCTCACCATGTGAAGGCTTCAGCTCCCTGCTCATGTAACATGGAAAAGTAAGCTTCTTTTTTTTTCTTCTATAGGGATGATGTTCTGTAATCCTCAAAACTCAAGTAGTACAAAAACCCTGACAAAAATAAGCAGCTAAATGTGAATGAGGTAACAAGCTGTGTTTTGTGGATGCAGGGGCGCCTCTGGCCTTTTTGTCACTTCAGGCAAGAAAACCTGTGGCGCCTCCACAGATACCATACCACAAATAGGTTCAGACATATTTTCCCAAAAATAACAATGGTCTGTATCAGGTCCCCCACTGATCAAATGCAGATACCATGTCCCTCACAGATCAACAGCAGATACCATGTCCCTCACAGATCAGCAGCAGACACAATGTCCCTCACAGATCAACAGCAGATACCATGTCCCTCACAGATCAGCAGCAGACACAATGTCCCTCACAGATCAACAACAGCAGATGCCATGTCCCTCACAAATCAGCAGCAGACACAATGTCCCTCACAGATCAACAGCAGATACCATGTCCCTCACAGATCAGCAGCAGATACCATGTCCCTCACAGATCAGCAGCAGACACAATGTCCCTCACAGATCAACAGCAGATACCATGTCCCTCACAGATCAACAGCAGATAACATGCCCCTCACAGATCAACAGCAGATACCATGTCCCTCACAGATCAACAGCAGACACAATGTCCCTCACAGATCAGCAGCAGACACAATGTCCCTCACAGATCAACAGCAGATACCATGTCCCTCACAGATCAACAGCAGACACAATGTCCCTCACAGATCAACAGCAGATACCATGTCCCTCACAGATCAGCAGCAGACACAATGTCCCTCACAGATCAACAGCAGATACCATGTCCCTCACAGATCAGCAGCAGACACAATGTCCCTCACAGATCAACAGCAGATACCATGTCCCTCACAGATCAGCAGCAGACACAATGTCCCTCACAGATCAACAGCAGATACCATGTCCCTCACAGATCAGCAGCAGATACCATGTCCCTCACAGATCAGCAGCAGACACAATGTCCCTCACAGATCAGCAGCAGACACAATGTCCCTCACAGATCAACAGCAGACACAATGTCCCTCACAGATCAACAGCAGATACAATGTCCCTCACAGATCAACAGCAGATACCATGTCCCTCACAGATCAACAGCAGATACCATGTCCCTCACAGATCAACAGCAGACACAATGTCCCTCACAGATCAACAGCAGATAACATGCCCCTCACAGATCAACAGCAGATACCATGTCCCTCACAGATCAACAGCAGACACAATGTCCCTCACAGATCAACAGCAGATACCATGTCCCTCACAGATCAACAGCAGATACCATGTCCCTCACAGATCAACAGCAGACACAATGTCCCTCACAGATCAGCAGCAGATACCATGTCCCTCACAGATCAACAGCAGATACCATGTCCCTCACAGATCAGCAGCAGACACAATGTCCCTCACAGATCAACAGCAGATACCATGTCCCTCACAGATCAGCAGCAGATACCATGTCCCTCACAGATCAACAGCAGACACAATGTCCCTCACAGATCAGCAGCAGACACAATGTCCCTCACAGATCAGCAGCAGACACAATGTCCCTCACAGATCAGCAGCAGACACAATGTCCCTCACAGATCAACAGTAGATACCATGTCCCTCACAGATCAGCAGCAGACACAATGTCCCTCACAGATCAACAGCAGACACAATGTCCCTCACAGATCAGCAGCAGACACAATGTCCCTCACAGATCAACAGCAGATACCATGTCCCTCACAGATCAACAGCAGACACAATGTCCCTCACAGATCAACAGCAGATACCATGTCCCTCACAGATCAGCAGCAGACACAATGTCCCTCACAGATCAACAGCAGATACCATGTCCCTCACAGATCAGCAGCAGACACAATGTCCCTCACAGATCAACAGCAGATACCATGTCCCTCACAGATCAGCAGCAGACACAATGTCCCTCACAGATCAACAGCAGATACCATGTCCCTCACAGATCAGCAGCAGATACCATGTCCCTCACAGATCAGCAGCAGACACAATGTCCCTCACAGATCAGCAGCAGACACAATGTCCCTCACAGATCAACAGCAGACACAATGTCCCTCACAGATCAACAGCAGATACAATGTCCCTCACAGATCAACAGCAGATACCATGTCCCTCACAGATCAACAGCAGATACCATGTCCCTCACAGATCAACAGCAGATACCATGTCCCCCACAGATTAAATGCAGATAACATGTTCCTTGCAGATCAAATGAAGATACCATGTCCCCCACAAATTAACAGCAGATACCATGTCCCCCACAGATCAAATGCAGATACCATGTCCCCTGCAAATCAAACACGAAGAGTCCACAGCACCACGTCAGTAATATATAGCTCTTTTATTGTTTAAAAAGACAAATAGATAGCCATAACAGCTGTTATGGCTATCTCTTTGTCTTTTTAAACAATAAAAGAGCTATATATTACTGACGTGGTGCTGTGGACTCTTCGTGTTGGACTTTACTTGACCCATTCAGGGCTACTGGGTCTATCCACTCTAGCACACGTCTGTCCCCATCTGGGTGCTGGTCTACCTGGTCCCTGCAGATCAAATGCAGATATAATGTCCCTCACAGATCAAATGCAGATACTGTCACGGAACAGCCGTGAGAAATGCAGGCGAGTCGGGAAGATTCACGCAGTCGATTTTCTGATCGCTAGATTTGCGCAGTCATTGCAGCGATCAGAATGACATTTTTTCTTTTCCTGAAGTATGTTTGCTGACCAGTGAAGTTAATGTTTGTGTAAATTAACTTGATCAAAAGAGTCACTTTGCTGGCCAGTGACACAGAGGTGTGAAACCCTAGCCGGAATCCTTGTGTAATACGTCAAAGGTTGTTCTAGCTGGTCAAGCTTAGGTGGTAATTAACACCCCAAAAGGTTGCTTTCATCCAGGGGAAGCCAAAAGAAGCTAGCTCCACAGGGGTCCACTGAAGAACTCACCGATGGGGAACAGATTTAAAGGCATGTGGATTATGATTTCTGTCTGTTAAATGAAAACCGTGTAGAGCACAGCTATGAAATTCATATAGTCTTATTCATTAAAATCTGCCCAATGTGTTGATATAAAATTCATAACAATAACCTATCCAGTTATTGGTGTACGACTCTTCTCGGGGACAGGACAGCCTAACGCACTAATGCAAGATGTCATATTAATTGGTATTTTCTGACAATTATGAATCCGCTGTCCGCCTAAATATGTCATTTATCATTTATAGGTTACAGTGTCTTACAATGTAAGCTCAAAATTCCCCTAGGAGGAGGTGGGCTGTCATTGGTGGGTAATTCAGAGGGGGCAGGCGTTGCCACACCCCTAAACCAGCTTTATTAAAAGCACATTGCCAGCAGGCGGACTTCAGTCCTTCATCTTAACATCATCTGGATTACAACTAGACCTGCTGCTGGGCAGAGGACCACCCAGCAGCAGCCATCATGGAACTGTAACATCTGCTTGGATTACAAAATATGCTTAAAACTGAAACCAAGGACTTTGCATTTCAATTTCCCAGAAGGATATATTTCCACGAACTTAAGTATTTTCTCCCTTCTTATTTTCATACTGGCTACTAATGTTTCTATAATTGATTTTAATGATTTTCTGTATATATTAATTATTTATATTGCATTTTTAATAAACTATGCTAACGTAATTTATTTGTTCGGCTACACCTATTATTCAGCAACACAATACTGAACCCTGGCTTCTGAAGAGTCGCTACTATTGTTGATAGCTAGATAAAATAGAGTGTGTTTAACCGTTTACTATTTGCAGGTCTAGAGTCAGTGGGTTCCTCTGTCCCATGGTAACAGAGGTGGTGGCAGTTATACCCTGAAATAGTGTGTAATTTGTATTACCGTACCTCACAGGCTCCCTTCTAGTCGGTCTGCCGCCAAAATCTCACTGGTTTCTGCGCACCGATTGCGACCACAGATTGCATGGTCTGTGTGCTGAAACCGATTGGAAGGCACCATGTCCCTCACAGATCAAATGCAGATACCATGTCCCTCACAGATCAAATGCAGATACCATGGCCCCTGCAGATCAAATGCAGCTACCACGTCCCTCACAGATCAAATGAAGATACCAACAGCAGATACACCACCTAGCACCCAGCCGCACACGTACCACAACCTAGCACTCAGCCACACACGTTCCACCGCCTAGCACCCAGCCGCACACATACCACCACCTAGCACCCAGCCGCACACTTACCACCACCTAGCACTCAGCTGCACACATACTACCACCTAGCTGCACACGTTCCACCACCTAGCACCCAGCCGCACACATATCACCACCTAGCACCCAGCCGCACACTTACCACCACCTAGCACTCAGCTGCACACATACTACCACCTACCCGCACACATTCCACAACCTAGCACTCAGCCACACACGTTCCACCACCTAGCACCCAGTCGCACACGTACCACCACCTAGCACCCAGCCGCACACGTACCACCACCTAGCACCCAGCCGCACACATAACACCACCTAGCACCCAGCCGCACACGTACCACCACCTAGCACTCAGCTGCACACATACTACCACCTAGCTGCACACGTTCCACAACCTAGTACCCAGCCGCACACATACCACCACCTAGCACCCAGTCGCACATGTACCACCACCTAGCACCCAGCCGCACACATACCACCACCTAGCACCCAGCCGCACACATACCACCACCTAGCACCCAGTCGCACACGTACCACCACCTAGCACCCAGCCGCACACGTACCACCACCTAGCACTCAGCTGCACACATACTACCACCTAGCTGCACACGTTCCACAACCTAGCACCCAGCCGCACACATACCACCACCTAGCACCCAGTCGCACATGTACCACCACCTAGCACCCAGCCGCACACATACCACCACCTAGCACCCAGCCGCACACATACCACCACCTAGCACCCAGTCGCACACGTACCACCACCTAGCACCCAGTAGCGCACGTACCACCACCTAGCACCCAGCCGCACACATACCACCACCTAGCACCCAGTCGCACACGTACCACCGCCTAGCACCCAGCCGCACACATACCACCACCAAGCACCCAGCCGCACATGTACCACCACCTAGCACTCAGCTGCACACATACTACCACCTAGTATCCAGCCGCACACATACCACCACCTAATACCCAGTCGCACACGTACCACCACCTAGCACCCAGCCGCACACGTACCACCACCTTGCACTCAGCTGCACACATACTACCACCTAGCCGCACACCTTCCACAACCTAGCACCCAGCCGCACACATACCACCACCTAGCACCCAGTCGCACACGTACCACCACCTAGCACCCAGCCACACACGTACCACCACCTAGCACCCAGCCGCACACATACCACCACTAGCACCCAGCCGCACACATACCACCACCTAGCACCCAGTCGCACACGTTCCACAACCTAGCACCCAGCCGCACATGTACCACCACCTAGCACCCAGTCGCACACGTACCTCCACCTAGCACCCAGTCGCACACGTACCACCACCTAGCACCCAGTCGCACACGTACCATCACCCAGCACCCAGCCGCACACGTACCACCACCTAGCACCCAGCCGCACACGTACCACCACCTAGCACTCAGCTACACACATACTACCACCTAGTATCCAGCCGCACACATACCACCACCTAATACCCAGTCGCACACGTACCACCACCTAGCACCCAGCCACACACGTACCACCACCTAGCACCCAGCCGCACACGTACCACCACCTAGCACTCAGCTGCACACATACTACCACCTAGCTGCACACGTTCCACAACCTAGCACCCAGCCGCACACATACCACCACCTAGCACCCAGTCGCACACGTACCACCACCTAGCACCCAGCCGCACACATACCACCACCTAGCACCCAGCCGCACACATACTACCACCTAGCACCCAGCCGCACACATACCACCACCTAGCACCCAGTCGCACACATACCACCACCTAGCACCCAGCCGCACATGTACCACCACCTAGCACCCAGTCGCACACATACTACCATCTAGCACCCAGCCGCACACGTACCACCACCTAGCACCCAGCCGCACACGTACCACCACCTAGCACCCAGCCGCACACGTACCACCACCTAGCACCCAGTCGCACACGTACCACCACCTAGCACCCAGCCACACACGTACCACCACCTAGCACCCAGCCGCACACGTACCACCACCTAGCACCCAGCCGCACACGTACCACCACCTAGCACTCAGCTGCACACATACTACCACCTAGCTGCACACGTTCCACAACCTAGCACCCAGCCGCACACATACCACCATCTAGCACCCAGTCGCACATGTACCACCACCTAGCACCCAGCCGCACACATACCACCACCTAGCACCCAGCCGCACACGTACCACCACTAGCACCCAGCCGCACACATACCACCACCTAGCACCCAGTCGCACACGTTCCACAACCTAGCACCCAGCCGCACACGTACCACCACCTAGCACCCAGTCGCACACGTACCTCCACCTAGCACCCAGTCGCACACGTACCACCACCTAGCACCCAGTCGCACACGTACCACCACCTAGCACCCAGCCGCACACGTACCACCACCTAGCACTCAGCTGCACACATACTACCACCTAGCTGCACACATTCCACAACCTAGCACCCAGCCGCACACATACCACCACCTAGCACCCAGTCGCACATGTACCACCACCTAGCACCCAGCCGCACACATACCTCCACCTAGCATCCAGCCGCACACATACCACCACCTAGCACCCAGCCGCACACATACCACCACCTAGTACCCAGCCGCACATGTACCACCACCTAGCACCCAGTCGCACATGTTCCACAACCTAGCACCAAGCCGCACACATACCACCACCTAGCACCCAGTCGCACATGTACCACCACCTAGCACCCAGCCGCACACATACCACCACCTAGCACCCAGTCGCACACGTTCCACCACCTAGCACCCAGCCCCACACGTACCACCACCTAGCACTCAGCTGCACACATACTACCACCTAGCCGCACACGTTCCACAACCTAGCAATCAGCTGCACACATACTAACACCTAGCCGCACATGTACCACCACCTAGCACCCAGCCGCACACGTTCCACCACCTAGCACCCAGTCGCACACGTACCACCACCTAGCCACACACGTTCCACAACCTAGAACCCAGCCGCACATGTACCACCATCTAGCACTCAGCTGCACACATACTACCACCTAGCACCCAGCCGCACACATACCACCACCTAGCACCCAGTCGCACACGTACCACCACCTAGCACTCAGCCGCACACGTACCACCACCTAGCACCCAGCCGCACACATACCACCACCTAGCACCCAGTCGCTCAGGTATCACAACCTAGCACCCAGCCGTACACGTACCACCACCTAGCACCCAGCCGCACACGTACCACCACCTGGCACCCAGCCGCACATGTACCCCCACCTAGCACTCAGCTGCACACATACTACCACCTAGTTGCACACGTTCCACAACCTAGCACCCAGCCGCACACGTACCACCACCTAGCACCCAGCTGCACATGTACCACCACCTAGCACTCAGCTGCACACATACTACCACCTAGCACCCAGCCGCACACATACCACCACCTAGCACCCAGTCGCACACGTACCACCACCTAGCACCCAGCCGCACACGTACCACCACCTAGCACCCAGCCGCACACATACCACCACCTAGCACCCAGTCGCTCAGGTATCACCACCTAGCACCCAGCCGCACACGTACCACCACCTAGCACCCAGCCGCACACGTACCACCACCTGGCACCCAGCCGCACATGTACCACCACCTAGCACTCAGCTGCACACATACTACCACCTAGCTGCACACGTTCCACAACCTAGCACCCAGCATAGCAACAGAAAAGGTGTGCATAAAGCACAAACACACAAATGAGTATATGTTTATTACATGCACCCAGACTTTCATCAGCATTTCTGCAATGCTAGGGTTTCTACCTAGTCCTAGTGTGTTCCCGGCCTGTAAGCCCAACACATCACCTTGAGAACACATCTGTCATTCATATAATGCTTAGTGATAAGGATTTAAGAAAACCTTTTTGAAATGCCTGCTGTGTTGAACAGCTAGGAAACAATTAAGGGTAGATCACAGGTATGTGTTATGTGTGTAAACCATTATACAAATTTAGACTCTATTTAGTGAAAATCTTTTCATACAGGCAAAGAAAGGTGTCAGTGTTTTCTCTGTGACAATAGCTCTGGTGTTCTTCTCCTGCTGTGAGACTCTAGTCTCTACACTCACCCTGCTGAGCTGCCCTGCAGATTGATCTAGTCTCTGCTGGCCGGACAAATCTGCATGTCTCACAGTCAGAGACACACTGAATGAATCGGCCACATTGAGCGGACCCGACGGAGATCGGCTATTTACGCCTATCTCCGTCAGAAGAGCCAAAACAGCGCCCCCGCTGGAGCCTGGAAAGGTAAATATTGAACAGGCTGTTGGATTTGTCGCGCCGGCTTTGAAGGGCTGCAGCGAGACCCCCGTGGGACAGAGGAGGACAGGGGAAGCCCCATTAGGATCCTGAGGCTTCCCCCTCTGGAGGTGAGTACCCCCCAGGGGACGTTTTTCTCATTACAGTGTCTCTTTAAGCTCAGCAGGAAGCTGCTGAGTGCCAAGCATTGCCTGTGCACATAACGCTGGCTGCTCTGCTTGTAGGGGATTCTCACAAAGCCCACCCCCCCCCCCAGACTGAGCGGATGTCCAGCAACCCCCCAAATGCTGTGCCTGGGAACAGATGTCCCCCATGCTCCCCCAAGCGATGCTTCTGCAAGTTCTGGCCAGCGAGGAGGGGGCGGAGTTAAAGGCAGAAAACGATGACAGCTCCGCTCCACACTGGCTCTGTGTTGGGGAAGGCGTGACCATATAGGAGGAGCAGAGCACATGTGCTTTGTTCCTATTGGCCCGGGGGGCAGGCCTCAGTGGGGGGCGTGTGATTCTTCAACAGTGATGCAGCTGCAGCAGCCAGATTGAAGTGAAGTTGCGTGTGATTGATACTGAAACAATAAGAGTTGTGTCTGGGCACACCATTCCAAGGTAGGGTGCCTGGTATTGTGGTATAGGCAAACCACCAAAGCATAAGTCCAAAATTCAAATATACCAGCACTCCAGTTTTCTCAAAGAATCACGCTCTTTTATTGAGCTAGCATGTCCACAAACATGACCGACAATTGTTTCGGGGCCTCGCAGGGTCCCCCTTTCTCAAGGCGTATGTGGTTACAATCAAACTTCCAAATGCAACTAATATATATAACACTAATCCCCTATGTCCCCACCCCAAACCATGGTGAAAAGGTGATGTCATCTCCTCTGCTCAAAACAACAACATATATACATTATGTCAAATGTTCCCTCATCTATGCCATTAGTGATTCTACTTTAAACTTCAGTGTACACAGTGCTACTGAGTTATATATATCTACCTGTCCCAGCATCTCCTCGCGGTGCCCCTGCTGTAATCCATGCTGATTGATACCACCATTCAAATGTAAATAACCGTCGGGGAGCCGTTGCCCGTCATGACTGGCAGCTTCACTTGAAACTAATCCCGTATCAGGCTCCGTTCGCGCTGCTGGCCACGCCCATCTGCTCCGTGACTGGTTGATATCATCAGACCAATCACTATGTGGCATTCCATCGCTGCCCGGCAACTGGGGCCGCAAGGAGTCCTGGGATTGACTCCAGCGTTTCTCCCCGTTGCTAGGCTACACTAATGTAGCTCACGTGGGACTGTATACTACGGTGTCTCGTTTGCCTCATGATGAGGCTACAGCAGTGACACCCAGTGGTAGGAAATATGCATACACCCATAAAGGGAAAACATGTATGTCATAAGTACGTCACACCAACAACGGCAAAAGACTAAAACAACTACAATGTGTCGTTTCAATCGACCTGCCATCTAGTGGGCAAAAATAATTATACACCTGAATGTGGTAAAATCACCTTACCTCAGCAGCACCGTCTTACCAAATGGCTCAGAGGAAAGCTGGGACAGTAGATGATAATCCTGCAAGGCAGATAAGTACATATAGACAAAGTTATAAGCTGTTGAGAACATTAAAAGGCAAGACATATATTAAAAGGCAAGACATATTAAAAACATTACATCTCCTGTGGACAAAAAACATACAATGTTATTATTACTTTGTGGTGACACCATACACATTTTTATCATTTTTTTATCATCATCTTTCTTTCAGGAAACACGTGAGGGGGTTATTTTTGTTCAGACCACCTGGATAGACAGTTCCTAGTTCATGTATCCAGTAGGCCTCTCTTTGTAACAGATGTTTGTCCCTGTCTCCCCCTCTCCTGGGGCACTTTACATGTTCAATGACCTGTCCCTTCAGTTGATAAGCTTTATGGTTATTTTCAATGCAATGGATTGCTACTGGTTTAGTGTAGTCCAATTCTTTCTTCTCTAATGCACGTCGCTACGGTGTTTCTGAAACCTTTTCTTAAAGGGCGAAGTTGTCTTGCCCACATATGCCAGTCCGCATGGGCATTTCAGCATGTACACACAGTTGTCTGTATTACAGTTGTAATATTCTTTTATCTGATATTTTTTACCACTTCTTGGGTGCACGAATACTGGTCCAGTTGTGATCGAATTACATATATTACAGTTCATACACTTGTAGCATCCTTTCTTTTGAGATATTTTAAATTCTTTACCATATTTGTTGTATGGATCTGCTTGTATCAAGAGATTTCTCAAACTGAGATTCGACTTGTATGCGAATAGTGGTTTTTCTTTTACCGCCCTAGTGAGTTCAGGATCAGCTTGCAATATATCCATGTTTTTGATTACCGCCTGTTTTACACAGCCTGATGCTTCACTAAAGGTTTGAACAAATGGAATCCCCTCCTTCGTCTTCTTGGATGTTTTCCCAGCATGAATTTCTGTGGCTCTTTCCATGGCCTTTTTTAAGATATGAGCTGGGTAACCTCTCTCATGAAAGCGTTCATACATTTCCTTTAGATGTATATCTCTCTGTTCCTGATTGCTACAGATACGCAGGACCCTAAGAAATTGTGACACTGGAAGTCCATCCTTAAGATGTTTTGGATGTGAGCTCGTGTAGTGCAACAATGTATTTCTATCCGTTGGTTTCCGGTACAATGATGTGCTGAGTTTATTGTCAACGCTGTACACCATGACATCAAGAAATGCAATGTGGGTTTCAGAGGTCTCCGGGTTGAATACTATTCCCTCGTGGATGCTATTAAGAAATTTAACGAAATCATTAAACTCTGTAGAGGACCCCTGCCACAAGACGAAGATATCATCAATGAACCTTGTCCACCATTTTACATGTTCTCTATACATTCGGGATGGATACACAAATTTTTCTTCGATGGCCCCCATGAATAAGTTAGCGAGGGATGGAGCAGCCGAGCTGCCCATAGCCGTACCCCTACATTGTTGGTACCATCGTGATTCAAATTTGAAGCAATTAGAGGTAAGTATCAGTTCAAGTCCATTCACAATGAATTCTGTGGGTACTGTAGAATCTTCCCGTCTCTCCAGAAAAGATTTAACCGCTTGGATACCTGCTTCATTTGGGATGGATGTATATAAAGCTCCAATATCCATGGTGCATAGCATAATATTACCTCCTGAGATATCAATCTTGTCGATTTTTGCAAGAAAATCATTGGTGTCTTTGAGATATGCTTGTAAATCTTTCACCAAGGGTTGCAGTAAAAAATCAATGTATTGGGCTAGTGGTTGAGTTATTGATTCTGTTCCTGATACTATTGGTCTGTACTTCAATGGTTCCGTTCCCTTATGGATTTTTGGTAGACCGTAGATCACCGGTTTCCTCGGATGTTGTATATCAATATATTCAAATTCGTCATCTGTGATCCAGTCATTTAATACTCCAATTTTAAGAAGATCCTTCAATTTATTAGCTATTTGAGCAGTAGGATCCTGTTGTAGAGGTCTATAGGTTGAAATATCGTCCAACATCATCATCATACCTTCACGGTATTTCTCATAGTCCATCACCACTATGGCTCCGCCTTTGTCAGCAGGTTTGATAATTATACTGCTGTCATCTTTAAAAGACTTGATGGCTTCCCTTTCCCCCTTCGTTAAGTTTAGACGATTTTTACGATTTTTTATCTTTTTGTGTGTATCATACTTTATCATATTAGTAAATTTTTCAATGCTGGAGTAATTGCCCGGTGGAACAAACTTGCTTTTTAATCTGAAGGGACTGGTATTAGGTTTTTCTTTTATTGGTTTTTTCGGTTGTTTCTCAAAGAATTGTTTTATTTTGAGTGTCCTCTCTAACTTAAAGGTATCAACCTCAAGCTGGAAATCATTAAACTTCATAGTTGGACAAAACAACAGGCCCCTCGATAATAGACTTATTTCATTCACTTGGAGATTTCTCTGGGACAAATTTACCACCGGGCAGATTTGTTCCCGGTCCTCGTTTCCATTGGATGTCTCTTTCTTATGTCTGCTCCTCCTGGGTCGTCTGATCCTCCTGCATCCTGAAAAGGGCGTGAGGGACCTGCTCCTGAATCACTATCAGTACTCGGATTCTCCGTGTATATATCACTGTCAGGTTCCCTTGGTTTATGCTGTGGTTTCGGTCTTGGATTAGGTTTTTTAGGTTTCTGAGGTCTTTGATATGGTCGGTTTCTCCTGCCTTGATATGGTGTTCCATACAACCATGGGTATACCCGACCTTCCTTGTAATCCAGACAGACTAATCTATACTTGTCCCTTTTCTTTTGTTGGATGAATCTAGTATAGTCGTCAATGTCTTTATCCAATTTCACAAGATCCTTCTTAAAGTTATCATCACTAGCTGATACAATCTCAATTTTCAACTCTATTGGTGACAATTCCTTCTCGATATCAACCAATAGGACACGTATTTCTTCAATGATCATGACCATATAGTTTAAGGAGTGTTGAGTGGACATAGCACACCATCTTTCGCAGAACTCTTTTTTATTCCTGCTGATTGTTGGTTGTAACGGTATGCGAAAACCTTTTGGAATTTTCTTTTCCCTATAATACTCTGATAATGTCTCTCCTTGTAATTCAAGGTCTATTTTCCTTTTCCTCAGTCGTTTCAGTTCTTTGTTTAAATCATTGGTGCTCTCTGAACCAAATCCTCCTCCCGGTTTCCTGGGAAATAATATGTCACTTATATCTTCTGGTGTATAATCACAAGGAAGTCCCTCACTTTCCATCCTGGATAAGGGATATATCCTTTTCTTCACAGGAATGTATGATCCAATTGCACAGACTGTACTCAGTGTGGCAAATAAATATATCACTCCGCCAAATGAACGATCCCAATCTGCCAATTTGGCGGAGTGATATATTTATTTGCCACACTGAGTACAGTCTGTGCAATTGGATCATACATTCCTGTGAAGAAAAGGATATATCCCTTATCCAGGATGGAAAGTGAGGGACTTCCTTGTGATTATACACCAGAAGATATAAGTGACATATTATTTCCCAGGAAACCGGGAGGAGGATTTGGTTCAGAGAGCACCAATGATTTAAACAAAGAACTGAAACGACTGAGGAAAAGGAAAATAGACCTTGAATTACAAGGAGAGACATTATCAGAGTATTATAGGGAAAAGAAAATTCCAAAAGGTTTTCGCATACCGTTACAACCAACAATCAGCAGGAATAAAAAAGAGTTCTGCGAAAGATGGTGTGCTATGTCCACTCAACACTCCTTAAACTATATGGTCATGATCATTGAAGAAATACGTGTCCTATTGGTTGATATCGAGAAGGAATTGTCACCAATAGAGTTGAAAATTGAGATTGTATCAGCTAGTGATGATAACTTTAAGAAGGATCTTGTGAAATTGGATAAAGACATTGACGACTATACTAGATTCATCCAACAAAAGAAAAGGGACAAGTATAGATTAGTCTGTCTGGATTACAAGGAAGGTCGGGTATACCCATGGTTGTATGGAACACCATATCAAGGCAGGAGAAACCGACCATATCAAAGACCTCAGAAACCTAAAAAACCTAATCCAAGACCGAAACCACAGCATAAACCAAGGGAACCTGACAGTGATATATACACGGAGAATCCGAGTACTGATAGTGATTCAGGAGCAGGTCCCTCACGCCCTTTTCAGGATGCAGGAGGATCAGACGACCCAGGAGGAGCAGACATAAGAAAGAGACATCCAATGGAAACGAGGACCGGGAACAAATCTGCCCGGTGGTAAATTTGTCCCAGAGAAATCTCCAAGTGAATGAAATAAGTCTATTATCGAGGGGCCTGTTGTTTTGTCCAACTATGAAGTTTAATGATTTCCAGCTTGAGGTTGATACCTTTAAGTTAGAGAGGACACTCAAAATAAAACAATTCTTTGAGAAACAACCGAAAAAACCAATAAAAGAAAAACCTAATACCAGTCCCTTCAGATTAAAAAGCAAGTTTGTTCCACCGGGCAATTACTCCAGCATTGAAAAATTTACTAATATGATAAAGTATGATACACACAAAAAGATAAAAAATCGTAAAAATCGTCTAAACTTAACGAAGGGGGAAAGGGAAGCCATCAAGTCTTTTAAAGATGACAGCAGTATAATTATCAAACCTGCTGACAAAGGCGGAGCCATAGTGGTGATGGACTATGAGAAATACCGTGAAGGTATGATGATGATGTTGGACGATATTTCAACCTATAGACCTCTACAACAGGATCCTACTGCTCAAATAGCTAATAAATTGAAGGATCTTCTTAAAATTGGAGTATTAAATGACTGGATCACAGATGACGAATTTGAATATATTGATATACAACATCCGAGGAAACCGGTGATCTACGGTCTACCAAAAATCCATAAGGGAACGGAACCATTGAAGTACAGACCAATAGTATCAGGAACAGAATCAATAACTCAACCACTAGCCCAATACATTGATTTTTTACTGCAACCCTTGGTGAAAGATTTACAAGCATATCTCAAAGACACCAATGATTTTCTTGCAAAAATCGACAAGATTGATATCTCAGGAGGTAATATTATGCTATGCACCATGGATATTGGAGCTTTATATACATCCATCCCAAATGAAGCAGGTATCCAAGCGGTTAAATCTTTTCTGGAGAGATGGGAAGATTCTACAGTACCCACAGAATTCATTGTGAATGGACTTGAACTGATACTTACCTCTAATTGCTTCAAATTTGAATCACGATGGTACCAACAATGTAGGGGTACGGCTATGGGCAGCTCGGCTGCTCCATCCCTCGCTAACTTATTCATGGGGGCCATCGAAGAAAAATTTGTGTATCCATCCCGAATGTATAGAGAACATGTAAAATGGTGGACAAGGTTCATTGATGATATCTTCGTCTTGTGGCAGGGGTCCTCTACAGAGTTTAATGATTTCGTTAAATTTCTTAATAGCATCCACGAGGGAATAGTATTCAACCCGGAGACCTCTGAAACCCACATTGCATTTCTTGATGTCATGGTGTACAGCGTTGACAATAAACTCAGCACATCATTGTACCGGAAACCAACGGATAGAAATACATTGTTGCACTACACGAGCTCACATCCAAAACATCTTAAGGATGGACTTCCAGTGTCACAATTTCTTAGGGACCTGCGTATCTGTAGCAATCAGGAACAGAGAGATATACATCTAAAGGAAATGTATGAACGCTTTCATGAGAGAGGTTACCCAGCTCATATCTTAAAAAAGGCCATGGAAAGAGCCACAGAAATTCATGCTGGGAAAACATCCAAGAAGACGAAGGAGGGGATTCCATTTGTTCAAACCTTTAGTGAAGCATCAGGCTGTGTAAAACAGGCGGTAATCAAAAACATGGATATATTGCAAGCTGATCCTGAACTCACTAGGGCGGTAAAATAAAAACCACTATTCGCATACAAGTCGAATCTCAGTTTGAGAAATCTCTTGATACAAGCAGATCCATACAACAAATATGGTAAAGAATTTAAAATATCTCAAAAGAAAGGATGCTACAAGTGTATGAACTGTAATATATGTAATTCGATCACAACTGGACCAGTATTCGTGCACCCAAGAAGTGGTAAAAAATATCAGATAAAAGAATATTACAACTGTAATACAGACAACTGTGTGTACATGCTGAAATGCCCATGCGGACTGGCATATGTGGGCAAGACAACTTCGCCCTTTAAGAAAAGGTTTCAGAAACACCGTAGCGACGTGAATGTGGCCTGGAAGGCCACATTAGAGAAGAAAGAATTGGACTACACTAAACCAGTAGCAATCCATTGCATTGAAAATAACCATAAAGCTTATCAACTGAAGGGACAGGTCATTGAACATGTAAAGTGCCCCAGGAGAGGGGGAGACAGGGACAAACATCTGTTACAAAGAGAGGCCTACTGGATACATGAACTAGGAACTGTCTATCCAGGTGGTCTGAACAAAAATAACCCCCTCACGTGTTTCCTGAAAGAAAGATGATGATAAAAAAATGATAAAAATGTGTATGGTGTCACCACAAAGTAATAATAACATTGTATGTTTTTTGTCCACAGGAGATGTAATGTTTTTAATATGTCTTGCCTTTTAATATATGTCTTGCCTTTTAATGTTCTCAACAGCTTATAACTTTGTCTATATGTACTTATCTGCCTTGCAGGATTATCATCTACTGTCCCAGCTTTCCTCTGAGCCATTTGGTAAGACGGTGCTGCTGAGGTAAGGTGATTTTACCACATTCAGGTGTATAATTATTTTTGCCCACTAGATGGCAGGTCGATTGAAACGACACATTGTAGTTGTTTTAGTCTTTTGCCGTTGTTGGTGTGACGTACTTATGACATACATGTTTTCCCTTTATGGGTGTATGCATATTTCCTACCACTGGGTGTCACTGCTGTAGCCTCATCATGAGGCAAACGAGACACCGTAGTATACAGTCCCACGTGAGCTACATTAGTGTAGCCTAGCAACGGGGAGAAACGCTGGAGTCAATCCCAGGACTCCTTGCGGCCCCAGTTGCCAGGCAGCGATGGAATGCCACATAGTGATTGGTTTGATGATATCAACCAGTCACGGAGCAGATGGGCGTGGCCAGCAGCGCGAACGGAGCCTGATACGGGATTAGTTTCAAGTGAAGCTGCCAGTCATGACGGGCAACGGCTCCCCGACGGTTATTTACATTTGAATGGTGGTATCAATCAGCATGGATTACAGCAGGGGCACCGCGAGGAGATGCTGGGACAGGTAGATATATATAACTCAGTAGCACTGTGTACACTGAAGTTTAAAGTAGAATCACTAATGGCATAGATGAGGGAACATTTGACATAATGTATATATGTTGTTGTTTTGAGCAGAGGAGATGACATCACCTTTTCACCATGGTTTGGGGTGGGGACATAGGGGATTAGTGTTATATATATTAGTTGCATTTGGAAGTTTGATTGTAACCACATACGCCTTGAGAAAGGGGGACCCTGCGAGGCCCCGAAACAATTGTCGGTCATGTTTGTGGACATGCTAGCTCAATAAAAGAGCGTGATTCTTTGAGAAAACTGGAGTGCTGGTATATTTGAATTTTGGGCGTGTGATTGATAGACGCACCACAGTTCCAGCAGTGGTGCACTACAGGGTCCAGCGGCATCGCCCTTGGCAACCAATGCGCCCCAGGCAGTTGCTTGTACTGCCTGTCTTGTCAGGCGCCCCTGTGTGGATGTGAGTAAGCACCATACTCTACACTAACACTGAGTTGTGTGTTTTAGTTAATGGAAACCTGTGAGGTTTGGACATTAAAAAGTGAGAGAGCAAAGCCTCTGCATCCTTCAGCGGCTTCACATGTCCTTCTAAAGGCATACATGCAAAAATGGCGCAGGGTGAAGCTGGAAAACGGCTCATCCTGCCCCTGCAAAATTCCCAGTGGCATTAATTACTATTTCCCCTCCAGGCCACCATGGACTCAGAGGGTGAGACTTAACTTATCTGCCAGTTATTGCTGGAGCCCAAATTACTGTCTTAGAGCCGCTATAGCTGTAATTCCCATTTCAGCCTATGGCGGCACATAGTGCACCCAAATTTTCCCATGCCATTTTGCACAATTTCATTCTCCAGACATGGTGGAGGAGGACGGGTAAGCCTCTAGATTATCCAGAGGTTTCCGTCTATTTAGGTGATTACCCATTTGGGACACCTTTTTGCTACAAGTAGAGATGGCCTGAACGGTTCTGCCCTCTAGCCACTGCCCATTGATCTCTCCCTCCCTAGCCACCCCCAGTGACCTCTCTCCCCCTATTCAACCCCATGACCTCTCCACCAAGCCACCTGTTCCCACCTAGCCACCGTCCAGTGACCTCTCCCCACTCAGCAACTCTCAGTGACCACTCTCACCCCTAGAAACCTCCCAGTGAGCTCTCCCCCCAGCCACCTCTCACAGTGACCTCTTGCTCTCCCCCATCCTCCTCTCCTCAAAGCCAGCCCCTTTCCCCATTGCCACCTCCTAGTGACTTCTCCCACCCTAACCACTTCCCAGTGACTTTCCCCCACATCCCCCAGCAACGTCTCTCTCACCCTTCGCAACCTCACAGTTAGCCCCCCCCCCCCCTGCCTCAGCCACCTCTCACAGTGACCGCTCACTCCCCTTATCCACCTCTCCCCCCAAGTCAGCCCCTGTGACCTCTTCCCACTCTAGCTAGCATCCAGTGACCTCTCCTACCCCAGTGACCTCTCACCCCTTAGCCACCCCGCAGTGACCTTCCCCTTTCGGCAACCTCTCAAAGTGACCATTCCTCCCACCCTACCCACCTCCTGATGACCAGAGGAGACAGAGCAACCCAGCTCTGTGGATCCACAAAGGCAGCAGTAGCCAAGCAGCAGAGGCAAGAGGAGACACCTAGCCAGGTAAAAAACAATGAGAGAGACTATCAGTGAGAGTGAGCCAGACAGAGCCACCACAGCCTCACACACAGAGACCGCTGTTCAACCCAGTCCAGGAAGGCTCAGTCAGAGAGTCAGTCAGTCCAGGGCTCAGAAAGCAGTCAGCAACACAGCCAGGCAGCATCAAGTAAAGCCCAGCCACTTAGCCTGACTAAGAGCAAGGAGGTTTAGAGGCTCAGATGGCCAGTTCACAGCCATAGTAGCCATTGGGTATACATACATATACCAAAAGCATTATGGATGATTGTGGTAACCACTAAGCTACCAGGAAAGCAATATGGGGATGGAATGATAACTAGACAACCAAGGACTCTATATGTGGATGAGGGGCCCACTAGACCACCAGGGAGCCATATAAGTAACGGCGGACACTAGACCAGGGAAGCTATATGTCAAAAAAAGGGGCCACCGGGGAAGCTAAATTGGGTTGGGGGTACCATTATACCACCAGGAAAGCTAAATGAGATGGGGGACCACTAGACCACCAAGGTAACTATTTAAGGATGGAGGGGGAACCATTAGACCACTAGGGAAGCTATATGGGTATGGGGGACCACTAAACTGCTACGGCCTACTGTAAAGGGGATGAGGGATCACCAGGGCATAATGTGAATGGGGACCTAGACCATTAGGAAATACTAGAAGGGGGGATGAAGTGACAGCTAGAGCACCAGAGAAAACTGTAAGGAACACAGTATAGAAGCTGCTGTTAGGCTGGGACGCAGATCAAAGGGCATTTTGTTAGGAGATTTAAGGGGATATGCCTTATGTTTTGTGCGCTTTAGGAGGAGGCAACTCTGCCTATCAATGTTTGGTGGTTTAGGTTGGGGAGCATAATTTCTGCTTATTGATGTGAAATGCCGCCTAAACATATTTGAGGAACGTGCTGCCCAGGGACGTAGCAACAGAGGTAGCGGCTGCATCGGGGCCCTTGGGTCAGAGGGGCCCCATAGGGCCGTCCCTGAACTGCAGTATTAGCTCTCTATTGGTCCTGTACTCATAATAATCACTTCTATAGATACTTTGAATAGTGGTAATCAATAACAAACTTCTCCCCATCCCCTTCTTGCACCTCTGACACTGTAGTTGCCAACTTGCTATTAGAGATGGCCTGAACAGTTCACCGGCGAACGGGAACCGGCGAACTTCCGGGGTTCGCGATTGCGGAGAACCGCAAACTTTACCGGAAGTTCGATTAGCCCGCCTTGGTGCATCATGAGGGTCAACTTTGACCCTCTACATCACAGTCAGCAGGCACATTGTAGCCAATCAGGCTACACTCCCTCCTGGAGCCCCACCCCCCTTATAAAAGGCAGGCAGCATCAGGCTTTTTACTCACTCGTGTGCCTGCAGTAATTAGAGAAGGGAGAGCTGCTGCAGAGAGAGCTATAGGGAAAGCTTAGTTAGGCTCTTGTAGGCTTGTTAGCTTGCTCCTTGCTGATTCTTATTGCTAAAAAAGCACCCCTCAACAGCTCTTTTGAGAGCTAATCTTGTTCTTGTGATCTATTTTTTTTTGTGTGTGGCCCACTTGTATTATATACAGCCCTGTCAGTCAGTCGCAGCTGGCCTTTGGCCCCTTGGTGGTAGTTCGATTCGCCCGCCTTGGTGCATCATGAGGGTCAACTTTGACCCTCTACATCACAGTCAGCAGGCACATTGTAGCCAATCAGGCTACACTCCCTCCTGGAGCCCCACCCCCCCTTATAAAAGGCAGGCAGCATCAGGCTTTTTACTCACTCGTGTGCCTGCAGTAATTAGAGAAGGGAGAGCTGCTGCAGAGAGAGCTATAGGGAAAGCTTAGTTAGGCTCTTGTAGGCTTGTTCGCTTGCTCCTTGCTGATTCTTATTGCTAAAAAAGCACCCCTCAACAGCTCTTTTGAGAGCTAATCTTGTTCTTGTGATCTATTTTTTTTTTGTGTGTGTCCCACTTGTATTATATACAGCCCTGTCAGTCAGTCGCAGCTGGCCTTTGGCCCCTTGGTGGTAATTACTACTGTGTCAGGTGCAGATTTGTAATACCCATCACTGCATATACCTACCTGTTGTTCACAGTGCACCCACCTACCTCCGTGAGTGCACGCAGTGTCACTGTGCCTGTCCGGTACCTGTCTGTGTGTGACAGGTGCACATTGTAATACCCATCACAGCATCTACCTACCTGTTGTTCAGTGCACCCACCTACCTACGTGAGCGCACGCAGTATCACTGTGCCTGTCCGGTACCTGTGTATATGTGACAGGTGCACATTGTAATACCCATCACTGCATATACCTACCTGTTGTTCACAGTGCACCCTCCTACTCACATGAGCGCATGCAGTGTCACTGTGCCTGTCCGGTACCTGTCTGTGTGTGACAGGTGCACATTTGTAATACCCATCACTGCATATACCTACCTGTTGTTCAGTGCACCCACCTACCTACGTGAGCGCACGCAGTGTCGCTGTGCCTGTCCGGTACCTGTGTGTGTGTGACAGGTGCAGATTGTAATACCCATCACTGCATATACCTACCTGTTGTTCAGTGCACCCACCTATCTACGTGAGTGCACGCAGTGTCACTGTGCCTGTCCAGTACCTGTGTGTGTGTGTGACAGGTGCACATTTGTAATACCAGTCATTGCATAATTTTTCACAGTACCTGTGTGACTGCACGCTGTGTTATATACCACTCCGAGCATACTTGTTAACTGCACCTGTGTGACAGCTGCACATTGTATTGTAATACCAGTCACTGCATACCTTTCACTGCACCTGTGTGACTGCACATTGTATTAGTCAAGTCGGTGCATACCTTTCACTTCATCCCCCCGATATGGACAAAACAGGTAGAGGCCGAGGCAGGGGCAGACCCAGAGGCAGGCCACCCGGCAGGTCGGTTCGAGGTCTTGTTAAGCAAGTTACACCACCTCATATGTCTGAGTTAGGCGACACTATGGACGTAACGTGTGAGGAGGAGGATGATGAAGTACCTGCTGTTGGTGCAGTTTATAAGGTGTCTGAGGGAAGCAAAGCTGGGGAGGATGATTATGATGATACGGATGCCACGTGGGTTCCCAATAGAGGAGATGAACAGGGGGACAGTTTAGAGGGGGAGTCAGAGAGGAGTTGGAGGAGACGAGTTGCTGAAAGAAGCAGGGCAAGCTCGTCGTCAGAAACAGCTGGTGGCAGTGTCCAGCGTCATATATCGCCACCAATGGACAGCCAGCTAACATGCCCTTCAACGTCAGCTGCTGAGGCCACCATAGTGCCCACACCCCAGGGGGCCTCAGCGGTTTGGACATTTTTTAGTGTGTCTGCCGTAGATCAGAGAAATGCCATCTGTTCTCTCTGCCTCCAAAAATTGAGCCGTGCAAAGGCCAACACCCAGGTAGGGACAACTGCCTTACAAAGGCACATGCTGAAAAGGCACAAACTGCAATGGGAAGACCACCTGAGGTAAAGCAGCACACAAAAGAAAAGCCACCGTCCTTCTCCTCTTCCTCCTTCAAGTGCATCATCTTCAGCCGCTTTCTCCCTTGCACCTTCACATTCACAGCCACCCTCCTCCACTCCGCCTCTCACCTTGAGCGGTTTCTGCTCCTCTGCCCACAGCAGCAGCCAGGTGTCCGTGAGGGAAATCTTTGAGCGGAAGACGCCAATGTCTGTCAGTCACCCCCTTGCCCGGTGTTTGACAGCTGGCTTGGCGGAACTGTTAGCTCGCCAGCTGTTACCATACCAGCTGGTGGACTCTAAGGCCTTCCGAAAATTTGTGGTCATTGGGACACCGCAGTGGAAGATACCAGGCCACAATTATTTATCAAAAAAGGCGATACCCAAACTGTACCATGAAGTTGAGATTCAAGTGGTGTCATCTCTGGCACACAGCATTGGGTCAAGGGTCCATCTGACCACGGATGCCTGGTCTGCCAAGCACAGTCAGGGCAGGTACATTACTTACACAATCCATTGGGTCAACCTGGTGACCGATGGCAAGCAGGGAGTACGTGGCTGTGCAGCGGAACTTGTGACACCTCCACGGCTTGCAGGCAGGCCTGTTGCCAACTCCTCTCCTCCTGCTACATCCTCTTCACTGTCCCTCCCCCTCCTCCTTGGCTGAGTGGCAGTTCAACTCTACTGGTGCTGCGATCTCCTCTCCAGCTACACAGCCCCAGCACCCCAGGGCCTATGCTGCATGCCAGGTACAACGGTGTCACGCCATATTAGACATGTCTTGCCTCAAATCGGAGAGTCACGCTGGAGCAGCTCTCCTGGCTGCTCTTAACAAACAGGTGGATCAGTGGCTGACCCTGCACCAACTGGACATCGGCAACGTGGTGTGTGGCAACGGCAGCAATCTAATTTCAGCTTTGAATTTGGAAAAGTTGACACATGTTCCCTGCATGGCACATGTGCTGAATCTCATCATTCAAAGATTTTTGTCTAAGTACCCAGACTTACAAGACGTCCTGAAGCAGGCCAGGAAGTTGTGTGGGCATTTCAAGCAGTCTAACACGGCCATGGCACGCTTTGCGGACATTCAGCGGAGAAACAACTTGCCGGTGAGACACTTGATTTGTGATAGCCCGACTCGCTGGAATTCAACCCTGGCCATGTTTGCCTGCCTGCTACAACAGGAGAAAGCCGTCACCCAGTATCTCTACAACTACAGTAGAAGGACACAATCTGGGGAGATGGGGATGTTCTGGCCCAAGAACTGGACACTCATGTGAAATGTCTGCAGGCTCATGCGGCTGTTTGAGGAGGTGACAAACATGGTGAGTCGCAGTGTAGGCGCCATCAGCGACTTGATTCCCTATGCTTTTTTCCTGGAGCGTGCCGTGCGTAGAGTGGTGGATCAAGCTGTGGAGGAGCGTGAAGAGGAACAGGAGGAAGAGTTGTGGGATCAATTCTCATCAGAACCAGATGTTTCCTCAACACCTGCGGCAGTACAGAGGGGGGAGGAGGAAGAGTCGTGTGGGGAAAAGGAGTCAGACTCAGATTATGAGGAAGGTGTTTTATTGGAGGAGGAGGCGGCAGAAGAACAACCGCAGCAGGCGTCGCAGGGGGCTTGTGCTGCTCAACTTTCCCATGGTATTGTTCGTGGCTGGGGGAGGAGGGAAACTTACCTGAAGTCACTGAGGAAGAGCAAGAGGAGATGGATAGTACGTCTGGAACCAAATTTGTGCAGATGGCGTCTTTCATGCTGTCCAGCCTGTTGAGGGACCCCAGTATAAAAAAACTCAAGGGGAATGAGCTGTACTGGGTGGCCGGGCTACTAGACCCTCAGTATAGGCACAAAGTGGTGGAGATGTTACCAACTTACCTGAAGGCAGAAAGGATGCAGCACATGCAGAACAAGCTGGCAACTATGCTTTACAGTGCGTTTAAGGGTAATGTCACAGCACAACGGAGTAAAGGTTCCACTGCCAGTAATCCTCCTCCCATGTCCATGCAGGCAAAGACAGGACGCTCCAGCGATCTCACGGTGATGTCGGACCGCGGCTATATGAGTGTCTCGGGGGGGGGGGGGGGGGGGGGGGGGGGGGGGCGCACCCAAGATAATAAGGTTGTTGCTTCATTGTGGACAGTCCAAATTCGATCAGCTGGACACTCGGTCACTGTTGTTCTGTCATTCAGCTACCTCAGCCCGACCATGTGGGCTTGAAAACCACCATTGCCTGCACTCTGGCCATGGTGCGCACCAGTCCAGCACGGCCGTCACAACACAAACAGCTGTTTGCAGTGCGTTACGCAGAGAGTTTGGTGTGTCAGTGTGAAGCAGTACTCTAATTACACTCCCTGATTGATGTATACACATGCAAGATGTTTTAAAGCACTTTAGGCCTCCTATTTAGCAATAAAATGTGATTTCTGCCCTTAAAACGCTGCTGTGCGTCAAATCCGGATTTTTTTCCCCGGGACTTTAGACATGTATCCCACTCCGCCATGCAACACCTCAGATGTTAGACCCCTTGAAACATCTTTTCCATCACTTTTGTGGCCAGCATAAATGTTTCTAGTTTTCAAAGATCTCCGAAAATCGGAGGTTCGAGCCATCTCTAGTTGCCATTGGCAGGCTTTGGTGCGCCGTATCAATTGTTATGTATAGAGTGCTTGGGGGGTCCAATGTAAAACATGCATCGGGGCCCACAGCTCCTAAGCTACGCCACTGGTGCTGCCTAATAATGTTAGGGGCCTTATTATGTTTGGGGAGAGAAACTCTGCAAATTATGTGGTTTTGTACCCACACTGCTATTTTTTTTTTTTGTGGGAGGAACATTCTGCATAATTATTGTGTGGAGGATATTTGTGTTTAAATATAATTAAGAAGTGGTTACTGTTGACAATGTCTATCATTTTAAGTGTTTCCTATTGTGGCTGCTGTGGAAAATCACTTAATGTTACATCTCATGTCTGTTTTTATGGTATTTATTAGAGCCTTATTTTTTCTTCAAGGAGAGGGCACCACTCCTGCTAGGTTCATGTAGATTTGGTTTCTCTCATGACCTTGACTCACAACCTCTAATGATCATGCCCACTTTTTCACTATGGTATACCATATGGCCACATATTCATTTAGGGGCGTGTTTTAAAGTGTCTTTTTCTCCCTGTATTCAAAACTTTGAAGGTATGTTACTGCTGTCATGCACCACAGTGAGAACACTGTTCTTTCTTAAAGAGAATCTGTAACGTCAAAACGTCCCCTGGGGGGTACTCACCTCGGGTGGGGGAAGCCTCCGGATCCTAATGAGGCTTCCCACGCCGTCCTCTGTCCCTCAGGGGTCTCGCTGCGGCCCTCCGTACAAGATGACATCATTATTTACCTTCCCGGCTCCTGCGCAGGTGCTCTGACGGCTGTCGCCCCGAAGTAGGCGGAAATACCCGATCGCGGTCGGGTCTGCTCTACTGCGCAGGCACAAGTTTCCGGTGCCTGCGCAGTAGAGCGGACCCTACTGAGATCGGGTATTTCCGTGTAGTTCGGAGCCGAAAGCAGCCACAGCGCCCCCGCTGGAGCCAGCAAAGGTAAATATTGAATTGGACAGTCGGGTCTGTCGCCGGCTGTTCGGAGGGCTGCAGCGAGACCCCCGTGGGACCGAGGACGGCGTGGGAAGCCTCATTAGGATCCTGAGGCTTCCCCCACCCGAGGTGAGTACCCCCCAGGGGATGTTTTTAATGTTACAGAGTCTCTTTAAGTGGGGTAATGTTTCCTGCATTTCATATGAGGGGTAATGTTTGCTGCATTTCTTAGGTGGGGTATTTAATGCTGCATTTATTATTCAAGGGTCATAATTGCTGAATTTGATATTTTATGGCTGTAATTGCAATTTTAGGGCTTCATGATTACTAAACCATAGGCTAATATATGAACCAAAAGAAACACAATGGTAGGAAAATGTATATATATGTTTACTAGGCCACGTAATTAGGTTTATCTTGCTAACACTGAGTTGAAACCACTTTTGCCTTCAGAATCGCTGCAATTCTTTGTGGCATTCCTGAGTTTTTGATCCATATTGACATGGTGGCATCACAAAGTTGTTGCAGATTTTTAGGCGGCACATCCATGATGCAAAACTCTCATTCCGCCACATCACAAAGGTGCTTATGGGATTAAATTGGCATGCATTGAATTCAAATTTATGTACAAGAAACCAGTGTGAGATTATTTGAGTTTTGTGGCATGTTGCACTATCCTGCTGGAAGTAGCTATCAATAGATCATTACAATGGGATCATAAAATGATGGGCAACAATACTCAGATAGGTTGTGGAATTTGAACAATGCTCAAGTACTAAAGTTCCCGAAGTGTGCTAAAAGATCGTCCCCCATACCATTACACTGCTAGCAGCCAGAACTGTTGGCGCAAGACTGGATGAATCCATGCTTTATTACTGTAACCTCAAATTGTATTGCTGTTTTGCACAACTCAAGAAAGATATGCATTTGGGCTGGGGCTACAGTGAAAGGGCCTCTAGGTTTGGTTTCCCCCCCCAGGCCAAAAGGTCCCAGTCCTCCCCTGGTCACTGCATACATTTTCCCTGCACCTGTGTGACGACACAATTGTATTATAGCAGCAGTCACTGCATACCTTTTCACCACACCTGTGTGACTGCACATTGTATACCAGCAGTCAGTGCATACCTTTTCACTGCACCTGTGTAACTGCACATTGTATTATACCACCAACAGTCAGGTCAAAAAAGTGTTCAGTACCTCACCTTTATCAAAATGAATGAGGCATGGATCCCGGAGGGCTGCTGCCTGCCCGAAGACTAAGTTAGTCCCCACACACAGCATCTCTGCCTGCACGCTGCGTGACTGCCTTCTCCGCCACCACCAGCAGGGTCCAGGACTCCAAGATAATAAGGTCGTTGCTTCATTGTAGACAGACCAAATTCGGTCAGCTGGACAGTCACTGTTGTTCTGTAATTGAGCTACCTCAGCCCAACCAGATGGGCTTGAAAACCACCATCGCCTGCACTCTCACCATGGTGCGCACCAGTCCAGCACGATCATCACTACACAAATAGCTGCTTGCTGTGTGTTACACAGTGAGTTTGGTCTGTCAGTGTGAAGCAGTAAACTACTTACACTAAGTGCTGATCCATATATACACACGCAAGATGTTTTCAAGCACTTTAGGCCTCCAATTTAGCAATGCAATGTGATTTCCGCTTTTTTAGGGATTATAATCCTGGTGTACGTCAAATTGGTAATATTGAAGCCTACAGGTAAGTGAAACTCTTTGCGATGGTTTAGGTTCCCTTTAAGTTTGCCTACATTTGCAGCATGCTTGTTTTGTGGGTGTGATTCAGACACTACTGATGCATAAAAGATCAGCAGCATGCCAGACAAGTGGTATTGTTTAACAGGAAATAAATAGGTCAGTCTCCATATGCCTCTCAGTCAGTTGTCCTTTAGCACAGTGGTTCCCAACCTTCTCCGGCCCAGGGAACACTTTCTGACCATATTTTTCCCCGGGGAACGGTGGGGGGACGCGCGGGTGTTTGCGCGACCTAGTGGACAGTGCCGTGCGCAGCAGGCTATGGGGGGGGGGGGGGGATGGGGTGCGGCTGCATAGCTAGCATAGTTGCCCCAGGATAAGGAGTTTAGTTGCCCCAGTATGGTTAGTATAGTTACCCCAGTATAGTGCCCCAGTATAGCTAGTATAGTACCCCAGTATAGCTAGTATAGTCCCAGTATGGATAGGTAGTGCCCCTGTATAGTGCCCAGTATGGGTGGGTAGTGCCCCAGTATAGCCAGTAAAGTGCCCAGTATAGCTAGTATAGTGCCCAGTATAGCTAGTATAGTTGCCCCCAGTATAGATAGTATAGTTGCCCCCAGTGTAGGTAGTTTAGTTGCCCCCAGTATAGCTAGTTTAGTTGCCCCCAGTATAGCTAGTTTAGTTGCCCCCAGTATAGCTAGTTTATTTGCCCCCAGTATAGCTAGTTTAGTTGCCCCCAGTATAGCTAGTTTAGTTGCCCCCAGTATAGCTAGTTTAGTTGCCCCCAGTATAGCTAGTTTAATTGCCCCCAGTATAGCTAGTACAGTTCCCCCCAGTATAGATGCCCAAGAGGGGGGAAGCAGCGCTAGAAGGAGGGGCAGTGGAGGCAGCGGTGGGGAGGGGGGAAATATCCCCCCCACAGGTGCATGGAAGAGGGTGTTCCGGGTGTCTGGAACCACCCCCTCGCACCTAGACCGGAAGTGCCTCCTGAATCTGAGCAGCGGCAGCCACTGTTATAGTGCAGCTGCCGCCTGCTCATGTGTGTGCACCGAGATCCCCATCGGCCGCAGGGGGGCCCGGGGCTCGCCAGCCGTGTGTGGGGGGAGCGCCGATGCCCTCTCAATTGCGGGACCCCCCAGCCAGGTGTAGAGCTTCTTCCCCGCAGCCTGCACTCTCCCGGGAGGCAGAGCAGGGCTACGGCAAGATGGCTGCCGAAGCCCTGCACTGGAGACTATTTGTGTCTCCAGTACAGGGCTTCGGGAGCCATCTTGCTGTAGCCCTGCACTCTGCCTGTCAGCGCGGGAGATGTGCTGCAGGAGGACTCGGGGAGCTGTGTGCCAGATGCTGGGAGAGGATACTTCTGTCAGGTAAGTGAATTGTTGTTTTTTTTTAACAGGTGCATTTTTTTTTCTGGTGTCTGCTGCCTACATTGTGATTTTCAGGTGTCTGCTGCCTACATTGTGATTTTCAGGTGTCTGCTGCCTACATTGTGATTTTCAGGTCTGCTGCCTACATTGTGATTTTCAGGTGTCTGCTGCCCACATTACAATTTTCTGGTCACTGCTGCCCACATTGCGATTTTCTGGTGACTGCTGCCCACATTGCTATTTTCAGGTGTCTGCTGCCCACATTACGATTTTCTGGTGACTGCTGCCCACACAGCGGTTTAAAAACGCTACTTTAGCATATGTAGTCTAATAAAAGCTCATGATTATGGATAGAGTGGTCATACTTGACAAAGGTGAAAGAGAGAATAAGGATGTAGCACCTTGTCTCAACACTTTCAGAGAAAAAGGTGTCATTCTGCAACACTAAATATAGATGATGTGACGCCAGCATACAGTGACCTCAGTAGGTACAATATGTGCATATTCCAAGTGTTAATAATGACAATGTTAATAATGATTTCTGAATGGTTATAAAATTGTCATATACAGTGATGCCCATAATTATTCATACCCCTGGCAAATTTTAACTTAGTTACTTTTATTCAACCAGCAAGTACCGGTAATTTTTTGACGGTAAATGACATAGGTGTCTCCCAAATGTTAATAAGACGATGTACAATAGGCATTATTGTGGGAAAACATTCTCATCTTTTATTTACATTTGAGCAAAACGTGTCCAGACCAAAATTATTCATACCCTTCTCAATCATCAATAGAAAAGCCTTTATTGGCTATTACAGTAAACAAACACTTCCTATAATTACAGACCAGCTTTTTTGCATGTCTCCACAGGTATTTTTGCCCATTCATCTTTAGCAATGAGCTCCAAATCTTTCAGGTTGGAGGGTCTTCTTGCCAACACCCTGATCTTTAGCTCCCTCCACAGATTCTCGATCAGTGGTGGGCGGAAATTTCTCATATGTGAAATTTGGCATCGAATCGCTTCATCATTGTAATGCGAAATTTCAGAGAAAATCATAATTAATTTCGTATGTAAAAGTAATATTTCATAATTTTGCTCAATTTTCGCACAATTTTGCACAATTTTGTGCCGACTTTGGCGGTTAATAGCAAAGGCCCCATACCTGCTATTGCTACCAAAATTGCTACATATGTTAAGGAGAATAGTGGGTACAAGTGCAAAAATGTTTTCAAAAAGACCTTGTAGTTTTTGAGAAAATCGATTTTAAAAATGCAAAGAAAAATGATTTTGAAACTTATTTGACTTTGCTATTCACTGCTAAAGTTGGCATGAAATTACGCTAAAATTACGCAAAATTGTATGAGAAATTACGAATGACTATGCAAAATCAATTGAATTTACAAATCGTAATAGGCGTAATTGTGAAAATATACGTGAAATTTAGCGTAATTGTAATTAGCTGATTACGATCATCACTATTCTCAATTGGATTCAAGTTAGTACTCTGGCTGGGCCACTCCAAAACGTTAATGTTGTTGTCTGCTAACCATTTCTTCACCACCTTTGTTGTGTGTTTTGGGTCATTGTCATTCTGAAATGTCCACTGGTGCCCAAGGTCAAATTTCTCTGCAGACTGCCTGATGTTGTTGTTGAGAATCCTCATGTATTTCACTTTTTTCATGGTGCCATTTACTGTGATTAGGTTCTCTGGTCCATTTGCTGAAAAATACCCCCAAAGCATTAGGTTCCCACCATCATGTTTGACAGTGGGGATGGTGTTCTTTCGGTTGAAGGATTCTCCTTTTTATGCCAAATGAAGGAAACATCATTGTGACCAAGCAATTAAATTTTTGTTTCATCTGACCCTAACACAGAAGACCAGAAGTCTTCTTCTTTGTCCAGATGAGCATTTGCAAAGGCCAAGCAAGCTTTTGTGTGCCTTATCTGGAGAAGTGGCTTCCTCCTTGGTCTGCATCCATGGAACCCAGCAGTGTGCAGTGTCTGTTGGTTTGACTGCCTTGAGACATTGCCATCAACAGAGCCCAAATTCACCAGGATGGCCTTGGTGGTTATCCTTGGATTCTTTCTCACCTCTCTCACTATCCCCCTGGCCAGCACAGGTTTAGTGGCTGGATAGTGTAATGGTTAATGGTTAAGGACTCTGCCTCTGACACAGGAGATCTGGGTTCGAATCTCAGCTCTGCCTATTCTGTAAGCCAGCGCCTATTCAGTAGGTGACCTTGGGAAGGACTCCTTAACACTGTTACTGCCTAAAGAGCGCATCCTAGTGGCTGCAGCTCTGGTGCTTTGAGTCTGCCAGGAGAAAAGCATAATATAAATGTTCTGTGTCACTTTTGGCTTCCAACTACGTTCTCTGAGACTTGTGAGCAGCAGGGGTGCTCGGATGTCCCGATCCACGAATCCGGCAACCACAGTCGTTGCCCCCAAAAAATCCGCATTCGGCATTATAGGATCCGGATTTCGATACGCGTCCACGGAGCAACGTGTATTTTCGGTCGTGAATGCCGCAATCACGTCCGGATCTGGATTTTCTTTTAACGTTAACAGCAAGGCCCCAATACATGCTAAAATCCCACGAATTGCATGGATTATCAAGGTGATAATTTTTTTTTGAGAAAATGGATTTAAAAGTGAAATCAACACTTCAAATGGTGCTATTAATTGGTAATAAGTGGATTTTAAACAGGGAAATACACGTTAAGCAATCACAGAGGTGAAGGTGAGTTCCAATGGCACTTGGCGGTGATGGTACCACTGGAAAAACACTCCAATTCACTCCTGTCTACTTGACATATATCCTTTATTAAATATTGTAATACAAAATACCCTGTATGCATTAAAAAGAGCAGTACTGCAGTGACTTGTCTACGCTAATCACAGCCGGCTGTGTCACACACAACGGTCTCCACTGCATACAAACACCCATGCACATGTACCAATCATTCTACTCCAGGGAGTTTCCAATGTGTTGTCGGCCTTCAGCAGACTTTACTTAATGACTCCAGGATTGTCCCTTGTTTCTCATGCTGGGGTTATTTGCCAGGTGATATTGTGTTAATAGCAGTGTCCCTTTACAAGCAGATAAATGCCTCATGGACGTTCTCATACAGCGTTAGTGGTTGTTAGCAGAAGCATCAAGCGCGCATTGCATAGTATGGGTTGCCGCTGAGGGCTCTCACCACCTCCTGTACGTTATCCCGCTTAGCCTGCTTTAACATCTGACGAAGACTGGTGGGCGGCCGATACTAGTGATGTTGAGAGCAGAGCGGTGACGTCACATCCGGGTCTCGAGCGGTGAGACGCTGAGACAGCTCTAAGGCAGGGAACACACTTGTCTTTCAGTTTTACGCGCGCGTTTTTCTGCATACTTTTTCTGCACACTAAGGGCTTGATTCACAAAGCGGTGCTAACTGTTAGCACGCCTGTGAAAACCCCCTTAGCACGTCTAAACAAGCTTTTCGCGCATAAAAGTTTACGCGCGCAAAACTTTATGAGCGTAAAACTTTACGCGCGTACTGCACAGAGCGCAGGGCGCTCCGCGCGAAGTGCACATTAAATCCTATGGGACTTAGCGCGTGTAAAACTTTGCGCGCGTAAAACTTTGTGCGCGCAAAGTTAGCGCACGATCTAATTGAGAAATCCGGTGCTAACCTACTTAGCACCCTGGTTAGCGCGTCTAAAGACTTTAGACATGCTAAGTAGGTTAGCACCGCTTTGTGAATCAAGCCCTAAGTGTCTTTCCATGCAGGAAAACGCGTGCGTTTTTTCACAGCAGCTGATGTAATTGATACAGAAAACTGCCAAAATGTGCAGAATCAGGATGCAGAATGTCAGTTTTTTTTCTGCGCGCGAACAACACAGTAAGTGTGTACTAGCACATTGATTAACATGAGTTCTCAGTTTTTCTGTGCAGAAAACGCGTACGAAAACAGTCAAGTGTGTTCCCTCCCTGCCTAAGGGATCCCAGCATAGCGGGCATGCCAGCACGCGGACGCCTATTGCGTAGGGCGGACTGAACGAGTTGCAGATACGCAAAGCACACCAACAGGACTGTTTAACAGAACCAGGCAAAGCAGGATTTGAAAAGAGGCATTTATCTGCTTGTAAAGAGACACTGCTATTAACACAATATCACCTGGCAAATAACCCCAGCATGAGAAACAAGGGACAATCCTGGAGTCATTAAGTAAAGTCTGCTGAAGGCAGACAACACATTGGAAACTCCCGGGAATAGAATGATTGGTACATGTGCATGGGTGTTTGTATGCAGTGGATACCGTTGTGTGTGACACACCCGGCTGTGATTAGCGTAGACAAGTCACTGCAGTACTGCTCTTTTTAATGGGTACAGGGTATTTTGTATTACAATATTTAACCCTCCTGGCGGTTTGCTAAAAAATCGCCAGGGGGCAGCAAATCTTTTTTTTTTTTAATTTTTTTTTTTTTTTTTTTTTTTCATGTAGCGAGACAAAGTCTCGCTACATGATAGCCGCTGCTCAGCGGCATCCCCCCAGCCCCTCCGATCGCCGCCGGCGACCGGCGATCAGGAGATCCCGTTCAAAGAACGGGATCTCCTGGAGGGCTTCCCCCGTCGCCATGGCGACGGGGCGGGATGACGTCAACGACTTCGTGACGTCATAGGGGATTCCGATCCACCCCATAGAGCTGCCTGGCACTAATTGGCCAGGCAGCGCACGGGGTCTGGGGGGGGGGGGCGGCTGCGGCGCGACGGATAGCGGCGGATCGGCGGGTAGCGGCGGCGATCGGGCACTGCACGCAGCTAGCAAAGTGCTAGCTGCGTGCATGAAAAAAAAATTATGCAAATCGGCCCAGCGGGCCTGAGCGGTGCCTTCCGGCGGCATAGCCCGAACTCAGCTCGGGCTTACCGCCAGGAAGGTTAATAAAGGATATATGTCAAGTAGACAGGAGTGTTTTGCGTAGATTTTATATCACTTCTGGCTCCCCTAAACAGGGTAGACATCATAATTTCCATAAGTTTAGGCGCAGGATATTTTTGTATGGTGATGGTACCACTGGAGGAGGATGAGTGGCTGACTGATGCCAAAAAGGCTCAGAGAGGTTTTCGTAATTTGTTAGGGTTTTTTTTGCAGCGATTAGCAATGACATAACAGCAGAGTTGTCAGTGGACCTGGCCAGTGTGAACGCAGACTTTAGTAGCGACTGAGTCAGGAGGACAAAGTGGACGGTCAACTCAGCAGCACAGAAGGACCATGGCAACTCACTGGTAGTAGCACAGTGTAATAGTGCTGCCCCAAAAATTAGATGCGCCCGGTGACCCGGGCAGAGTGAACGCAGAGTGTAGTAGCAGCGACTGTGTCAGGAGGACAAAGCGGACGGTCAGTTCAGCAGCACAGAAGGACCATGGCAACTCACTGGTAGTAGCACAGTGTAATAGTGCTGCGCAAAAATTAGATGCGTCCCGTGACCCGGGCAGAGTGAACCCAGAGTAGTACTAGAAGCGACTGAGTCAGGAGGACAAAGCTGCCGGTCAGTTCAGCAGCACAGAAGGACCATGGCAATTCACTGGTAGTAGCACAGTGTAATAGTGCTGCACCAAATATTACATGTGCCCGGTGAACCGGGCAGAGTGAACGCAGAATGTAGTAGCAGCGACTGAGTCAGGAGGACAACGCGGCCAGTCAGTTCAAAGGCAAGGCAGGCCAGTTCAGCAGCATAGAAGGACCATGGCAACTCACTGGTAGTAGCACAGTGTAATAGTGCTGCCCAAAAAATTACACATGTCAGTGGACCCGGGCAGTGCGAATGCAGAGTGTAGTAGCGACTGAGTCAGGAGGACAAAGCGGACGGTCAGTTCGGCAGCACAGAAGGACAATGGCAACTTACTGGTAGTACCACAGTGTAATAGTGGCAATGTCAGGCACCTGTTGCTGGGTTTGCAGAGCAGTTTCATAGGGGGTGGGAGGCTGCGGGAATGCTTCCAGTAGTCTGCACACAAGGGCCTCCTGCAACTCCCTTGTGCGTTGCTCGGTGGTGGATGGCGTCATGAACTCTCCCAGCTTCCCCTTCAGATGTGGGTCCAGCATCAAGGTGATCCAGATGTCCTCCCATGAACGCATCTGGATCACTCGGGGGTCCCTGCGAAGGCAGCGCAACATGTGCACACCCATGGGAAACAAGTGAGCCTTGGCAGAAAGATCTTCATCGTCCTCGTCGTCCCATATCACATGCCTATCCTCTTCCTGTGCCGTGTTGTCCTCCCCAAGCCGCCATCCCCGTACAACGCCTGCGGCACTCTGCTCCTCCTCCTCCTCACCATTCAGGTTAGGGCCCCTCAAACTCCTCCACATCCTCCACTACCTGTGAGTCCTCTTGTGCCGCCATCTGGTCCTTTTCCAGCTGCCTCAGGGCTTCCTCCCATGATCAATTAAATTGCACATTGCCTGCTCAGCAGGCAAACCATGGCCACCCACTGACACACAGAGGCCCGCTCCTCGCTCCTCGCTGACCATCGTGCTTGCCTCCAGGAAGGGACTCAGCACCAGGCATACTTGCTGCATCAATGTCTACTGACTTGCATGATGGGGACTTGCTGTTTGCTGGGGACACTTGGGTTTAAGTGTGGCCACTAATGATCCAATCTTTTTCATCCAATCTTACCAAATCTACAGTATGTAGTAGAAGAGTAAACTGATGGAATATATTAATTGGATACTATAGGCAGTTCCCTTATATTAGATAGAAATGGTAAGATTGGATGAAAAAGATCGGATCATTAGTGGCCACCTAAAGGTGGTCACACACGATACAATAAAATGATCTGATTTTACAGTAATTTGATAAATAACATCGGATTTCCAGAGAAATCGAAAGCTTTTTTTTGCATTCGAACAAGAAATCCGATTGGATTTCCCATTTTTATTCGATAAAAGTTGATCACGAGTGCTGGATTTTTCTGATCAATTTTTCTGACCACTGGCTGCTGGGGTGGATGTTAAAAGTTGCGTGGGGTGTTGGCTGTTGCTGCTGTTGGGAGTGCTGCTCACAGTGGAGGTCTGTGAGAAACTCATGATGGGCTCACGAAACGTGGTGAACGAACTGCAGTGGCAGTCTGACTGTCTGTAAATAGTAACTGAAGCAAATCACTGGCTAACAAGCTGAATAATACCAGTGAGCACAGTACAACGTAAGTGAAGGTTATCACCTTCAGGAAGTTATCCCTTTACTCCTGGTATATATGGGAGCACAGTGTGCATGCAGATACGTTAACTGACGAAGGCGTGGACACGCCGAAACGCGTCTTGATGATACCTGCACACAGTCACCCCGGAGAGGGACCTGATGTCCACACACCATCTGGACCCACGCTGCTGCCGGCCACTGCAGCCTCAGGTTTCACTCCTTTGAGGGGACGTTTCTTTTCCAGGCTATGTGCCTTATTGAATGCCTATTGTTTGCACACATCTAGTAAGTGCAATTTTTTATGTTTGCGCAGTTTGAATCTAAGGTGTCACACTACGGAGCGCTCTTTCCGTTTTGTTGTTTTTATCTTGTAGTAGCTTGCTCACAGCCGAGCACCCAAGGAGCTGCCACTGTGTGATCCCTGCTGGTCTACATCGACCATTTCCTGCTGTAGCGCAAGATTTCACATCTTTACTCTTTGTTCTAATGAGATGATTAATACCAGTGGCAGTGAGCAGTGAGCACAGTACAATGTAAGTCAAGGGTATCACTGGGTAACGAGATGATTAATGAATTATTGACCCCTTTAATCTCTTTTCTGCTCTCAGAAGCCATGTAATGACAGGAAAGTGTTTTATGGCTATAATTACTTATCAGTGAGGGTTATGCTATAGTCTGAACTGGGCAGGAACTGTCACTTACATACCTGATGTTTAACTTTTTCAGGCAGAGAAAGAAAAAAAGGAACACAGCATAGTTATTTGTGTGCTTGGCACCAAACATACACGTCTATCTCATCATGTCACATGTCACCTTTGGTTGTCCTTTAATGAATAAAATTGCTTTTTTTGTAATTGTAAATTATTTAGTCAACATTTACCCATTGTAAAATCTTTCTGCATGCACCCTAATTTACATTGATAATTTCTTAATTTATCACATATGGCGAAATCGTTACTGCTGCCAAGATGCATCACTTTACGACCCTAAGTCTCGCAGAGTGCACTAGCAGGAAAATCATTTTGTGACATCATAGCCTAGGCTCAGCATCACTGGGAGGGCAAGAAATAGGGCATGTTGACCCAAACAATCTGTGAATTACAGATATAGTAATATAATGCTTATTGAAGTACACAGAACTTCTAATATACTCATTTAAATATAAAGCTCATTATATAATTCCTCTTAAAACAATTAATCGTAGAATATATAATTGTATATTAAAAATTTAATAATATAAAATAATGTTGTATATATTTACCTTTATGAAGAAATAACTTCAATAATTTTATCTGCCAGATGTCACCATTTTAACATCTTTAACTAATTGGTAAAAAAAAACCCTTCTTTTTGTTTTATATTTTGTTGAAGCCTTTTCCCAAAACATCATGTGTTATCAGCTATCAATGTTCAGCTAGCTGAGACGGCCTTGTAACAAGTACGTCAGCAATCTTCTAGCTTACAAGTTAAAAAAATCTTATAAAAGTTTTACTTTCTCTAACTATCACTGACAAAATCCAGCATTCAATGTAATTCAAAGTAATAGATTATATACAGTATATATTTATAGGTTTAACAATAATTATTTCTTTCTTTAGAATGACTGTAATGATGATTAATATTTAGATGTAATAATATTTATGTGTAATAAGTGAGCAAAATGTATATATATATGTCTGCTGCAGTAATGTTTTTTTTAAACTTGCTTTTCTGTCTGCACATACTGTGCCGTCTAACCTTGGCATTTGAAAGATTCTTGTAACATAAACAAAGAATGTTTTTAGCTTCTTGTAACTAGAATAATCTTATAAGCTTCACAGCCTGGAATATGCTGAGATGTCTCAGAGCAATATTTTAAAAAAGCACTCTAACTTTACAGTTTACAATGACATTTTGCATAGAACATTATAACTTAAAACATACACATATGACAGCTTTTCCTGCATAAATAAACTGCTAGAATTCTGGCATGCTAACTACTTTGCATCAGTGCTCCCTATCAGTAGCTCTTAGGAGTTTAGGAGATTAGGAGCTCTGGTCCCCAGCATGAGTTTTACATTGGACCCCCTTTAATAATCTATACATAACCATTGATATGGAACACCAAAACCTGCCAAGCAGGGCCAAACGCAGGATTTTTAAGGGAGGGATTCCTGAAAGGCCCAGAAGCACTTATGTCCCCAAGTGCTTCCGAAGACAGGTGGCTCCATACTGCCCATGCACAAAAGTGCGCTGGCATATTACGGAGCTGCCCATCTTTGGAAGTACTCAAGGACACAAGTTTTTCTGAGGGCTTCTGGTAGCAGCAAATTTGAATAGGGGACAGCGCTGGAACAACTCCCCGAGAGAGGAACGGGAGATAGACTTAGTTTGGACAATTCAGTGGAATATGCCACATAGTGTCACATAGCGCAAGCGATACCCATATGATGCAGGGATATTTGCATCTGCGGAACATGGCGGCGCTATATAAATACTAAATAATAATAACATTAGCATCTGTAAATAAGCTACATATCAATTCTGAGGATAGAAACAAATTTCAAGTCTCACAAACCAATTCCAGTAGAAGGGTACATATATTGTCAGTATATAGATCACTACATCAGTTCCAAGGCTTGAAAAGGGACACAAGAATTTGGCACCAAAAGACCTGTTCCTCTGTAAAAGGTACAGCTAGTACCCAGTTTTCACTTTCAAAGTGATGCAAAGGGCTGATTCACACTAGGCAAGGCAAGCATGAAGGCAATGTCATACATGCTTTGCAATGTGCTAAATCACGTAAGTCAGCAGCTTCCATTCTATAAAAAAATGCATGACAATGCATAGGTCGTGTGCGATGATGTTCCCGGCTAAGTTACAACGCAGCACACGGGAACGCAAACTGTAGTGTGAATGGTAACATGAAAATTCTATAGACTTTCATGCTACCTGCATTGCAGGAATTATGTGTGGTGCTGTCTGTCATGACTCACCGCACATAGTGTGAATGAGCCCTAAAGCAATACCAATACCAACCGCCATCTAAATAGTATCTTCAGCAATGAATAGACAAACAAACCCTTGCAGTTGTGCTGGGCCTTTTAACACCTAACTTTACAACACAGCATAGAAAGCAAACATATCTAAACATTTAATGTTCATATCAGAAGACACACTTTTTGTCACAAAGGTGCAATTCATGGCAGCATGGACACATCCAGCCAGCACTAGGGGAAGGGGGGAAACAAGGGTGAATGAGGCAGAGAGGAGGAGTGGAGAGACTGAGATAGAGCAGAGAGCGTATCTGTATTGCAGTCCCACATCACACAGAGGCTACTTGCCTGTAATGTGTCTCCTGTCCCTGCCAACCTCTCACACAAGCTGCAGGCAGCCTTCCTGAAGTTTAGGGACTGTCAAAAACTTTTCAGGCTGTGAAATATCTTATGTAGCTGTCCACATGCATTCTTTACAATAGTAAAAGAGCTGAGTTTTTCCCACAGACCCTGCAGGAGGCAAGCCTCTGTATATTTAACAGCTTTCCCGCTTCAGCGATTTCAGGGAATTGTTTTTAAAGGTACAGGAGTCTCAAGGGGGTATTCCAGACATCGGTAACCCCTGGCTAAATGTGCCAGTGCCAAGGACAGCTGCAGTATCAGAGAGGTGTAAGCTGGGGAGGAGAACAGTCTATTAATGGTTATTGTGGCGAACATTACGGAAAGTCGTGCGCAATCGCCAACGATTTTCGTATGGTCCTGCACAATTACTGTCAGTCCTGTGTAGAATAACACAAATACCTTTCTTTTGCTCTTCTTAATGAGAGCAACAGCCCCTCCCCCACATCCTGTGTCAGGTCAGGAAAGATCAGCAAAAAACTCGGTATACAGAGGCGCCAGAGTAGAGTAAAACGTTTTAAAAACCGCTTAAAAGGAGAGGGGGATGTTAAGGTGGACTCACCTCCCTCTTACAAAAAAAGAAAACTCACTTGAGTCTCAATAAAATAGAATTGTCAAGTAATTTATTCAACTCCACAAATGCAACGCGTTTCGCGGGCGTGACCCCGCTTCCTCAGGCAAAAATGGGAGCACAACTCAGTGGGTCAAGCAATAAGTTTGAGCGCCAGGTCAGGAAAGAATTTCACACGTGGCCAACCCCCCTGGGTAGAGCCATTTGGCTACACAGCTCATGTCCCCAAGCCAGCTCAAGCTGGCTGAGATAAAAGTTCCCTCCAAGCTCATAGACTAAAACAAAGAGAACTTTAATTTATTAATAATTCAAAATAGGTTTGGCACAGCAAGACAAAAATTACATTTCCTGATACCTAGAAATCAGTTCTATCATTCACCTGAATTGCAGTTTTCTGGCTATCGGGAATCAGTAGAGAAACCACTTTATCCGGCCTGCGTAGAGCGAATGCAGTAGAATAGGCATGTATAGCCTCATTTAGTACAGGGTCGCAGGCCGCTTTTGAATATAGTCTCGGATTTGCGATGCGCCAATCTGGGGCGGAGTCACACAGATTATTAAGAATTGGTACATTTCTTGCTCTGAGTCTGGGGGCGGCAACCTGCTGATTAGGAGGTAACCCTGCCTTAACCTCCTGAGCGGTATGGACGAGCTCAGCTCGTCCATCACCGCCGGAGGCTGCCGCTCAGGCCCTGCTGGGCCGATTTTCCTCAAATAAAAAGCAGCACACGCAGCCGGCACTTTGCCAGCCGTGTGTGCTGCCTGATCGCCGCCGCTGTGCGGCGATCCGCCGCGAGCAGCGGCGAAAGAGGGTCCCCCCAGCCGCCCGAGCCCTGCGCAGCCGGACCCATCAGTTCCGGCCAGCGCTAAGGGCTGGATCAGAGGCGGCTGACGTCAGGACGTCGGCTGACGTCCATGACGTCACTCCGCTCGTCGCCATGGCGACGAGGAAAGCCAAACAAGGAAGGCTGCTCATTGCAGCCTTCCTTGTTACTTATGCTTGCCGGAGGCGATCAGAAGAACGCCTCCGGAGCGCCCTCTAGTGGGCTTTCATGCAGCCAACTTTCAGTTGGCTGCATGAAATAGATTTTTTTTTATTTAAAAAAAACCCTCCCGCAGCCTCCCTGGCGATCTCAATAGAACGCCGGGGAGGTTAAACACACCTACTTTCCAGGTAGTGACAGCCCCAAAACTCAGGTCCTATAAAAGTGGGGCGGGACCAAACCTGCCAAGTTCTCCAAATTCCATCGACCTGGAAAGGTCCAGGCATGCGTTCCAAGGAGAACCGACGCATGCTGTGTTCAAGGACTCTTAACATGAATACCTACTTTTAAACTGGACTCTGTTTCTCCATTCTCCAAATGGACTATCAGCCATAACTAAGTAAGAATTTTCTGATTTTATTCCCTTTTATTTTTAAGCTCTGTGTGTATATGTTAATGGGTGTATATAACTGTATGTAATGCATTTTTGTTATTAAACGTTTTAAAAATCGTTTAGCGGTTAGGACTTGTTGCTGAACATACACAATCGTACCTATTTGTAACGATCGGTGTAACACAGAGAGGGTCTGATTACTGGTGATCTGCAGTATCACCGAGAATACAGATATATACCCGATTATTGATGATCTGCAGTATCACCGATAATCAGATATATCTCTAACCTCTGGACACCTGAATGATAAGAGTGTTTTGGTGCAACAGTAATACTTTGAGGACTGCACCTGGAGAACAGGTGCAAGGGCAGTAAGGAGTAATGCACAATAGCAAGTTCCTTCCGTTAGCTTGGACTCTCCTGAGGGAGGAGTCAGGCTGAGAGTGGGAAGGACAGAATGTGAGTGACACCAATGAGGGAGTGTCACTGACAGATCTGTGAACTATCTCTAACTGGGGAGATAGTTCTCGAGGTCGGGCAGGCCGGGTCGTTAACACACAGCCAGAGAAAGCAGGGATGCTCGGATGTGCCTCATCCACGAATTCGGAAATCCGCGTGGTTGAAAAAAAAATCCGCATTCGGCCCCGCCGCATGTGGATTTTCGTTCGCGTCCACGCAACCACGCGGATTTTCTGCCGTGAATGGCGTAATCACGCGTGGATTCCCGCCCGGAGGCGGATTTTCTTTTAACGTCAATAACAAAGCCCCCATACATGCTACAATCCCCCAAATTGCATGGATTATCGAAGTGATAAGGGGCAACATAACTTCAACATAAAAAATTCCCCCAAATTTTTTTTTTCTAGAGAAAATGGATTTTAAAGTGAAATCAACACTTTAAATGGGGCTATTAATTGGTAATAAGTGGTTTTAAAAAGGGATATACGCGTTAAGCAGTCAAAGAGGTGAAGGAGAGTTCCAATGGCACTTGGCGGCGAAGGTACCGCTGGAGGAGGATGAGTGGCTGACGCCAAAAAGGCCCCAGAGAGGTTTTTGTATTTTTTTTTTTTTTTTGCAGCAATTAGCAATGACATCGCAGCAGAGTTGTCAGTGGACACGGGCAGTGTGAACGCAGAGTGTAGTGGTGGTAGCGACTGAGTCAAGAGAAGGACTATGCGGGCGGTCAGTTCAGCAGCACAGAAGGACCACGGCAACATACTGATAGTAGTAGTAGCAGCACAGCGTCATAGTGCTGGCCAAAAAATTAAATGCACCCGGTGACCCGGGCAGTGTGAACGCAGAGTGCAGCAGCGGGAAGCGACTGAGTCAGGAGGAGGAGGACAATGCGGGCGGTCAGTTCAGCAGCAGCAGCACAGAAGGACCATGCCAACATACTGGTGGTAGTAGTAGCAGTAGCAGCACAGCGTCATAGTGCTGGCCAAAAAATTAAATGCACCCGGTGACCCAGGCAGTGATAACGCAGACAGAGTGCATTGGTGGTACCGTGGTAGCGACTGAGTCAGGAGGAGAAGGAGGACAAAGCGGGCGTTCAGTTCAGCAGCAGCAGCAGCACAGAAGGACCATGGCAACATATTGGTGGTAGTAGTAGCAGTAGCAGCACAGCGTCATAGTGCTGGCCAAAAAATTAAATGCACCCAGTGTGAACGCAGAGTGTAGTAGCGACTGAGTCAGGAGGACAAAGCGGGCGGTCAGTTCAGCAGCTCAGAAGGAGGACCATGGCAACTTACTGGTAGTAGTACCATAACCAGGCGCGTCGCTAGGGCTAAAGATCCGAAGCACGTGCTACGGATCCCGCCCACTGTGCCACGAACCTCTGGACAGTGATGCGGGGCACTTGCAAGGCCGGATTTGTGCTCAGCTGTCAACGTAACAGAGCGGCTGTGCGGTACCTGTTTCCCGCACTGTATCAGCGTCTACACAACATGCTCTGCTCTCCGCCCCGACAGTGAGTGTGCCACTATGTGCGCTGCAGTCATATACTGCTCTCCAATCACAGTGCAGTAACCCTGGCCATGTGGTCCCTCCTGTTGACAGCTCCTAGAGGCGCGAGATTTCACTTGCCTGCAACTTCCAGTCTGAGTTGTGATGTACTATAGTGCAGCACTTATGCCGGGCATTGAGAGCAGGCACTTGGGGACAGATCAGAGGCAGATGCAGAGGAGCCTTCCCTACACAGACTGTCGGCTTACGGAGATCATACTTTGTCCCTGCAGGCTGCAGCCATTCCCTGCCACCCACTGTGAGTAACAAAAGCTGGCTGCTCATTTACTGTGCAGGGGGGCTTTAGCACGTGTTGCTGACAGGCTAGCTTGTGAGGGTGGGGGATGCATCGCAGAGATCGTGTTGATGCATTCCTGAATGAGGCGGGCATGGAGTGACTTCCTGAAGCTGCAGCCAGTGTATATGGCTCTCTGCTACTTACTTGTTTCTTCCTCTCTTTTCCTCCTTTCTGGCTCTGTCTTACCTGTCCCTTTCAACCCTCCTGTGTGTCTAGTAAGCCTGGTACACATCATCTAATTTCTTGTTAAATCAATAATTTCCAACAGGTCCGATCAGCTCCTGATCGATCACAATCATTTTTGTGCAGTAGTGATTGGAAAATCGATTGCATTATTAATCCAGGAACTGATTGGACCTGTTGGAAATTATCAATTCGACCTGTCGATCTGCCAGGAAATTGCATGGTGTGTACCAGGCTTAAGTTTCATGCTGAAAATGGGGCCCATGGTGTAGCAAGTGTCAGTTAAAAGGGTTTCTAAGACAGGGGGAAAAAGGGTGACTTTTACTTTATCTGGCGCTTCTTCCAGCCCCCATAGTTTGTCGGGTCCCTCAGTGTCTTGTGAGTCCCCTCCGCTGTGTCGCTGTCACCACATTTAAAGTCTGCGACTAGCTGAGTCACGGATTACAGGGCATGCAATGTCCCGGCAATGATACTTCTCAATCACACTCCCATAGACAAAAGTGTTCTGCGCGTGCAAATTTAATAAAGATTTGGAACTCCGCTTGAGCAAAACGCTCCTGGCTACGGTAGTTCGAAGAAGGAGGGACAGTGCATGTGCCATAGTGCATGATCCAGTTGCATTGCAGACTTTTTATTTGGGGTGAATGGAGGGGAATTGGAGAATGCCGAGTGACCTTAAAGGAGTCATCAGGCAACGGAAAGTAAAATGAGTGGTACTTACCGGGGGTCTTCCTCCAGCTCCAAGCTCCCAGAATGTCCCTCACCGCAGCTCTCCCCGCAGCCGTTCGCCGCAGGTCCGTCCCGTTCCCTGGTGATGATGTCAGAGCGACCTCCAGGTCGGCCTGTACTGCGCCTGCGTGAGCGGCGCTGTCAATCACCGCCACGTGGGCCGGAGCGGACTGCGCAGGTGGTAGTAGTTCTGCGCTTGCGCGGTCCGCTCCGGCCCACGTGGCGGTGATTGACAGCGAACAACTGCAGGGAGAGCTGTGGCGAGTGACATCCTGGGAGCTGGAGGAAGCCCCCCCGGTAAGTACCACTCATTTTACTTTCCGTTGCCTGATGACTCCTTTAATGGCTACATGGGGCTGGAAGAAGGCCCAGGTAAGTAAAACTCAACTTGTTTCCCCTATCTCAGGATTATTTCAAATGGGTCTCACACTGTACTATATACCTTCTCAGGCAGATCAACTGCAATCATACAGAAATACCCATTATTCATGTTATTCTATGTAAAATAGTGAAATGTGGTGATATCAATGATTTGCTTAGTTATATTTTTACAATATAAGCTGTTACTCTGTGCCTGTACTGATAGTAAACTAGCTGCAGTATGTGCTGATCTTTGCTACCTCCAGTATGTACTGTATAAGCTGTTACTCTGCGCCTGTACTGATAGTAAACTAGCTGCAGTATGTGCTGATCTTTGCTACCTTCAGTATGTACTGTATAAGCTGTTACTCTGTGCCTGTACTGATAGTAAACTAGCAGCAGTGTGTGCTGATCTCTGCTGCCTCCAGTATGTACAGTATAAGCTGTTTCTCTGTACCTGTACTGATAGTAACCTAGCTGCAGAATGTGCTGATCTTTGCTACCTCCAGTATGTACAGTATAAGCTGTTACTCTGTGCCTGTACTGACAGTAAACTAGCTGCAGTGTGAGATCTCTGCTACCCCAGTATGTACAGTATAAGCTGTTACTCTGTGCCTGTACCGATAGTAAACTAGCTGCAGTATGTGGTAATCTCTGCTGCCTCCAGTATGTAGAGTATAAGCGGTTTCTCTGTGCCTGTACTGATAGTAACCTAGCTGCAGAATGTGCTGATCTTTGCTACCTCCAGTATGTACAGTATAAGCTGTTACTCTGTGCCTGTACTAATAGTAAACTAGCTGCAGCGTGTGCTGATCTCTGCTACCTCCAGTATGTACAGTATAAGCTGTTACTCTGTTCCTGTACTGACAGTAAACTAGCTGCAGTGTGAGATCTCTGCTGCCTCCAGTATGTACAGTATAAGCTGTTACTCTGTTCCTGTACTGATAGTAAACTAGCTGCAGTGTGTGCGGATCCCTGCTACTTTCAGTATGTACAGTATTAGCTGTAAAGCCTGGTACACACATACAATTTTGATTAGCCAATTTTAGCTCTGTTCATCAAATTCAGTCTGTTGGCCCACTTACTGCATGGGGGTGGTAAAATTGGTCAGTGATTGACCAATCAAAATTGTATGTGCGTATACATCTTTGATCTATGCCTATACTGATTGTAAATTATCTAAATAAAGGACATGGTGCTCCATCCAAAATTTTGATGGGCAGGCCCGTTATCTGTGGCTTACACCACTGCTAAGTTCATGTAAATTTGGCCCCACCCATGGCCACGCCCACTCACGGTATGGTCACGCCCACCTTGTGCCCACAGGTGCCCCTGATCTCCAAGGACCCTAGGAACGCCCCTGACCATAACACCAAAAAATTAACCAAGGTAGGCACTAGGCAGGTAGTAACTGTCTTTATAAAGGCAGGCATAGTTAACAACAGCACATGCAGCAGCCACTTCATGTCCCCCTGTGTCCAACAATAGGGGCCAGGAACTCACCTTCCACCCAAGCCTGGTTGATTTTCAGGAAGGTGAGTTTGTCCACAGAGGCGTGGGAGAGCCGAGAGCGCTTCTCTGTGACCACGCCACCGGCCGCACTAAAGCATCTCTCTGAGAGGACACTGGAAGGAGGGCAGGATAGGAGTTCCAGGGCGTACTGGGAAAGCTCGCTCCAGATGTCCAGTCTCTTGACCCAGTACTCCAAGGGGTCCACGGGGCTGTCGGTGTCATTGAGCCCGCTGGATGACCCCATATAGTCAGACACCATGGTGGTCAGTCGTTGCTTGTGCTGGTTGGTGGTGGATGCTGTGGCGGGCATCTCTGTTCTGGGCTGCTGCACTGCATACAGGCACTTGCTTAGGCTCTTCAGGTCTCCGGGGCGCCAGTTGCTGCTGCTGCTGCTGCTGGTTGTTGTTGTGCTGCTAGTGGCAATGGCAGGCACCTCTTGCTGGCTTGGGAGAGCAGTTACAGTGGGGGTGGAAGGCTGGGGGAATGCTTCCAGTAGTCTGCGCACAAGGGCCTCCTTCAGCTCCCTTGTGCGTTGCTCGGTGGTGGATGGCGTCATTAAGTCTCCCAGCTTCCCTTTCAGACGGGGATCAAGCATCAAGGTAATCCAGATGTCCTCCCTTGAACGCATCTGGATCACCCGGGGGTCCCTGCGAAGGCAGCGCAACATGTGCACAGCCATGGGAAACAAGTGGGCCCTGCCAGCAAGATCTTCCTCGTCCTCACCATTGTCCCATAACGCATGCCTGTCCTCTTCCTGTGCCATGTCGTTGTCCTCCTCAAACCGCCATCCACGTACAACGCCTGCTGCACTCTGCTCCTCCTCCTCCTCCTCATTCAGGTTAGGGACCTCCAACTCTTCCACTACCTGCTGTGAGCCCTCCTCTGAGCTGGACTGTGCTGCCATCTGCTCCTGTTCTTCCAACTGCCTCAGGGCTTCATCCCCATGCTCAATTAAATTGTCCATTGCCTGCTCCAGTAGACAAACCAAGGGCACCCACTGGCACACAGAGGCCCGCTCCTCACTGACCATCTTGGTTGCCTCCAGGAAGGGACTCCGCACCAGGCATACTTGCTGCATCAGTGTCCACTGAGTGGCAGTAATCATGGGGACTTGCTGGTTGCTGGGGACACTTGGGTCTAGCATGTAGGCCCTAAGAGCCAGCCTGTGCTGACACAGCCGCTCCAACATGGCCAGAGTCGAATTCCAGCGAACTGGCATGTCGATGATCATCCGGTGTTGTGGCCTTCCATACTGCTGCTGTAAGGTGGACAAGAGTGCAGAGGCAGTGGCTGATAGGCGGAAAAAGCGTACCACCGCCCGGGCATCCTGCAGCAGCTCGCTCATCCCCTGGTAGGTGCGCAAGAAGCGCTGCACCACAAGATTGAGCACGTGGGCCAAGCAGGGGATGTGCTGGAGGTTTCCCTGCTGCACTGCTGCCACCAGGTTGACCCCGTTATCGGCTGCCATATACCCCACTTCCAGGCCTCTGGGGGTCAGCCACCTCCGCTCCTGCTTCCTGAGGGCGGCCAGGACGTTGGTGGCCGTAAGCCTCTCCTTCCCCAGGGTCACGAATTTTAAAAGGGCTTGGCAGTGCCGAGGCTTGGCGCTGCTGCTGCCGAGGCGGGCTTGCTTTCCGGGTGCAGAGGGAGTTTCGTGACAGGACCCTTCTGCATCCCCCCTGATCCCGCGTGGTGGCACCACTAGCTGGGCTGATGCGCTCTTGTCCTCCCTCCCTTCCATCAGTGTCACCCAGTGGGCCGTAAAGGACAGGTAGCGACCTGTCCCAAATCTGCTACTCCACGAGTCCATGGTCACGTGGACCCGCTTGCCCACAGAGTAGTCCAGGAAACGGGCCACGTTTTCCACCGCAAACTTGTGGAGTGCTGGGATCGCGCTCCTGCTGAAATAGTGGCGACTGGGGACTTGCCACTCGGGGATGCCAAATTGGAGCAGCGTCCGCATGGCGCTCCCCTCCTGCACCAGGGAGTAGGGAAGCTGCTGTGATGCCATGGCCCGGGCCAGCAAGCCATTTAGTTTGCGGATCCGCCTGTGGCTTGGAGGCAGAGGCTTGGTCAGACCCTGAAAGGTGTCGCTCAGCAGGGTCTGACGACGCTGGGATGCAGGGGAGACAGAGGAGAGAGACGGACACTGGCTGCCAGCCTCAATGTCTGTGTCCTGAGTAGCCGAGGTGGAAGAGCGCTTGCGTGCTACTACTGCTGCTGCTGTGGGGGATTCACGACCCTGAGGGAGGGATGATGCTGCTGCGCTGGTGGGCCTTCTGCTCTCAGGAACCCCTGCCAGCAGTGCCTGCTTCCTCTTAAACTCCGCATACTCGCGGCAGTGGCGGCTTCTCAGGTGGCCCTGGAGGGATGAGGTACCCATCTTGCTCAGACTTTTCCCACGGCTCAATCTTTTGCTGCATAACCTGCACACCGCATACCTTTTGTCATCAGTACATTCCTCAAAGCAATCCCACACTGGTGACTTTAATTTACTGCGGCCCCCACTAGCAGAGGGTGCAGCGGAACAATGTGTGGTAGTAGTTGCCGGGGGTTGCATGGTGGTGGTGCCGGCTGAAGCAGTGTCCTGTCTACTTCCTCCACGCCCACTGCTGCCGATGCCCCTGCCCCTGCCTGACATATGGCGATATCCTTGCCTAGGCTGACGTGACTCGTCATCCTGCTCTGCCTCTGACCATTCTTCAACGGACTCAGCAGGCTGCACATAGTTAGGGTCCACAACGTCGTCATCATCAGCAGCATCTTCATAATCCAGCTCTTCCTCTGACTCCACCGCCTCCTCTTCTGTCCCTACATCCCCAGACACAGACCCCTCTTCTTCATCACCAGAACTCAACAACGCTTGTGATTGTGGCCCGATCTCAATCTCTGCCACATCAGTCCCCAGTAAGTCCTGAGCTTCTTGCATCAGCAGGATCCCAGAAGCCGGACTGAGGGACAGAACGCTGTCATCCTGGGAGGGCTGCTGACCAGTGGGTGCTGGGGTGGATGTCACAACAAGCGTGGGACGTTGGCTGCTGCTGCTGCTGCTGCTTGGAGTGGTGCTCATAGTAGAGGTTTGGGAGGAAGTCATGATGTCCATGAGTACGTCAGGTTCCATTTGCTCAACCACCACACGGGGACCAGAAACTTTAAAATATTTGGACAATGGCGTCCGCTGACTCGGCCCAGGCTTTGCTGCCCCCCTTTCTGCTGCATCATGACCACGTACAGCTGGGCGTCCTCTCCCTGGACGTGGAGCAGTCCCAGAAGTGGCTGAGGCAATTGAACTCCCTTTCCTCTCACCCCGCGAAACCCTGCCAGACATGTTGCTAGTAATGAATCACTGGATGCAGTGGGCACAGTACAAGGTCACTGAAGGATGCAGTGGGCACAGTACAAGGTCACTGAAGGATGCAGTGGGCACAGCAGTGGGCACTGGATATACAACTAGGTCACTGAAGGATGCAGTGGGCACAGTACAAGGTCACTGAAGGATGCAGTGGGCACAGCAGTGGGCACTGGATATACAACTAGGTCACTGAAGGATGCAGTGGTCACAGTACAAGGTCACTGAAGGATGCAGTGGGCACAGCAGTGGGCACTAGATATACAACTAGGTCACTGAAGGATGCAGTGGGCACAGTACAAAGTCACTGAAGGATGCAGTGGGCACAGTACAAGGTCACTGAAGGATGCAGTGGGCACAGCAGTGGGCACTGGATATACACCTAGGTCACTGAAGGATGCAGTGGGCACAGTACAAGGTCACTGAAGGATGCAGTGGGCACAGTACAAGGTCACTGAAGGATGCAGTGGGCACAGCAGTGGGCACTGGATATACACCTAGGTCACTGAAGGATGCAGTGGGCACAGTACAAGGTCACTGAAGGATGCAGTGGGCACAGCAGTGGGCACTGGATATACAACTAGGTCACTGAAGGATGCAGTGGGCACAGTACAAGGTCACTGAAGGATGCAGTGGGCACAGTACAAGGTCACTGAAGGATGCAGTGGGCACAGCACAAGGTCACTGAAGGATGCAGTGGGCACAGCAGTGGGCACTGGATATACAAATAGGTCACTGAAGGATGCAGTGGGCACAGTACAAGGTCACTGAAGGATGCAGTGGGCACAGCAGTGGGCACTGGATATACAACTAGGTCACTGAAGGATGCAGTGGGCACAGTACAAGGTCACTGAAGAATGCAGTGGGCACAGTACAAGGTCACTGAAGGATGCAGTGGGCACAGCAGTGGGCACTGGATATACACCTAGGTCACTGAAGGATGCAGTGGGCACAGTACAAGGTCACTGAAGGATGCAGTGGGCACATTACAAGGTCACTGAAGGATGCAGTGGGCACAGCAGTGGGCACTGGATATACACCTAGGTCACTGAAGGATGCAGTGGGCACAGTACAAGGTCACTGAAGGATGCAGTGGGCACAGCAGTGGGCACTGGATATACAACTAGGTCACTGAAGGATGCAGTGGGCACATTACAAGGTCACTGAAGGATGCAGTGGGCACAGTACAAGGTCACTGAAGGATGCAGTGGGCACAGCACAAGGTCACTGAAGGATGCAGTGGGCACAGCAGGGGGCACTGGATATACAACTAGGTCACTGAAGGATGCAGTGGGCACAGTACAAGGTCACTGAAGGATGCAGTGGGCACAGTACAAGGTCACTGAAGGATGCAGTGGGCACAGCAGTGGGCACTGGATATACACCTAGGTCACTGAAGGATGCAGTGGGCACAGTACAAGGTCACTGAAGGATGCAGTTGGCACAGCAGTGGGCACTGGATATACAACTAGGTCACTGAAGGATGCAGTGGGCACAGTACAAGGTCACTGAAGGATGCAGTGGGCACAGTACAAGGTCACTGAAGGATGCAGTGGGCACAGCAGTGGGCACTGGATATACAACTAGGTCACTGAAGGATGCAGTGGGCACAGTACAAGGTCACTGAAGGATGCAGTGGGCACAGCAGTGGGCACTGGATATACAACTAGGTCACTGAAGGATGCAGTGGGCACACAAGGATGTCACACTGTGTAATGAGATGCTCATATGCCTGCGAGCGAGCAGTGGGCACTGGGCACGGCACAAGGTCACTGACAGAATGAATGAACAGCGCTGGCAGAGAGTGGTGGCGCCGGCGGTGTGACTGGCTGCCTGCAAATAGTACAAGTGTATAACTGTCACTGGAATATACAAGTGAACACTGCAGTTGCACTAACCTGCCTGCCTGCACTACACACAGATAATCCACACTCCCGCTACACTGACTACACTGCAGCACTGAACCTGCCTGCACTACACACAGTTAAATAATCACTAGACTCCCACACTCCCACTACACTACACTGACTACAACTAACTACAGCAATCACTCACTGACTAGCTAACTGTGTACAGTATAAGAGCAGTGTTAGCAAAAAAAAAACGCTTTGTTTTTAACACAATAAATGCACTTGCTCAAACAACAATGGCCTGGAGATAATCCTCTCAGCACCACAGTCTAGCAAGGACAGAGCTTTTCCATCATGGCCACCGCTTTATATTCAGGAGGGGAGGGCATAGCTCCCCTCCTGTGATTGGTTGCTAGGGCCTGGCTGGGGCACTCTGATTGGCCTGCAATGTGTCACTTCCGCATAGTTTGACGCATTTCCGCAAACCACGACTTCAGCGCCGGGTTTCACAAGCGTGAATGCGGATTTCTGTTCGCATTCACGCGAAGCCGAAGTAGATTTTCGTGGTTGAAAATCTATTCACGGATTTTCGTGTCCGAGGCGGAATGCGTCAAAATGGTCGTGAATCCACGCGTAAGCGTGATCACGACCTGGCGGTGAGCACCACTGAGATAAAGTACATAGACAGGAGACAGATGCGGAATCCTAAGACTGGCAGAGTTTGGCAACAGAGTATCAGAATGCCAAGGTACAAAATCGGAGATCAGAAGAATGGTCAGGAAAGCAGAAGGTCATAACAAATAATCAACAATGCCTAGACTTGGGTGTGAGCTCCTTGATCATCAACACCCCGGGACTAGTCTAGATAATAACACAGATAATAACAGAATTCCTAGACTAAGGTGTGAGGTCCGTGGTCATCAACACCCTGGAAACTGGTCTAGATAATAATACAGATAATAACAGAATTCCTAGACTAAGGTGTGAGGTCCGTGGTCATCAACACCTTGGAAACTGGTCTAGATAATAACACAGATACTGACAGAAGGTCTGAGTGCTACCACGTAGTGATCGCAACGCCAGACACCAGAGAAATGACCAGCACCCAGTATATATACACAAGCGCTCTCCAGCGCCTCCCCTAAGTGCTGGACCAATGAAAACTGATAGAATTGTCAGCTGACTGGCTTGGTCAGCTGACACCCTTCTGGCTGTCCTAAATGCTCTGCCTCTCCGCGCGCGCGTCCTTCTGAACCTGTGTGGACTATCAGTCCCAGCCACACCAGACATGTGTTGTAATGCCTCCGCTGTGTTGGATGCGGAACCAGCCGCACCGCTGTCCGAGCATGCGGCGGTTTCTCCGCGTTCAGCAGTACTGACAGAAGTAGGCCTATGCGTGCAAACATCCGCATCTGACGCGGAATCCGCCGCCTTGTTCTTAAGACATGCGGCGGTTTCTCCGCGTTCCGTCATGCTAGTAGATGCAGGCCCCCGCACGCAACCTGCCGTGTTGGACGCGGAATCAGCCGCCTTACTCTGAGTACTAGCGGCGGCTTTTCCGCATTTTCTCACAGTACCCTCCCCCCCCTGAGGAGTGGACTCCGGACAGCTCCTACCCGGTTTCTTAGGATATAAAGCATGGAATTCCCTTCTTAATTTGTCCGCATGCATGCGACCCTCAGGTACCCATGTTCTCTCCTCAATACCATACCCTTTCCAGTGAACTAGATACTGTACTGAGTTCTGTACTACACGTGAGTCTAAAATCTTTTCTACTTCGTACTCAGGTTGGTCATCTACCATCACAGGAGGAGGAGGAGTGGCACCTACATGGACTGCTGGCTTAAGCAGGGACACATGAAAGGATCTTACACCACGCATGCTGGCAGGAAGATCAATGGCATAAGTAACATTGTTGATCTTCCTGGTTACTGGAAAAGGGCCCACAAACCTGGGACCTAACTTGGGCGAGGGCTGTTTCAGGGTCAAATGACGTGTGGACACCCAGACCAAGTCTCCAGGTCGGAACTTCCATTCTAAGGATTGTTTCTTGTCAGCTTGACCTTTCTGACTTTGAAAAGCCTTCTCCAAATTATTTTTCACGATCCCCGAAATGTCTTTCAATGACTTTTGCCAAGCCTCCAGAGCTGGAAATGAGTGGAAGCTACTGGCAATGGGGAGAACTTAGGCAACTTTCCAGTTACCACCTGAAACGGAGAAAATCCAGAGGAAGAGCTTTTCAAATTATTGTGTGCAAATTCTGCAAATGGCAAGAACTTGACCCAATATTTTTGCGCATCCGCGCACCTCAAAAACTGTTCCAGTGACTGATTAACTCTCTCAGTCTGACCATTGGTCTGTGGGTGGTAGCCCGACGAAAATGACAGTTCCATGCCCATTTGATGACAAAATGCCCTCCAAAATCTAGAAACAAATTGGACTCCCCGATCTGACACTGTTTTCCGGAATGCCATGTAGTCGGAAAACGTGAATGATGAAAAGATCAGCCAACTCCTGAGCCGAGGGGAGTCCTTTCAAGGGCACAAAATGTGCCATTTTACTGAAACGGTCGACTACCACCCAAATGACCGACATGCCTTCAGACCTCGAAAACTCACCCACAAAATCCATGGACAAATGGGTCCACGGTTCACTCGGGGTGGGCAAAGGCTGCAACGTTCCCACAGGAGCTAGACGGGAGGGTTTGCTTCTTGCACACACTGCACACTCTCTAACATACTCCTTGCAGTCCGTTGCCAGAGAAGGCCACCAAGCACATCTGGCAACCAGGTCCTGTGTTCTGGAGGCCCCCGGATGTCCAGCATTCTTGTGCGAGTGGAACATCTGTAATATCTGGAGACGAAATGGCAGTGGTACAAACATAACCCCTTCAGGCTTTCCTTCAGGGACATCCTGCTGGAAGGGACATAAAGTCTCCGTCCAGTCTTTCCAAGTCTCTGTGGCTGCCAACACAACTTTCTGTGGTATAATAGTATCTGGATCTGAGGGCTGTGCTGTCTCCGGCTCAAAACATCTCATTGGCTTATAAGCAGCCTGCAGGCTTTATAAAGCAGCAGATAACTGTTTGGGAGTGAGGTTCTCCAATTGTGTGTTTGGTAAGTTTTAGAGCAGTAGGAGACAGGCCTTGGAGGTGGCAGCTCCAAGGTTTTGGCTGCGCTCACATATGGTGTTAGATGCTGGTTCTGGGGCCCCGGGCAGTGAGAGTTCCCGGGGCCCCAGGCTGGCTCATGCACCATTGTTTTTAATTATTGTAGTATCCCATGCAGTTTAGTTAAAGGGACTCCGAGCAGTGCAGAAACTATGGAAAGATGCATATCATTTTAAAGCTCTCTTTCTCCTCTTTCCAATGATATATAAACCGCCACCCTACGCCTTTTAGTTTTCGCTATTTTCGCGATTGAAATTGCCGCGGCCGCGATTTTGATCGTGAAAATAGAGAAAACTAAAAGGCGTAGGGCAACGATTTGGGTGTCGTCAGAAAGAGGAGAAAGAGAGCTTTAAAATGATATCCATCAAGCCATAGTTATATTGTATTACACAGGACGACACTTTCCCCAGTGTCAGCAGCTCCATTCTGCTGAATGCAGCTGCTGACTTTGACAAAAAGTCGGCCTGTGTAATACAATATAACTATGGAAAGATGGATATCATTTTAAAGCTCTCTTTCTCCTCTTTCTGACGACACCCAAATCGTTGCCCTACGCCTTTTAGTTTTCTCTATTTTCGCGATCGAAATCGCGGCCGCGGCAATTTCAATCGCGAAAATAGCAAAAACTAAAAGGCGTAGGTCGGCGGTTTATATATCATTGGAAAGAGGAGAAAGAGAGCTTTAAAATGATGTGCATCTTTCCATAGTTTCTGCACTGCTCGGAGTCCCTTTAAGAGGGGGGCAGATGAGAGGGAATATCCTGCACGCTGGTGCCCCCTGCTGGTCATATAGCCATTGTCTATATGCAACTGAAGCCCTCTCCTACTAATTGGCTGACTTGCTCAGCTTTTGCTTGATTATCACTGCAAGCTAGGTGTATTATGTGTGCACTTCTCATTGGCTTATAAGCAGCCTGCAGGCTTTATAAAGCAGCAGAGAACTGTTTGGGAGTGAGGTTCTCCAATTGTGTGTTTGGTACGTTTTAGAGCAGTAGGAGACAGGCCTTGGAGGTGGCAGCTCCAAGGTTTTGGCTGCGCTCACATATGGTGTTAGATGCTGGTTCTGGGGTCCCGGGCAGTGAGAGTTCCCGGGGCCCCAGGCTGGCTCATGCACCATTGTTTTTAATTATTGTAGTATCCCATGCAGTTTAGTTAGAAGGGGGGCAGATGAGAGGGAATATCCTGCACGCTGGTGCCCCCTGCTGGTCATATAGCCATTGTCTATATGCAACTGAAGCCCTCTCCTACTAATTGGCTGACTTGCTCAGCTTTTGCTTGATTATCACTGCAAGCTAGGTGCACTTCTCATTGGCTTATAAGCAGCCTGCAGGCTTTATAAAGCAGCAGAGAACTGTTTGGGAGTGAGGTTCTCCAATTGTGTGTTTGGTAAGTTTTAGAGCAGTAGGAGACAGGCCTTGGAGGTGGCAGCTCCAAGGTTTTGGCTGTGCTCACATATGGTGTTAGATGCTGGTTCTGGGGCCCCGGGCAGTGAGAGTTCCCGGGGCCCCAGGCTGGCTCATGCACCATTGTTTTTAATTATTGTAGTATCCCATGCAGTTTAGTTAAAGGGACTCCGAGCAGTGCAGAAACTATGGAAAGATGCATATCATTTTAAAGCTCTCTTTCTCCTCTTTCCAATGATATATAAACCGCCACCCTACGCCTTTTAGTTTTCGCTATTTTCGCGATTGAAATTGCCGTGGCCGCGATTTTGATCGTGATAATAGAGAAAACTAAAAGGCGTAGGGCAACGATTTGGGTATCGTCAGAAAGAGGAGAAAGAGAGCTTTAAAATGATATCCATCAAGCCATAGTTATATTGTATTACACAGGACGACACTTTCCCCAGTGTCAGCAGCTCCATTCTGCTGAATGCAGCTGCTGACTTTGACAAAAAGTCGGCCTGTGTAATACAATATAACTATAGAAAGATGGATATCATTTTAAAGCTCTCTTTCTCCTCTTTCTGACGACACCCAAATCGTTGCCCTACGCCTTTTAGTTTTCTCTATTTTCGCGATCGAAATCGCGGCCGTGGCAATTTCAATCGCGAAAATAGCAAAAACTAAAAGGCGTAGGTCGGCGGTTTATATATCATTGGAAAGAGGAGAAAGAGAGCTTTAAAATGATGTGCATCTTTCCATAGTTTCTGCACTGCTCGGAGTCCCTTTAAGAGGGGGGCAGATGAGAGGGAATATCCTGCACGCTGGTGCCCCCTGCTGGTCATATAGCCATTGTCTATATGCAACTGAAGCCCTCTCCTACTAATTGGCTGACTTGCTCAGCTTTTGCTTGATTATCACTGCAAGCTAGGTGTATTATGTGTGCACTTCTCATTGGCTTATAAGCAGCCTGCAGGCTTTATAAAGCAGCAGAGAACTGTTTGGGAGTGAGGTTCTCCAATTGTGTGTTTGGTAAGTTTTACAGCAGTAGGAGACAGGCCTTGGAGGTGGCAGCTCCAAGGTTTTGGCTGCGCTCACATATGGTGTTAGATGCTGGTTCTGGGGCCCCGGGCAGTGAGAGTTCCCAGGGCCCCAGGCTGGCTCATGCACCATTGTTTTTAATTATTGTAGTATCCCATGCAGTTTAGTTAGGAGGGGGGCAGATGAGAGGGAATATCCTGCACGCTGGTGCCCCCTGCTGGTCATATAGCCATTGTCTATATGCAACTGAAGCCCTCTCCTACTAATTGGCTGACTTGCTCAGCTTTTGCTTGATTATCACTGCAAGCTAGGTGCACTTCTCATTGGCTTATAAGCAGCCTGCAGGCTTTATAAGGCAGCAGAGAACTGTTTGGGAGTGAGGTTCTCCAATTGTGTGTTTGGTAAGTTTTAGAGCAGTAGGAGACAGGCCTTGGAGGTGGCAGCTCCAAGGTTTTGGCTGCGCTCACATATGGTGTTAGATGCTGGTTCTGGGGCCCCGGGCAGTGAGAGTTCCTGGGGCCCCAGGCTGGCTCATGCACCATTGTTTTTAATTATTGTAGTATCCCATGCAGTTTAGTTAGGAGGGGGGCAGATGAGAGGGAATATCCTGCACGCTGGTGCCCCCTGCTGGTCATATAGCCATTGTCTATATGCAACTGAAGCCCTCTCCTACTAATTGGCTGACTTGCTCAGCTTTTGCTTGATTATCACTGCAAGCTAGGTGTATTATGTGTGCACTTCTCATTGGCTTATAAGCAGCCTGCAGGCTTTATAAAGCAGCAGAGAACTGTTTGGGAGTGAGGTTCTCCAATTGTGTGTTTGGTAAGTTTTAGAGCAGTAGGAGACAGGCCTTGGAGGTGGCAGCTCCAAGGTTTTGGCTGCGCTCACATATGGTGTTAGATGCTGGTTCTGGGGCCCCGGGCAGTGAGAGTTCCCGGGGCCCCAGGCTGGCTCATGCACCATTGTTTTTAATTATTGTAGTATCCCATGCAGTTTAGTTAGGAGGGGGGCAGATGAGAGGGAATATCCTGCACGCTGGTGCCCCCTGCTGGTCATATAGCCATTGTCTATATGCAACTGAAGCCCTCTCCTACTAATTGGCTGACTTGCTCAGCTTTTGCTTGATTATCACTGCAAGCTAGGTGTATTATGTGTGCACTAGTGGTGCTCAAATACCCCTTTTTAAAATTCGAGTTTGGTCGAATTCGAATAGTAAATTATTCGAGGTCATTCGAATATTCGAGTCGAATAATTTTTACTATTCGATTCGACCTCGGACTTCGAGCTCACTATTCGAGTCGGTATTCGAGCTAACTATTCGAGCTGACTATTCGAATTGGCCTTAAATAGCTTCCAACACTTGTTTTGAGGGTGAATGATGCAAGAAACCTCTTTTTTTCCAAGTAACAACAGCAAGTGATTATGTGGGGATGTTCCTTTAAAAAAAAATGTGGAAAGAGAAGTTGTGTCCTTAATTTTGTTCAGTAGTGTTACTGTATATACTTGTTCTTCTTCTTCTTTATCCTTCTTCTTCTTCTTTTTCTTCTTCTTCTTCTTCTTCTTCTTCTTCTTCTTCTTCTTCTTCTTCTTCTTCTTCTTCTTCTTCTTCTTCTTCTTCTTCTTCTTCTTCTTCTTCTTCTTCTTCTTCTTCTTCTTCTTCTCCTTCCTTTTCAATATAGTCTTATTCTTCTTCACGTATTTCTCTTTTCAATTTTTTTTTTAAAGAAATGCAGCTATTTTTGAGCGTAACAAATAGCTGGTGGGCGCACGCATGTTGGAAGCGCCATTGTATGTGCTCCCTGGCAGTGGAAACACAAAGACAGCAGGAGGTAAATTCAGCAGCAGGAGGAGGAGGATGAGTGTGTGGCAGCAGGCAGTCAATGAGGCAGGCAGCTCGCCGTGACATAATAGCCCTGGTACCTAGCGGTGATACCAGGGCTGTAAATAAACACAACAGGAGGTCCCAGACAGCGGTCGTGCAGCCCACATTGTGTCCAATACACAACTGGGACAACACAGTTTTCAACCCGGGCACCTTAGAAAAATTAAACCTTTTTTTTTTTTTTAATGGTTTGTTTGGTTTTGGTTTTGCAACCAATATAGCTATTGTTTGACGTAATAGCTGGTGGCAGAGTGGCAGCAGAAGGTAAATCATCTGTGTACCCTGGCAGTGGGAAACACAGACAGACAGCAGCAGCAGGAGGAGGAATGGAGGAGTAGGCGAGCAGCTATTGTTTGACGTAATAGCTGGTGGCAGAGTGGCAGCAGAAGGTAAATCATCTGTGTACCCTGGCAGTGGGAAACACAGACAGACAGCAGCAGCAGCAGCAGGAGGAGGTATGGAGGAGCAGTGTGAGTGTGGCAGCAGGTAGGCAGCGTGACATAATAGCCCTGGTACCTAGCGGTGATACCAGGGCTGTAAATAAACACAACAGGAGGTCCCAGACAGCGGTCGTGCAGCCCACATTGTGTCCAATACACAACTGGGACAACACAGTTTTCAACCCGGGCACCTCAGAAAAATTAAACCTTTTTTTTTTTTTATGGTTTTTTGGTTTTTTGGTTTTGCAACCAATATAGCTATTGTTTGACGTAATAGCTGGTGGCAGAGTGGCAGCAGAAGGTAAATCATCTGTGTACCCTGGCAGTGGGAAACACAGACAGACAGCAGCAGCAGGAGGAGGAATGGAGGAGTAGGCGAGCAGCTATTGTTTGACGTAATAGCTGGTGGCAGAGTGGCAGCAGAAGGTAAATCATCTGTGTACCCTGGCAGTGGGAAACACAGACAGACAGCAGCAGCAGCAGCAGGAGGAGGTATGGAGGAGCAGTGTGAGTGTGGCAGCAGGTAGGCAGCGTGACATAATAGCCCTGGTACCTAGCGGTGATACCAGGGCTGTAAATAAACACAACAGGAGGTCCCAGACAGCGGTCGTGCAGCCCACATTGTGTCCAATACACAACTGGGACAACACAGTTTTCAACCCGGGCACCTCAGAAAAATTAAACCTTTTTTTTTTTTTATGGTTTTTTGGTTTTTGGTTTTGCAACCAATATAGCTATTGTTTGACGTAATAGCTGGTGGCAGAGTGGCAGCAGAAGGTAAATCATCTGTGTACCCTGGCAGTGGGAAACACAGACAGACAGCAGCAGCAGGAGGAGGAATGGAGGAGTAGGCGAGCAGCTATTGTTTGACGTAATAGCTGGTGGCAGAGTGGCAGCAGAAGGTAAATCATCTGTGTACCCTGGCAGTGGGAAACACAGACAGACAGCAGCAGCAGCAGCAGGAGGAGGTATGGAGGAGCAGTGTGAGTGTGGCAGCAGGTAGGCAGCGTGACATAATAGCCCTGGTACCTAGCGGTGATACCAGGGCTGTAAATAAACACAACAGGAGGTCCCAGACAGCGGTCGTGCAGCCCACATTGTGTCCAATACACAACTGGGACAACACAGTTTTCAACCCGGGCACCTCAGAAAAATTAAACCTTTTTTTTTTTTTTATGGTTTTTTGGTTTTTGGTTTTGCAACCAATATAGCTATTGTTTGACGTAATAGCTGGTGGCAGAGAGGCAGCAGAAGGTAAATCATCTGTGTACCCTGGCAGTGGGAAACACAGACAGACAGCAGAAGGGCAGTACACAGCAGCCCACTGTAGGTGTAAAATGTGTGGCTGCAGGCGACGTAATAGTCAAAGTGAACCAGGCTGGCTTAGTGAGCAGGAGCCAGGAGGTGGTAAAGGGTGGTAAGGCACATTAACGATGGTTCCGGCAGCCAGTTCATGTCCCCCTCTCGCCGACAACAGGGGCCAGGAACTCGCCTTCCACCCACGCCTGGTTCATCTTGAGAAACGTCAGTCTGTCCACAGACTTGTGAGACAGACGTGAGCGTTTCTCGGTGACCACGCCACCAGCTGCACTGAAGCAGCGCTCGGACAGCACGCTGGAAGGGGGGCAGGACAGCACTTCCAGGGCGTACTGCGCCAGCTCGCTCCAGATCTCCATGCGCTTGACCCAATACTCCATGGGATCAACAGGAGAATCGCTGTCAAGCCCGCTGTACGACCCCATGTAGTCAGCCACCATGCGGGTCAGGCGCTGGCTGTGACCGGAGGAGGATGCTGCTGCATGCATCTCCTCTCTAGTCACTGCTGCCGGAGCCTCTACAGTCCTGTAGAGCTCGTGGCTGAGAGACAGCAGGTCTGTGGGGCGCTTGCTGCTGCTGGATGCAGGCACCTGCTGCTGCCTCTGTGCTGGCTGCTGGACAGTGGGGGTGGAAGGCTGGGGGAAGGCTTCCTCCAAGCGCTCAACAAGGGCCTGCTGCAAGCTCCTTATTTGTTGCGCTGGGTCTCCTCCTGCAGGCGGCAGGAACTGGCTCAACTTCCCCTTGAGGCGTGGGTCCAACATCATGCTGATCCAGATGTCCTCCCTCTGCTTCATCTGGATCACCCTGGGGTCCCTGCGCAGGCACGTCAGCATGTGCGCTGCCATTGGGAAGAGGCGGGCCACGTCTGCTGGCACATCGACGTCAGTGCTGTCCTCATCCTCCTCCTCTGCCGCCTCATCCTCTCTCCACCCCCGCACCAACTCAGCTGCGCTGTGCTGATCCCCCTCATCAGCAGCCAGGTCAGGGACCTCCACCAAGTCCTCCTCCTCCTCCCCCTCAGAGGTGGACTGCGCAGCTGGTTGCCGCTCCTGCTGGTCCAAGGCTGCCGCTCCCTGTTCCAGCAAAGCATCGAGGGCCCTGTTCAGCAGAGAAACCAGGGGCACCCACTCGCAGACCATAGCATGGTCCCTGCTCACCATGTTTGTGGCCTGCAGGAAGGGAGCCAGCACAAAGCACACCTGCTGCATGTGCCTCCAGTCATCATCGGGGACGATGGACGGGATGTTGCTGGTCTTGTCCCTTCTCAGAGCTGCGGAAACAGTGGCCAGGGCAAGGTACTGTTTGACAGCGTGCCTCTGTTCAACCAGACGCTCCAACATCGCCAGGGTGGAGTTCCAGCGAGTCGGAACGTCAAGGATCAGCCGATGGCGTGGCAGATCCAGCTCCTTTTGCACGTCTTCCAGGCTCGCACAGGCTGCAGCCGAGCGCCGGAAGTGACGCACAACATTCCTTGCCGTTTCCAGCAGTTCGCCCATCCCCTGGTAGGTGCGCAGGAACTTCTGCACCACCAGGTTCAGCACGTGGGCAAGACAGGGGATGTGGGTCAGGTTTCCCCTGTGTATTGCGGCAACCAGATTGGCCCCATTGTCGGCCACCACCTCTCCGACTCTGAGGCCTCTGGGGGTCAGCCAAATCCTCTCCTGCTCCTGGAGTTTGGCCAACACATGGGTTGCCGTCAGCTTGGTCTTCCCAAGGCTGACCAAGTGCAGCAGCGCTTGGCAGTGGCGGGCCTTCACGCTGCTGCTGAGGCGGGGGGTTTGGCCAGGTGTGCCGGAGGATGGCAGAGGATCGGAGGAACCTGCTGCAGTTCCCCTGAGCCTGCGGGGTGGCACCACCCACTGTGTTGCTGCTGCTGCTGTGCCCGCTGCTGCTCTCCCATCCTCACCCCCTTCCACCAAGCTGACCCAGTGGACAGTGAAGGACAGGTAGCGGCCTGTCCCGAAGCGGCAGCTCCAGGAGTCCATGGTGACGTGGACCCTTTCACCAACCGCGTGCTCCAGCCCTCGCTCCACATTGGCCATCACAAAGCGGTGCAGTGCAGGAATGGCCTTGCGGGAGAAAAAGTGTCTGCTGGGGAGCTGCCAGTCTGGGGCTGCGCAAGCAAGCAGCGCACGAATGTCGCTCCCCTCCTGCACGAGCGTGTACGGCAGGAGTTGGGAGCACATGGCCCGTGCCAGCAAGCCGTTCAGCTGCCGCACGCGACGGCTGCTGGGAGGCAGAGCCCTAACCACCCCCTGGAAGGACTCGCTCAAAAGGCTCTGGCGTGGCCTTTTGCTGACACGGGAATCAGCAGACACAGCAGAGGAGGCCACTGAGGACTGGCTGCCAGAACAGGCCTCAGTGTCGGCGGCAGGAGTTGCAGAGGGAGGAGGAGCAGTGCGTTTCCGCACTCCTGCTGGTGCTGCTGGAGGAGCAGGAGGGCGGGTGGCTGCTGTTGCTGCTGCTGCTGCTGAAGGCTGTGCAGTGATGGGTGTGGTGCCACTGCCAGCACCAGATGCCTTCAGCCTCTGGAACTCCTCATGCTGGTGGAAATGTTTAGCCGCAAGGTGGTTGATGAGCGAGCTGGTGCAGAACTTTAAGGGGTCTGCACCTCTGCTCAACTTCCGCTGACAGTGGTTGCAAGTGGCGTACTTGCTGTACACAGTGGGCATGGTGAAATATCGCCAGATTGGTGACTTAAACATCCCCCTACGGCATGGAAGCGCTGCTGCCTGTCTCCCTGTGGTGGTTGGGGGGGGGGCTTGGGTGCGGCTGGTGGTGGTACTGGCTGATGCTGCTGCTGCTGAGCCTGAGACACCAGCAGGGTGTGGGACGCTGCCAATGCTTGCAATGATGCGCCTCCTTGCAAGGCCCACAAGCGCATCCTCCTCCTCCTCCTCAGAGCTGCTGAGGACGACATCCCCTGGAGGTGGTGGCACCCAGTCTCTGTCTGTCACCGGGTCATCATCATCCTCCCCCTCCTGAAACATGTCCTGCTGGGATGAGGACCCCCCAAACTCCTCTCCTGATGCATGGATGGGCTGCTTGACTGTCGCCACAGTCTTGCTGTCCAATCCCTCATCCCCCAAAGTGCCCATCAGCATCTCCTCCTCAAGATCGCCAACAACAGCAGACAATTTACTCATGATGCCTGGGGTCAAAAGACTGCTGAATGACAGGTCGGCGAGTGACGGTGAACTGGCCTCCTCCCCAGACCCTGCTGGGCGGCTGCTGCGAACAGGGGTGGTGGTGGTGGTGAGGGTGGAGGCCTCGGATGCAGAGCTGATGGCGGGCTGCTCATCCTCCGTCATGAGTTGCACCACAGTGTCTGCATCCTTTTCCTCAATGGGACGTTTCCGACCCGGCTGGAGGAAAATGGGAGCAGGTGCTACACGCTGCTGCTGCTGTGTCTCTGCAGCGTGAGTTGCAGATGCTCCTGCTGGGCGGCGCCCAAGGCGTCCACGGCCAGTGGCTATGGGAGGAATGTTAGCCACTGACGCTGCTGCTGCTGCTGCGGACCTGTGCATGGTGGCGCGCCCGCGGCCGCGGCTTGCCACAATGCTGCTCCCTCTCCTCCTGATTCCCTTGCTGCCCTTCCCCTTGCCCAAACCGCGCTGGCTGCCACTTCCAGACATCTTCAATGTTTTGGGCGTATAGACAAAAGTTTTTTAAAAGGGCGGGTGAAAAGTGGGGTACTTTAATGGAGTGGGTTGGTTGGTGAGGTGACTGAGTGAGTGTCCCCTAGTACAGTAAGTAAGTAGTAACAGTCAGGAAGTACAACTAGCAGTTACAATAATCAGTAATAATCACAAGTAAATTTAGTGTGTGTGTGTACACTCAGACAGTGAGTGCCCGCACGCAGGAGCTAGTAGCCTATGAACACAGTGACTGAGTGTCCTAGACTCCTAGTACAGTAAGAGTAAGTAGTAACAGTAAGTAGAACTAACTAATTACAATAATCAATCAGCGATCAGAAGGAAATGGAGTGTGGGTGGTGTGTGTACACGCAGACAGTGAGTGACCGCACGCAGGAGCTAGTAGCCTATGAACACACAGTGACTGAGTGTCCTAGACTCCTAGTACAGTAAGAGTAAGTAGTAACAGTAAGTAGAACTAACTAATTACAATAATCAATCAGCGATCAGAAGGAAATGGAGTGTGGGTGGTGTGTGTACACTCAGACAGTGAGTGACCGCACGCAGGAGCTAGTAGCCTATGAACACACAGTGACTGAGTGTCCTAGACTCCTAGTACAGTAAGAGTAAGTAGTAACAGTAAGTAGAACTAACTAATTACAATAATCAATCAGCGATCAGAAGGAAATGGAGTGTGGGTGGTGTGTGTACACTCAGACAGTGAGTGACCGCACGCAGGAGCTAGTAGCCTATGAACACACAGTGACTGAGTGTCCTAGACTCCTAGTACAGTAAGAGTAAGTAGTAACAGTAAGTAGAACTAACTAATTACAATAATCAATCAGCGATCAGAAGGAAATGGAGTGTGGGTGGTGTGTGTACACTCAGACAGTGAGTGACCGCACGCAGGAGCTAGTAGCCTATGAACACACAGTGACTGAGTGTCCTAGACTCCTAGTACAGTAAGAGTAAGTAGTAACAGTAAGTAGAACTAACTAATTACAATAATCAATCAGCGATCAGAAGGAAATGGAGTGTGGGTGGTGTGTGTACACTCAGACAGTGAGTGACCGCACGCAGGAGCTAGTAGCCTATGAACACACAGTGACTGAGTGTCCTAGACTCCTAGTACAGTAAGAGTAAGTAGTAACAGTAAGTAGAACTAACTAATTACAATAATCAATCAGCGATCAGAAGGAAATGGAGTGTGGGTGGTGTGTGTACACTCAGACAGTGAGTGACCGCACGCAGGAGCTAGTAGCCTATGAACACACAGTGACTGAGTGTCCTAGACTCCTAGTACAGTAAGAGTAAGTAGTAACAGTAAGTAGAACTAACTAATTACAATAATCAATCAGCGATCAGAAGGAAATGGAGTGTGGGTGGTGTGTGTACACTCAGACAGTGAGTGACCGCACGCAGGAGCTAGTAGCCTCTGAACACACAGTGACTGAGTGTCCTAGACTCCTAGTACAGTAAGAGTAAGTAGTAACAGTAAGTAGAACTAACTAATTACAATAATCAATCAGCGATCAGAAGGAAATGGAGTGTGGGTGGTGTGTGTACACTCAGACAGTGAGTGACCGCACGCAGGAGCTAGTAGCCTATGAACACAGTGACTGAGTGTCCTAGACTCCTAGTACAGTAAGAGTAAGTAGTAACAGTAAGTAGAACTAACTAATTACAATAATCAATCAGCGATCAGAAGGAAATGGAGTGTGGGTGGTGTGTGTACACTCAGACAGTGAGTGACCGCACGCAGGAGCTAGTAGCCTATGAACACACAGTGACTGAGTGTCCTAGACTCCTAGTACAGTAAGAGTAAGTAGTAACAGTAAGTAGAACTAACTAATTACAATAATCAATCAGCGATCAGAAGGAAATGGAGTGTGGGTGGTGTGTGTACACTCAGACAGTGAGTGACCGCACGCAGGAGCTAGTAGCCTATGAACACACAGTGACTGAGTGTCCTAGACTCCTAGTACAGTAAGAGTAAGTAGTAACAGTAAGTAGAACTAACTAATTACAATAATCAATCAGCGATCAGAAGGAAATGGAGTGTGGGTGGTGTGTGTACACTCAGACAGTGAGTGACCGCACGCAGGAGCTAGTAGCCTATGAACACACAGTGACTGAGTGTCCTAGACTCCTAGTACAGTAAGAGTAAGTAGTAACAGTAAGTAGAACTAACTAATTACAATAATCAATCAGCGATCAGAAGGAAATGGAGTGTGGGTGGTGTGTGTACACTCAGACAGTGAGTGACCGCACGCAGGAGCTAGTAGCCTATGAACACACAGTGACTGAGTGTCCTAGACTCCTAGTACAGTAAGAGTAAGTAGTAACAGTAAGTAGAACTAACTAATTACAATAATCAATCAGCGATCAGAAGGAAATGGAGTGTGGGTGGTGTGTGTACACTCAGACAGTGAGTGACCGCACGCAGGAGCTAGTAGCCTATGAACACACAGTGACTGAGTGTCCTAGACTCCTAGTACAGTAAGAGTAAGTAGTAACAGTAAGTAGAACTAACTAATTACAATAATCAATCAGCGATCAGAAGGAAATGGAGTGTGGGTGGTGTGTGTACACTCAGACAGTGAGTGACCGCACGCAGGAGCTAGTAGCCTATGAACACACAGTGACTGAGTGTCCTAGACTCCTAGTACAGTAAGAGTAAGTAGTAACAGTAAGTAGAACTAACTAATTACAATAATCAATCAGCGATCAGAAGGAAATGGAGTGTGGGTGGTGTGTGTACACTCAGACAGTGAGTGACCGCACGCAGGAGCTAGTAGCCTATGAACACAGTGACTGTCTGACTGAGTGTCCTAGACTCCTAGTACAGTAAGAGTAAGTAGTAACAGTAAGTACAACTAACTAACAATAATCTATCAGTAATCAGAAGGAAATAGAGTGTGTGTACACACAGACAGTGAGTGAGTGCACACACGCAGGAGCTAGCTAGTAGCCTATAAACAGTGACAGTCAGTGAGTGTCCTACTCCTAGTACAGTATAACTACAATACTATTAGTAAAGGACAGCAGAAATACTGGTATAGATGAGAGAAATAAACAGAGGACAGCTGCCCACAGAGGCAAGGCCCCCCTGAGGCCTAAACCTGTAAGCTTGCAGCAGCTGCCTGTCTCTAATGTAACACACAAGCTACTAACTAAAATACAATGTCTATCTAACTAACAACAATATAGGTGTATATGGCAGGTGTAGGTGAGCAAAAACGCTAGGTAAATGATCACAATAGAGCACTTGCTAAGCCAAAGCACAAAGGAGCAACTCTCTCTCTGTACAAGTCTCAGGCAAGCATGGAGAAACGGAACATGGCGGCCGCTATTTATAGGGTAGGGGCTGGCCAGGGTCCCCCTCTGTGATTGGCTGCCGTCAGAGGGCCTGGGAGCCCTCTGATTGGCTCTAAGGACATCAATCTGGGCTATGACGCTATTCGAGCTCGGTACCGAGCTCGAATAGCGCCGTTTGCTCGAATAGCTCGAATAGTGAATGGGCTATTCGAGTGTACTCGGATAGCCCATTCGAATAGCTACAGCTATTCGGAGCTCGAATACCGAGCTCGGATAGCTGAAAAAGAGCTCGAATATTCGAGCTACTCGAATATTCGAGCTCTGCTGAGCACCACTGGTGTGCACTTCTCATTGGCTTATAAGCAGCCTGCAGGCTTTATAAAGCAGCAGAGAACTGTTTGGGAGTGAGGTTCTCCAATTGTGTGTTTGGTAAGTTTTACAGCAGTAGGAGACAGGCCTTGGAGGTGGCAGCTCCAAGGTTTTGGCTGCGCTCACATATGGTGTTAGATGCTGGTTCTGGGGCCCCGGGCAGTGAGAGTTCCCGGGGCCCCAGGCTGGCTCATGCACCATTGTTTTTAATTATTGTAGTATCCCATGCAGTTTAGTTAGGAGGGGGGCAGATGAGAGGGAATATCCTGCACGCTGGTGCCCCCTGCTGGTCATATAGCCATTGTCTATATGCAACTGAAGCCCTCTCCTACTAATTGGCTGACTTGCTCAGCTTTTGCTTGATTATCACTGCAAGCTAGGTGTATTATGTGTGCACTTCTCATTGGCTTATAAGCAGCCTGCAGGCTTTATAAAGCAGCAGAGAACTGTTTGGGAGTGAGGTTCTCCAATTGTGTGTTTGGTAAGTCAATTCCTGCAGTTTCTATTGGTCCAGCACTTAGGGGAGGCGCTGGAGAGCGCTGGTGTATATATACTGGGTGCTGGTCATTTCTCTGGTGTCTGGCGTACCACTACGTGGTAGCACTCAGACCTTGTCAGTATCTGTGTTATTATTAGACCAGTTTCCAAGGTGTTGATGGCTACGGAACTCACACCTTAGTCTAGGAATTCTGTTATTATCTGTATTATATTCTAGATCAGTTTCCAAGGTGTTGACGACCAAGGAACTCACACCTTAGCTTAGGCATTGTTGAGTATTTGTTATGACCTTCTGCTTCCCTGACCATTCTTCTGATCTCTGATTTTGTACCTTGTCTTTCTGATACTCTGTTGCCAAACTCTGCTTGCCTTAAGACTCCGCATCTGCTTCCTGTCTCTGTACCTTATCTGCCTGTATGTTAACGACCTGGCCTGCCCGACCTCGAGAACTATCTTCCTGTTAGAGATAGTTCACAGACCTGTTGGTGGCACCTCCTCTGTGGTGTCACTCATGTTCTGCCCTTCCCTTTCCCAGCTTGACTCCTCCCTTTAGAGAGTCCAGGCTAGCGGAAGAAATTGGTTTCTGTGCAGTACTCCTTACTGCACTTGCACCCGCTCCTGAGGTGCGGTCCTCAAAGTATTACTGTTGCACCAATACACTCTTATCTCTCAGGTGTCCAGAGGTTAGAGATATATCTGATTATCGGTGATACTGCAGATCATCAATAATCTGGTATATATCTGCATTCTCGGTGATACTGCAGATCACCGGTAATCAGACCCTCTCTGCGTTACACCGACCGTTACACATGGCTTTAAAAAATTCCTCTACGGATGTTAGGGCCAAGTCTCCGTCGGGCAGACTGTACGCCCAGGTCTGAGAATCACCTGATAACAAAGTCTTAATAAATGTAACCCTTTGGGTCATAGTTCCTGAAGCATTAGGTCTCAACTCAAAGTATGATAATACTCTACTCTTGAAATTTCGGAAGTCAGATCTGTGACCGGAAAATTTTTCAGGTACAGGCATACGGATGTCCGTAACTAGAGGAGATCGCACTGAGTTCATAGCCGATTGAAGTTCCTGAATAGCCCCAAATATCTGACATATCTGAGTCTGTTGGTTTAAAACTGGCGCGGACTGTTGGTTTACCGCGTTGGTCAGGACTTCAGTGTGGCTATATAGTGCGTCCATTTGGGTTGGGTCTGGCGTTCTGTAACGATCGGTGTAACACAGAGAGGGTCTGATTACCGGTGATCTGCAGTATCACCGAGAATACAGATATATACCCGATTATTGATGATCTGCAGTATCACCGATAATCAGATATATCTCTAACCTCTGGACACCTGAGTGATAAGAGTGTTTTGGTGCAACAGTAATACTTTGAGGACTGCACCTGGAGAACAGGTGCAAGGGCAGTAAGGAGTACTGCACAATAGCAAGTTCCTTCCGTTAGCCTGGACTCTCCTGAGGGAGGAGTCAGGCTGAGAGTGGGAAGGACAGAACGTGAGTGACACCAATGAGGGAGTGTCACTGACAGATCTGTGAACTATCTCTAACTGGGGAGATAGTTCCCGAGGTCGGGCAGGCCGGGTCGTTAACACACAGACAGATAAAGTACATAGACAGGAGACAGATGCGGGATCCTAAGACTGGCAGAGTTTGGCAACAGAGTATCAGAATGATAAGGTACAAAACCGGAGATCAGAAGAATGATCAGGAAAGCAGAAAGTCATAACAAATAATCAACAATGCCTAGACTTGGGTGTGAGCTCCTTGATCATCAACACCCCGGGACTAGTCTAGATAATAACACAGATAATAACAGAATTCCTAGACTAAGGTGTGAGGTCCGGGGTCATCAACACCCTGGAAACTGGTGTAGATAATAATACAGATAATAACAGAATTCCTAGACTAAGGTGTGAGGTCCGTGGTCATCAACACCTTGGAAACTGGTCTAGATAATAACACAGATACTGACAGAAGGTCTGAGTGCTACCACGTAGTGATCGCAATGCCAGACACCAGAGAAATGACCAGCACCCAGTATATACAGGATCTTCTAAAAAAAATAGCATATTGTGATAAAGTTCATTATTTTCTGTAATGTACTGATAAACATTAGACTTTCATATATTTTAGATTCAAATACACACAACTAAAGTAGTTCAAGACTTTTATTGTTTTAATATTGATGATTTTGGCATACAGCTCATGAAAACCCAAATTTCCTATCTCAAAAAATTAGCATATTTCATCCGACCAATAAAAGAAAAGTGTTTTTAAAACAAAAAAGTCAACCTTCAAATAATGATGTTCAGTTATGCACTCAATACTTGGTCGGGAATCCTTTTGCAGAAATGACTGCTTCAATGCGGCGTGGCATGGAGGCAATCAACCTGTGGCACTGCTCAGGTGTTATGGAGGCCCAGGATGCTTCGATAGCGGCCTTAAGCTCATCTAGAGTGTTGGGTCTTGCGTCTCTCTCAACTTTCTCTTCACAATATCCCACAGATTCTCTATGGGGTTCAGGTCAGGAGAGTTGGCAGGCCAATTGAGCACAGTAATACCATGGTCAGTAAACCATTTACCAGTGGTTTTGGCACTGTAAGCAGGTGCCAGGTCATGCTGAAAAAATGAAATCTTTATCTCCATAAAGCTTTTCAGCAGATGGAAGCATGAACCCACTTTTGAACCAGAAACAGCGGCAGAAGCACCTGACCTGGGCTACAGAGAAGCAGCACTGGACTGTTGCTCAGTGGTCCAAAGTACTTTTTTCGGATGAAAGCAACTTTTACATGTCATTCGGAAAACCAAGGTGCCAGAGTCTGGAGGAAGACTGGGGAGAGGAAAATGCCAAAATGCCTGAAGTCCAGTGTCAAGTACCCACAGTCATTGATGGTCTGGGTGCCTTGTCAGCTGATGGTGTTGGTCCACTGTGTTTTATCAAGGGCAGGGTCAATGCAGCTAGCTATCAGGAGATTTTGGAGCACTTCATGCTTCCATCTGCTGAAAAGTTTTATGAAGATGAAGATTTCATTTTTCAGCATGACCTGGCACCTGCTCACAGTGCTAAAACCACTGGTAAATGGTCTACTGACCATGGTATTACTGTGCTCAATTGGCCTGCCAACTCTCCTGACCTGAACCCCATAGAGTATCTGTGGGATATTGAGAAGAGAAAGTTGAGAGACGCAAGACCCAACACTCTGGATGAGCTTAAGGCCGCTATCGAAGCATCCTGGGCCTCCATAACACCTGAGCAGTGCCACAGGCTGATTGCCTCCATGCCACGCCGCATTGAAGCAGTCATTTCTGCAAAAGGATTCCCAACCAAGTATTGAGTGCATAACTGAACATAATTATTTTAAAGTTGACTTTTTTGTTTTAAAAACACTTTTCTTTTATTCGTTGGATGAAATATGCTAATTTTTTGAGATAGGAAATTTGGGTTTTCATGAGCTGTATGCCAAAATCATCAATATTAAAACAATAAAAGGCTTGAACTACTTCAGTTGTGTGTATTTGAATCTAACATATATGAAAGTCTAATGTTTATCAGTACATTACAGAAAATAATGAACTTTATCACAATATGCTAATTTTTTAAGAAGATCCCTGTATACACAAGCGCTCTCCAGCGCCTCCCCTAAGTGCTGGACCAATGAAAACTGATAGAATTGTCAGCTGACCGGCTTGGTCAGCTGACACCCTTCTGGCTGTCATAAATGCTCTGCCTCCCTGCGCGCGCGCGCGTCCTTCTGAACCTGTGTGGACTATCAGTTCCAGCCACACCAGACATGTGTTGTAATGCCTCCGCTGTGTTGAATGCGGGCCTATGTGTGCAAACATCCGCGTCTGACGCGGAATCCACCGCCTTGTTCTTAAGACATGCGGCGGTTTCTCCGCGTTCCGTCATGCTAGTAGATGCAGGCCCACGCGCGCAACCTGCCGTGTTGGACGCGGAATCAGCCGCCTTACTCTGAGTACTAGCGGCGGCTTTTCCGCGTTTTCTCACACTATTCTCCTGAACTCGCTACCCTGTGTTTAATAGAAGTATACATTTATAACCCATATGCGTGAATCCGGCTCAGATAGTCCGATCTGACCCAGATTCCTGCATACCGCAAAGGGTTAACAGAGCGTTCTCGAAGTCCTAGTATAATTACAGTAGTGGGCTGTGTAACTCGCTTGGTGGCAGATCATTGAATTGTATGTGTGAGGTGAATCCGATGGCATCCGAACGCTCCCTCCACGAGTCGGTTCATCAAATTGCGATCGCGGGTTACCCTTCGTGATGAACAAAATGACCGTGTGAGAGGATTTCTGACGCTGATCGATTGACCCCATCCGCAGACCGGCCTTGCGGTCTGTGACAGTGATAACTAATTAGAGCACATAAAAAGGTGCCCATTAACGGTACAATATTTTCATCGGATACGATATTTTGACGCAATTTGAACAATCATAACTAAACACAAGGCAATTATTGTTTGTTCACATTTACTGAATGATTCTTTCTTCAAATTTGATCATACAACCCAACTTTTGGATCGATTGTATCCCATGTAGCAATCGACCAAAGAATTGTTCCTTATCGACTGCCTTCATCAACTGAAAATTTTCGATACAATTCGATCATTATAATCGCATCGAAAGATCCCATTTGGTGAAAAAATGGTACCGTTAATGGGCACATATAATGGTGATCATTACCACCAGCTTAGCACCAATAAAGAGCTAACAAAGCAGTTGAAGGAGGACTCCTACTGGGTCCCTCTGGAGGCTACCTCTACCTCCGCCACTGCTCCCTACCCTCACCTGCTGCATGCTCAATGTCCTTACATACTTTGCATAAACACCAGCAAAACTTTCGTGTCTGTGTGCAACCATTTTACCACCGGTGAGTGAATCTGCTCTCAGATGCCAAAAAGTTTGGCTATCCAGTGATTTCTACAGATGCTTTGAATCGAATAGAGGTTTTCTAAATGAACCCAACGCAGGACTGGATTTACCATAAGGGCCCACACCATAAATCGCTACTTAGCGCTACCGTTTTACGTGGGTGATTTTACTGCGATTAGTGCGGTAAATCACTACTCACACTTCCGCGATTCAGAGTGATCGCGATCAGCACTTTATTAAGCACTTTACTGCGATCGCTCCAGAATCGCGGCAAAATGCTGCATGTAATGCATTTTGCGATTGGCACTAATTGCAAATTGCCCACAATCATGGCCAATTGCGGCAGTGAGATTGCTGCCATATACTTTCTATTGCGCTAGCTCTTCGGCGATTAGTGGCAATCATCCGCTAATCGATCAAGTGCGAACGGGCCTTAAGGCACTGTAGACATGGCCTACAGGCACCTGATAATGAAAAGGCGTCTAACTCCACTCTGCAAGGAAGAAGTGACAGCTGGGCCAGCCAGCCACCAGTGCGATTCAGTGGGCGTTTTTAGGTTCATGGAGGGGGAAGTCTAGGGTGCCAGGACATCTGTGCCTATAGGCTCCTGTGATGTAAATCCAGGCCTGCTTCACCATGTGACTGACCAACTTCATGGTCAGCAGGAACACAAGTAGCAATTCCTAACTTATTTTCTGAACATTAAAACTTCTACCATTAACAAAAATAAGCTGCTGACATGCAGATCTCAGGTGAAAATGAGCTGACAAGGTGGCACATAGACATTTTTTTTGTACTGAGACAACTAATTTGTTCTTTTTTGTTGGTTGAGTAGTGACGGGAAAGAGAAAAAAAATCACAGGGTAGAGGCAGTTCTTTGGCTTTGATGTGAATTCCGATTATCTAAACCAATATGTCGCAATTTAAATTTTATTCTGATGAACTCAGCATTGTGTACTTTAAACAGGAAGGAAGAAAATGAGGCTGCTTATTGAGGCTCAGCACATCAACATGCTACTGAAGTGCAGCACTGCGGGGGAAAGAGAAAACAAGCTTTTACATTTCAAGTAAAATATTACTTTCATTTAAAAAAATTGCTATAAACATATATCAGTGCTTCACAAGTCTGTTTGCAATTTAATGTTATTTAAGCGTATTTCTCCATTTCAACTTGCCGACAGCAGTGAACTTCCAAAAGCTTCCCCTTTTCCTCCATATGGCGTTTTGTGGGATCGCTTGTCTTTTTCAATATCTGGTCTAATCCAGTGACTGTCAGCAAACGTTGCATCTCTCATCTCTATTAGAATACAGGTAGTCCCCGACTTACAAACGCCCGACTTACACGTTACCCGCTGATACAAATGGCATGGATTCTTTTAGAACAAGTAAAAAAAAAATTCAAATTGAACTTGTAGTATTTGAGAAAATCGATTTTTAAAAATTCTAAGAAAAAATAGCTTTTAAACCTTTATAAGCAGGTACAGAGGGCAGAGGTGACACAGAGGGGGCACTGAAGGCACAGGGGAGCACAGAGGAGGTACAGGGGACAGAGATGGCACAATAATCTGACTTAAGAACAGATTCAGGTTAAAGGGAACCAGAGACGCAAGAAAAAAGATTTTATACATACCTGGGGCTTCCTCCAGCCCCATACGCACGGATCGCTCCCATGCCGCCATCCTCCGCTTCCTGTATCCGCCGGTACCGGGTCCCGTAGTTTCGGCCAGTCGGCGTCAGCACGCGGCCAATTGTCCGCATCACAGGGGCTCCCAGCATACCCTTACGCGTGCGGCTGCATACTGCGCAGCCGCACGCATCAGGATATGGAGGGAGCCCCTGATCATGCGGACAATTGGCCGCATCCGCCGGAAGTGACGGGACCCGGTACCGCCGGATCCAGGAAGCGGAGGACGGCGGCATGGGAGCGATCCAGGCTTATGGGGCTGGAAGAAGTCTCTGGTTCCCTTTAAGAACGAATCTACTGCCCCATCTCATTCATTAACCAGGGACTACCTGTATTCTGCAAAAGTCCGTTTATTTCAATAATTCAACATAAAAGGTGAAACTAATATATGAAATAGGAACCCTTTGCAGGTGTTTTGGATGAATTAACTGATTAGAGTCTAACACTTTGGCTCATATGCAATTACAGTTTTCTCCTGCGTTATCTTCTAGGACAGGGGTAGGGAACCTATGGCTCCGGAGCCAGATGTGGCTCTTTTGATGGCTGCATCTGGCCCTCAGACAAATCAGTAGGGGTTGATACACTGAGCTACACTGCTCAAGCAGCGCAGCTTAGTGTGGCAGAACAAGTAACATTTGCAGAGTAGGCAGCCTACTTCTGTAACATGCACTACTAAATTACTAGCGCCACCCCCAAAACTAACGGCTACACCAATTGTCCCACTCTGGGCCCTGTCAGGTCCAGTCACTTTGTAGGACAAGATCCCTGCACTTTGATTGGCCCAATAGGCTGACTGACACTTGACAGGCAGCCTATTGGTCCAAAGTGCAGGGATCTTGTCCTACAAAGTGAATCAACCCCCAAGTCAGCTAGCTAATTGTACAAGCTGTTAGTCGGTATTTCTCATGTCTGGCTCTCAGGGAAATTGCTGATGTTGCTGAAACCCCAAGAGACGTATCTGACACTTCCGCTGCCCACAGGATTAACTGTATACACATCACCATGGCAATAGGGACATGAGCCCTCTGCTGCGCATGTGCACTGTCCCAGTTTGAAACATATTGTATGGCTCTCACAGAATTACATTTTAAAATATGTGGCGTTTATGGCTCTCCCAGCCAAAAATGTTCCTCACCCCTGTTCTAGGAGATAATGTTTATCTTCTCTTTAAAATAACTTTTCAGCTTTTTTACAATTGAAATAGTATCCCACAGTTGGTGAAAAAGTACTAACAAAATTATTTGAAGTTTTTTTTCTTGCTTGTTGGTGGTTTACACTGCATTTTATGGCAAGGGCCCATAGGCAATTCACATTTTCACCTGAATTTTCTCCTAGGTGAAATTTTCAAACTTTTCAATAAAATGCCATTTAAACCACCAGCAAGCAAACACATGCTCAAAGTAATGTTGACAGCACTTTTTCACCTACTTTTTGGTATTTTTTTTTTTTATTGCAAAGTGCTAAAAAGTTGTTATACATTGAAGATGAAAAATGATCTCCTAGGAAAAAACTCAAGAGAAAAATGAGTTGCATATGGGCCCTGGAGCCTAGAATATTGAACATTTTCTCATTATTCTAATGGTCTGAGATTTTGAATTTGGGGTTTTCATAAACTGTAAGCCAAAATCTTCAAAATTATAACAAATAAAGGCTTGAAATATTTCACTTTTTAAATGAGTCTATTTCATATTTCATATATTTCTAATTAATTTTACATTTAAAGAGACTCTGTAACAAAATGTTGTGCCTTATTTCTTCTGTCCTATAAGTTCCTATTACTGTTCTAATGTGGTCTGTCTTACTGCAGCCTTTCCTACTTGCACAGTCTCTGTAATAAATCTTATCTCCTTTCCTCTGTCGTGTCTGTCAGGCTAAGACTGGAATGTGTGGAATGTGCAGCACTGCTTGTCATTGGCAGACGCTTTACACACCCCTCCAAGCTCTGCATGAGTCACACAGTGAGCTGTTCTCAGCCTATGATACTCTGGTTAGAAGCCATGTCATTTGTTTGTAAACACTGCCTAAAACTGTTCATTACTAGCCAGGATTGCAGCAGGGAGTGGCAGAAACAGCACAGAGGGGCACAGGAGAAAATAAGGAATAGAATGGTATGCTTTTTATTGTAAGAATATTAGAGTACAGATTCTCTTTAAGTTGAATTACTGAAATAAATTGACTTTTGTATGATGTTCTAATTTTTGAGTTACCCCTGTATACAGTATATGCACAAAAAAGCGATGTAATCAAGCTGAAATAATGTTTGTCATTAATAATTCCAATGTATGGAGGTTTATGCGAAAGCAGGATTTTTTTTCGCCAAAGTAAGAATTGTACAATAAACATATACAATAAACTACATATACAATAAACTAGGCTGCTATCAATCTAAATTTGCCCACTGTATTTCTTCCTAGTTATACACAGTGAGTATATTTGGTAGTAATGCAGAATCTGCACTCCTAAGCGGTTTCATTTACATCATACCGGAGGATGCAGGTACTTTGGTACTTAGGTAATACATTGGATTTTTGGCAGTGATAATGTCATTTTCTCCCATCGATTGCTTAAAGGGGCACTATGGTGAAAATGGTAAAGTGTGCAAATATAGACAAATAAGACGTACGTTTTTTTCAGAGTAAAATGAGCCATAAATTACTTTTCTCCTATGTTGCTGTCACTTACAGTAGGTAGTAGAAATCTGACAGAAGTGGCATGTTTTGGACTAGTCCATCTCTTCATAGGGGAGTCTCAGCAAGGCTTTTATTCTTTATAAATACATTCAATAAAAAGGATTCAAGCAATGATGCTGGCCAGCTTCCCTGCTCGCTACACAGTTTTTTGGCAGTTGGACAGAGCAACTGCCATTCACTAGGTGATTTTGAAAATAAATAAATCCCTGAGAGTCCCCTAAGAAGAGATGGACTAGTCCAAAAATTGTCGCTTCTGTCAGATTTCCATTGCGTACAGTAAGTGACAACAACATAGGAGAAAAGTAATTTATGGCTCATTTTACTCTGGAAAAAAATGTACTTCTTATTTGTATATGTGTGCACATATTTTAAATTTTAAAATGTTTCCCCGTAGTGCCCATTTAACTATAAATGGTGCCCCTAGCAAATATTCCCTTCCTTATATTTACACCTAACCTTCCCAACCAATGTGACTCATTCCTTGTGTGACTCCTTATTTCTTCCCATAGGTAACTACTTTTTGAAACCCAAACTTTCTCTTCTCATTGTTGATCTCTTCCTGAGGACTAAGCCTAACTTTCTATCCCTTATAGGTAATTCTAACCTGTCTTTACCCCTATTCTAACTTTTCTTAATGACATGTAACCGATAACTCTAACCACCAAATGCCTTTTATTGTGTTTATCCCCAGCGCTAAATTCAAGCCCAGTGGGCTGAAGACAAGGGGTCCAACTAAAAATCTGCTACTACAGTGCTGGTGCTGGTTGAACAGAGATCCTGTTAATACAGTATGTCAGCTTATTAAGGCCTGCTGCTTGTGTTTTGCAACCAGTTTACTAAATTGGCAGCGGCATGGTGCTCGTGTTAGGTGTAGGTGGGGGTGTTGGTGTTTGATGTAGGTAGGGGGGTTGGTGTTTGGTGTAGGTAGGGGGTTGGTGTTTGATGTAGGTAGAGGGGTTGGTGTTTGGTGTAGGTAGGGGGGTTGGTGTTTGGTATAGGTGGGACGGGGTTGGTGTTTGGTGTAGGTAGGTAGGACGGAGGTTGGTGTTTGGTGTAGGTAGGGCTGAGGTTGGTGTTAGGTGTAGGTTGGGTAGAGGTAGGTGTAGGTAGGGTCAGAGGCAGACATAAGCCTGTGCAAGCCATGCAGCCACACAGGGGCCCCATGTCCTCTAAGGGCCCATGTAGCTGCACCACAGTTAAGGCCTGATTATCCTTTAGGCTCTTCTCTATGTATTTCTCCCTGTAACGCATAAGGAACAGTGATAATTGCTTGTTGACCAGTCATACACAAGACAAGTATCAAATGTGTGCTAGGTTAATACAGTGCCTACAGAATGTAACCTAGGTTCTTGTACTTTTACGTTACCAACATTATTTGGATCCAACCATGACCTGTTCTGATCATGGCCACTTGCATGGGGGCTCCTTCATTTATTCTGCACAGGGGCCCACTGTTGGCTTTCTCCACCACTGAGTAGGGCGGAGGTTGGTGTCAGGTGTAGGGGGGTTGGTGTTAAGTGTAGGCAGGGCGGGGGTTGGTGTTTGCTGTAGGGGGTTTGGTGTTAAGTGTACATAGGGCGGAGGTTGGTGATAGGTGTAGGCAGGGCGGAGGTTGGTGTTGCTGCAGGTAGCGTGGAGGTTGTTGTTAGGTGTAGAGGGGGTTGGTGTTAAGTGTAGGTATGGCGGAGGTTGGTGTTAAGTGTGGGTAGGGGGGAGGTTGGTGTTAGGTGTGGGGGGTTGGCGTTAGGTGTAGGGTAGGGGGGAGGTTGGTGTTAGGTGTGGGGGGTTGGTTTTAGGTGTAGATGGTGGGGTTGGTGTTAGGTGTAGGTGGGGGGTGGTGTTAGGTTTAGGTAGGAGGGTTGGTGTTAGGTGTAGGTAGGGTAGAGGTTAGTGTTAGATGTGAAGGGGGTTGGTATTAGGTGTAGGTAGGGCGGAGGTCGGTGTTAGGTGTAGGTGGGGGGGGGGTGTTAGGTTTAGGTAGTAGGGTTGGTGTTAGGTGTAGGTAATGCGGAGGTTGGTGTTAGGTGTTGGTGGGGGGGGGGGGGTGTTAGTTTTAGGTAGGAGGGTTGGTGTTAGGTGTAGGTAGGGTAGAGGTTGGTGTTAGGTTTAAAGGGGGTTGGTGTTAGGTGTAGGTCAGTGGTGCTCAGCAGAGCTCGAATATTCGAGTAGCTCGAATATTCAAGCTCTTTTTTCAGCTATTCGAGCTCGAATACCGAGTTCGAATAGCTGCAGCTACTCGAATGGGCTATTCGAGTGAACTCGAATAGCCCATTCACTATTCGAGCTATTCGAGCTAACAGCGCTATTCGAGCTCGAATACCGAGCTCGAATAGCGTCATAGCCCAGATTGATGTCCTTAGAGCCAATCAGAGGGCTCCCAGGCCCTCTGACGGCAGCCAATCACAGAGGGGGACCCTGGCCAGCCCCTACCCTATAAATAGCGGTCGCCATGTTCCGTTTTTCCGTCCTTGCCTGACTTTGTACAGAGAGAGATCTGCTCCTTTGTGCTTTGGCTTAGCAAGAGCTTTATTGTGGTCAACTACCTAGCGTTTTTGCTCACATACACCCCCTATACACACCTATATTGTTGTTAGTTAGATAGACATTGTATTTTAGTTAGTAGCTTGTGTGTTACATAGAGACAGACACAGCTGCTGCAGGCAAGCTTACACTGCTTTAGGCCTCAGGGCCTTGCCTGTGTGGGCAGCTGTCCTCCTGTGACTGTCCTCTGTTAGTTTATTATACCAGTGTTTCTGCTGTCCTACCTTTACTACTGAGTGATTGTATTTTGTAGTAACTGTACTAGGACACTCACTGTCACTGTTTGTTCATAGCTCCTGCGTGTGTGCGTGCACAGTACACACACTCTATTTCCTTCTGATAATTATTGATTATTGTAATTTCTAGTTGTACACTTACTTACTACTTACTACTAGGGACACTCAGTCACTGTTCATAGGCTAGCTCCTGCGTGTGTGTGTGCGTGCACTCAGTACACACACTCTATTTCCTTCTGATTACTATTGATTATTGTAATTTCTAGTTGTAGACTTACTTACTACTTACTACTAGGGACACTCAGTCACTGTTCATAGGCTAGCTCCTGCGTGTGTGTGTGCGTGCACTGTCTGTACAGTACACACACTCTATTTCCTTCTGATTACTATTGATTATTGTAATTTCTAGTTGTACTTACTAGTAACTACTTACTACTAGGGACACTCAGTCACTGTTCATAGGCTAGCTCCTGCGCTGCGTGTGTGTGTGCGTGCACTGTCAGTACACACACTCTATTTCCTTCTGATTACTACTGATTATTGTAATTTCTAGTTGTACACTTACTTACTACTAGGGACACTCAGTCACTGTTCATAGGCTAGCTCCTGCGTGTGTGTGTGCGTGCACTCAGTACACACACACACTCTATTTCCTTCTACTTAATCTGATTACTACTGATTATTGTATTTTCTAGTTAGTGTACTAGGGGACACACTCACTGTTCACTGTTCACACTTATACTGATAACTGAATTATTGTATTTTGTATTAGTACTGTACTAGTAATCACTTAGCGATCTAATCACTTAGTGATTAGTGTCACCTCACCCACCAACCCACTCCATTAAAGTACCCCACTTTTTCACCCGCCCTTTTAAAAAACTTTTTTGTTTACGCCCAAAACATCAAAGATGTCTGGAAGTGGCAGCAAGCGCGGTTTGGGCAAGGGGAAGGGCAGCAAGGGAATCAAGAGGAGAGGGAGCAGCATTGTGGCAAGCCGCGGCCGCGCCACCATGCACAGTTCCGCAGCAGCAGCAGCTGCGTCAGTGGCTAACATTCCTCCTATAGCCACTGGCCGTGGACGCCTTGGGCGCCGCCCAGCAGGAGCAACTCACGCTGCAGAGACACAGCAGCAGCAGCAGCAGCAGCAGCGTGTAGTACCTGCTCCTATTTTCCTCCAGCCGGGTCGGAAATGTCCCATTGAGGAAAAGGATGCAGACACTGTGGTGCAACTGATGATGGAGGATGAGCAGCCCGCCATCAGCTCTGCATCCAAGGCCTCCACCCTCACCACCACCACCCCTGTTCGCAGCAGCCGCCCAGCAGGGCCTGGGGAGGAGGCCAGGTCACCGTCAGTCGCCGACCTGTCATTCAGCAGTCTTTTGACCCCAGGCATCATGAGTCAGTTGTCTGCTGTTGTTGGCGATCTTGAGGAGGAGATGCTGATGGGCACTTTGGGGGAGGAGGGATTGGACAGCAAGACTGTGGCGACAGTCAAGCAGCCCATCCATGCATCAGGTGAGGAGTTTGGGGGGTCATCATCCCAGCAGGACATGTTTCAGGAGGGGGAGGATGATGATGATGATGTGGTGACAGACAAAGACTGGGTGCCGCCACCACCAGCACCTGGGGATGTCATCATCAGCAGCTCTGAGGAGGAGGAGGAGGATGCGCTTGTGGGCCTTGCAAGGAGGATCATTGCAAGCATTGGCAGCAGTAGGCAGGTCCCACAGCCTGCTGGTGTCTCAGGCTCAGCAGCAGCAGCAGCAGCATCTGCCAGTACCACCACCAGCTGCACCCAAGCCCCCGCCCCAACCACCACAGGGAGACAGGCAGAAGCGGCTCCAGGCCGTAGGGGGTTGTTTTTGTCACCAATCAGGCGATTTTTCACCATGCCCACAGTGTACAGCAAGTACGCCACTTGCAACCACTGTCAGCGGAAGTTGAGCAGAGGTGCAGACCCCTTAAAGTTCAGCACCAGCTCGCTCATCAACCACCTTGCTGCGAAACATTTCCACCAGCATGAGGAGTTCCAGAGGCTGAAGGCATCTGGTGCTGGCAGTGGCACCACACCCATCACTGCACAGCCTTCAGCAGAAGCAGCAGCAACAGCAGCCACCCGCCCTCCTGCTCCTCCAGCAGCACCAGCAGGAGTGCGGAAACGCACTGCTCCTCCCCTTCTGCAACTCCTGCCGCCGACACTGAGGCCTGTTCTGGCAGCCAGTCCTCAGTGGCCTCCTCTGCTGTGTCCGCTGATTCCCGTGCCAGCAAAAGGCCACGCCAGAGCCTTTTGAGCGAGTCCTTCCAGGGGGTGGTTAGGGCTCTGCCTCCCAGCAGCCGTCGCGTGCGTCAGCTGAACGGCTTGCTGGCACGGGCCATGTGCTCCCAACTCCTGCCGTACACGCTCGTGCAGAAGGGGAGTGACATGCGTGTGCTGCTTGCTTGTGCAGCCCCAGACTGGCAGCTCCCCAGCAGACACTTCTTCGCCCGCAAGGCCATTCCTGCACTGCACCGCTTTGTGATGGCCAATGTGGAGCGAGAGCTGGAGCATGCGGTTGGTGAAAGGGTCCACGTCACCACGGACTCCTGGAGCAGCCACTTCGGGACAGGCCGCTACCTGTCCTTCACTGTCCACTGGGTCAGCTTGGTGGAAGGGGGTGAGGATGGGAGAGCAGCAGCGGGCACAGCAGCAGCAGCAACACAGTGGGTGGTGCCACCCCGCAGGGTCAGGGGAACTGCAGCAGGTTCCTCCGATCCTCTGCCATCCTCCGGCACACCTGGCCAAACCCCCCGACTCAGCAGCAGCGTGAAGGCCTGCCACTGCCAAGCGCTGCTGCAGTTGGTCAGCCTTGGGAAGACCAAACTGACGGCAACCCATGTGTTGGCCAAACTCCAGGAGCAGGAGAGGAGTTGGCTGACCCCCAGAGGCCTCAGAGTCGGAGAGGTGGTGGCCGACAATGGGGCCAATCTGGTTGCCGCAATTGACAGGGGAAACCTGACCCACATCCCCTGTCTTGCCCACGTGCTGAACCTGGTGGTGCAGAAGTTCTTGCGCACCTACCAGGGGATGGGCGAACTGCTGGAAATGGCAAGGAACGTTGTGCGTCACTTCCGGCGCTCGGCTGCAACCTGTGCGAGCCTGGAAGACGTGCAAAAGGAGCTGGAGCTGCCACGCCATGGGCTGATCCTTGACGTTCCAACTCGCTGGAACTCCACCCTGGCGATGTTGGAGCGTCTGGTTGAACAGAAGCACGCTGTCAACCAGTACCTTGCCCAGGCCACTGTTTCCGCCGCTCAGAGAAGGGACAAGACCAGCAACATCCCGTCCATTGTCCCCAAAGATGACTGGAAGCACATGCAGCAGGTGTGCTTAGTGCTGGCTCCCTTTCTGCAGGCCACTAACATGGTGAGCAGGGACCATGCTATGGTCTGCGAGTGGGTGCCCCTGGTTTGTCTGCTGAACAGGGCCCTCGATGCTTTGCTGGAACAGGGAGCGGCAGCCTTGGACCAGCAGGAGCGGCAAGCAGCTGCACAGTCCACCTCTGAGGGGGAGGAGGAGGAGGACTTGGTGGAGGTCCCTGACCTTGCTGCTGATGAGGGGGATCAGCACAGCGCAGCTGAGTTGGTGCGGGGGTGGAGAGTGGATGAGGCTGAGGAGGCAGAGGAGGAGGATGAGGACAGCACTGCCGCCGATGTGCCAGCACACGTGGCCCGCCTCTTCCCAATGGCAGCGCACATGCTGACGTGCCTGCGCAAGGACCCCAGGGTGATCCAGATGAAGCAGAGGGAGGACATCTGGATCAGCATGATGTTGGACCCACGCCTCAAGGGGAAGTTGAGCCAGTTCCTGCCGCCTGCAGGAGGAGACCCAGCGCAACAAATAAGGAGCTTGCAGCAGGCCCTTGTTGAGCGCTTGGAGGAAGCCTTCCCCCAGCCTTCCACCCCCACCGTCCAGCCAGCACAGAGGCAGCAGCAGGTGCCTGCATCCAGCAGCAAGCGCCCCACAGACCTGCTGTCTCTCAGCAACGAGCTCTACAGGACTGTAGAGGCTCCGGCAGCAGTGACTAGAGAGGAGGTGCATGCAGCAGCATCCCCCTCTGGTCACAGCCAGCGCCTGACCCGAATGGTGGCTGACTACATGGGGTCCTACAGCGGGCTTGACAGCGATGCCCCTGTTGATCCCATGGAGTATTGGGTCAAGCGCCTGGAGATCTGGAGCGAGCTGGCGCAGTACGCCCTGGAAGTGCTGTCCTGCCCCCCTTCCAGCGCGCTGTCCGAGCGCTGCTTCAGTGCAGCTGTTGGCGTGGTCACCAAGAAACGCTCACGTCTGTCTCACAAGTCTGTGGACAGACTGACGTTTCTCAAGATGAACCAGGCGTGGGTGGAAGGCGAGTTCCTGGTCCCTGTTGTCGGCGAGAGGGGGACATGAACTGGCTGCCGGAAGAACCATCGTTAATGTGCCTTACCACCCTTTACCACCTCCTGGCTCCTGCTCACTAAGCCAGCCTGGTTCACTTTGACTATTACGTCGCCTGCAGCCACACATTTTACATCTACAGTGGGCTGCTGTGTACTGCCCTTCTGCTGTCTGTCTGTCTGTGTTTCCCACTGCCAGGGTACACAGAATTACCTTCTTCTGCCACTCTGCCACCAGCTATTACGTCCAACAATAGCTATATCTGTGTAATTTGCTGTAAAAAAAAAAAACAGTAAACCATTAAAAAAAAAAAAAAAGGTTTAATTTTTCTGAGGTGCCCGGGTTGAAAACTGTGTTGTCCCAGTTGTGTACTGGACACGATGTGGGCTGCACGACCGCTGTCTGGGACCTCCTGTTGTGTTTATTTACAGCCCTGGTATCAACGCTAGGTACCAGGGCTATTATGTCACGCTGCCTACCTACCTGACTGCCTGCTGCCACACACTCATCCTCCTCCTCCTGCTGCTGCTGAATTTACCTCCTGCTGTCTGTGTGTTTCCACTGCCAGGGAGCACATACAATGGCGCTTCCAACATGCCACACACTCATCCTCCTCCTCCTGCTGCTGCTGAATTTACTCCTGCTGTCTGTGTGTTTCCACTGCCAGGGAGCACATACAATGGCGCTTCCAACATGCGTGCGCCACCAGCTATTTATTACGCTCAAAAATAGCTGCATTTCTTTAAAAAAACAAAAATATATATATATTCTTTTTATTAATACTTTGTGATATTATTTTTAGAGGTGTCCGGGTTGAAAACTGTGTTGTTCCAGTTGTGTATTGGACATGATGTGGGCTTCACGACCGCTGTCTGGAACCTCATGCTGTGTATTTACGGCCTGGTACCACCGCTAGGTATCACACAGCCTATTATGTCTCGCTGCCTGCCTCATTGACTGCCTGCTGCCACACAATCATCCTCCTCCTCCTGCTGCTGAATTTACCTCATGCTGTCTGTGTGTTGCCACTGCCAGGGAGCACATACAATGGCGCTTCCAACATGCGTGCGCCACCAGCTATTTATTACGCTCAAAAATAGCTGCATTTCTTTAAAAAAATATATATAAAAGAGAAATAAGTGAAGAAGAAGAAGACGATATAGAAGAAGAAGAAGATATAGAAAAAGAAGAAGACGAAATAGAAAAATAATAATAAGAAGAGGATATAGAAAAAGAAGATATAGAAAAAGAAGATATAGAAGAAGAAGATGAAGAAGAAGAAGATGAAGAAGATGAAGAAGAAGATGAAGATGAAGAAGATGAAGAAGATGAAGATGAAGAAGAAGAAGACGATGAAGAAGAAGATGATGAAGACGATGAAGAAGATGAAGAAGAAGAAGACGATGAAGAAGATGAAGAAGAAGAAGAAGAAGACAATGAAGAAGAAGATGAAGATGAAGAAGATGAAGAAGAAGAAGATGAAGAAGAAGAAGATGAAGAAGAAGATGAAGAAGAAGAAGATGAAGAAGAAGATGAAGAAGAAGATGAAGAAGAAGAAGATGAAGAAGAAGAAGAAGAAGAAGAAGAAGAAGAAGAAGAAGAAGAAGAAGAAGAAGAAGAAGAAGAAGATATAGAAGAAGAAGAAGATATAGAAGAAGAAGAAGAAAATGAAGATATAGAAGAAGAAGAAGAAGATATAGAAGATAAAGAAGAAGAAGAAGAAGTATATACACTACTGAACAGAATTTTGAACACAACTTCTCTTCTCTTTCCACCTTTTTTTTTTAAGGAACATCCCCACATAATCACTTGCTGTTGTTACTTGGGAAAAAAGATGTTTCTTGCATCATTCACCCTCAAAACAAGTGTTGGAAGCTATTTAAGGCCAATTCGAATAGTCAGCTCGAATAATGAGCTCGAATACCGACTCGAATAGTGAGCTCGAAGTCCGAGGTCGAATCGAATAGTAAAAAATATTCGACTCGAATATTCGACCGAATTTGAATAATTTACTATTCGAATTCGACCAAACTCGAATAATAAAAAGGGGTATCCGAGCATCACTGGTGTAGGTAGGGCGGAGGTTGGTGTTAGGTGTAGGTGGGGGGGGATGGTGTTAGGTTTAGGTAGGAGGGTTGGTGTTAGGTGTAGGTGGGGGGGGGATGGTGTTAGGTTTAGGTAGGAGGGTTGGTGTTAGGTGTAGGTAGGGTAGAGGTTGGTGTTAGGTGTGAAGGGGGTTGGTATTAGGTGTAGGTAGGGCGGAGGTTGGTGTTAGGTGTAGGTGGGTGGGGGTGGTGTAAGGTTTAGGTAGGAGGGTTGGTGTTAGGTGTAGGTAGGGTAGAGGTTGGTGTTAGGTGTAAAGGGGGTTGGTGTTAGGTGTAGGTAGGGCGGAGGTTGGTGTTAGGTGTAGGTGGAGGGGGATGGTGTTAGGTTTAGGTAGGAGGGTTGGTGTTAGGTGTAGGTAGGGTAGAGGTTGGTGTTAGGTGTAAAGGGGGTTGGTGTTAGGTGTAGGTAGGGCGGAGGTTGGTGTTAGATGTAGGTGGGGGAATTCGTGTTAGGTGTAGGAAGGGTGGAAAAAAAGTAGGGCGGAAGTTGGTGTTAGACATAGATAGGGTGGTTTGTGTTATGGGTAGGTGTTAAGTGAATATTGGGACCATAACTGCTATTCCAACTAACAGCAATAATGCTATATCTGGTGCCTTTTTTACATGTACGCTACAAACTACACAGAAAACGTAATTGTTGCAAAAACAGAGTTCACCCAGCATGTATTTTGCTTTCAAGAGAATATATTTATTATTACAATACAGTTGCCTTTACATAAGCCAATATGAGCATATAATTATGTCCACATAGCAGGTCATATCCACTTTACATTGATTTCACCAACATGTATATCAGGAATCAGGATCACGCATTACTAAATGAAAGGCCATCATACCATTATTCACACATACAAGGGACACTAGTTAGGTCACTTCACATCATAGTCATTTTCACAGCTGTTTGTTTACAGGCAGAAAATAGGTCAGAGCACATTATTTATAGATACCATATTCATTTATCAGGCTAAGCCATGAAGTAGGGCATTAAAGACTCAATGGTAGCAGACAGGCACATGTGGAGCTTGTCCTCTCGCTGTATTCCTAGATCTATTCCTCAGGCAGTTGTCACAGACAACTATGTCCAACGGACATATGCAGCTGCTAAAAGCTTCCAATGAGACACAAAAGACCTTTAAGGCGAGCCATGTGATTTGTGACTTGCTTGTCTCTGCATTGATGTGAAATCCTAATTACACACAAACAGCTGTGAATAGATCCTGATAAGGAGTGATAAGAGTCAGTTGATGAATGATAATTTCCTGCACAATAACAGAGTTGTACTAGGCTTAGGAGGAGACATCCAGGTTTGTATTATACCAGTAGGGAAAATAATTTCTAGCTGCCAAGCTGTTAAAGAGGAACTCCAGCCTAAACAAACATACTGTCATTAAGTTACATTAGTTAGGTTAATTAAAATAGATAGGTAATATAATCTCTTACACGCACTGTTTTAAAAGAACAGGCAAATGTTTGATTTCATGATGGCAGCCATCTTTTTGGTTGAAAGGAGGTGACAGGGAGCATGAGACAGTTCCAACTGTCCTGTGTCTTGAGCACCTCTCCCAGTTGCTAGGCAACGTGAATAACAACATAGGAAATCCCATCATGCTCTGCACAGCCTCAGGGAAAAAAAAGCCCTGGCTTTTTTTCTTTGATGGGAGGAGCTTAGCTAAAAATGCAGCTAAAAATGATGCTTTGGTAAGAAAAACAAAGTTCTGATGCTGTGAAACTGTTAAAGAAACACCAAGCCTTTTCAGTGCTGCTGAGTAGAATTTTAGTCCGGAGGTTCACTTAAAGAATCAATTTATTTTGTTTAAAGCGGTATTAAACTCTGACATAATATTCAATAAAAATGTGTTTTCCTACTTTTATAACTCATACAGTTATCATATTTGCTTTTGTGCACAAGTATTATATTATTCATTTAGAAATTACAAGTTCCCAAAGTACAGTTTGTTTGCTCTGAAAGCTGCCATTGCATTTTATTCATAGCTACAGTATTTATCTATTGTAATGTACCCAGTGAATTTTTCTGAGCTTTGTCTGATCTAGAAGGAGTTTCAACACTGCCAGGGAATGTTTACATCTCTTAGGGCTCTTTCACACTACAGGCAGCGGTGAAAGGCTAAAACGCTGCGTTTTGGCTGCAGGCGTTTTCAAGGCGTTTTAACGCCTATACATTACAATCAATTGTAATGAGAAACGCCGCGGTAGGCCCAGAAAAAGCGCCTGGGAGCGTTGAAACGCAACGCTCCAAAACGCGGCGTTTAGTGTGAATGGTAAAATGAAAGTCTATGGACTTTCTTTTACCTAGGAAAACGCCAACTTCGGTCGTGGCGTTAAAACGCCGAAAAAGCCCTCTGGTGTGAAAGGGCCCTTACTACAACTATCAGTAAGTGAACACAAGATAAAGATAATGTTATCAGCTATTCGAATTCGATTCGGATCTCACTACAGGGAGCTTTCTATTGAAAAAGTAAGTCTTGTGTTTAACTGTTTGAATGCTGTTCTGCTAAATAAAAAAATTGTGGCAGTATATTTTATTCTGTAAATAATCGTTTAGAGCAAAGAAGAAAGGCTGAGTTTCATACCGCTTTAAACTGCAATATGCTCTAAATGGTCTGCAAATGACCTGATGTAAATTATGTAAAACATTTATCTCAAATAAACAATCTGTGATTTATCTCGAGATACTGCCTGACAGGCGGTATTTTGTGCAGCCACGTGACAAGACAGCGGTCACTCAGTCACTTGCAATTAGGGATGCTCATTCGGATTCCGCGGAGCTGAAACTTTAGCGTTCCGCAGAATTCCGCAGAAATCCGATTTACCGCAACTCGGTAATTTTAGCCCAATCACAGAACTCGGAAGCATTGGGCCAATCAGAGAATAGTTTTTCCGATTTCTGTTTTTCCAATTTCCGTTTTTACTTTTATTATCAATATTTGCCTTCTCTAATGCAAAAAATGACTAATAAAATACTCCTTGAAAACTGGAAAAATGGAAAAATCGGAAAACGGAAATTGACAGAAATCGGAATTTCCGTGGAATTGGAAACGGGCATTTCCGACCATCTCTACTTGCAATAAATGGGAGTGGAGGAGGGTGGCTATGAAGGTGCAAGTGAGAAAGCGGCTGAAGATGCTGCACCTGAAGGAGGAAGAGGAGAAGGAGGGTAGCTTTTCTTTTGTGTGCTGCTTTTGCTCAGGTGCTCTTCCCATTGCAGTTTGTGCCTTTTCTCCATGTGCCTTCGTAAGGCACTTGTCCCTATGTGAGTGTTGGCCTTTCCACAGCTCAATTTTTGGAGGCAGAGACAACAGATGGCATTGCTCTGATCTGAGGCAGACACACAAAACAATTTCCAAACCACAGAGCCCCCCTGGGGTGATGGCACTATGGTGGCATCAGCAGCTGACATTGAAGGGCATGTTGGCTGGCTGTACATAGGTGGCGATACATGGTGCCGGACACTGCCACCAGCTGTTTCTGATGACAAGCTCCCCCCTCCCTCTTTCAGGAACTCGTCTCCTCCTACTCCTCTCTGACTCCCCCTCTGAACTGTCCCCTTGGTCATCTTGTCTCTTAGGAACCCATGTGGGATCTGTATCATCATAATCATCATAATCATCCTGCCCAGATTCGCTTGCCTCAGACACCTCCAAAACTGCACCAACAGCAGGTACTTAATCATCCTCCTCCTCACACATTACATCCATATTGTCGCCTAACTCACACATATAAGGTGGTGTAACTTGCTTAGCGCCTTCATCTGGTTGTAACATTAATGACTGTGAATCAGTTAATTCCCCACCAATTAACTCCTGCGAAGTGTCATATGCAGCGGATGTGGTGCACATAGTAGCGCTGGTGGCTGCGGAAGATGAGGTGTTCTGTGTTAAATAGCCAACCACGTCCTGACAATCTTTGGAGTTAATGAGATGTGCCTTCTTCTGAGCACTGTACTTTGGGCCAGGGCTGGGTGGCCTTCCTCTGGGTCTGCCTCTTCCTCTACCTGTTTTGTCTGTTTTGTCCATATCGGGGGGATGAAGTGAAAAGTATGCACTGACTTGACTAATACAATGTGCAGTCACACAGGTATGCATGGAGTAATATATCACACTGCGTGCACTCACGTAGGTAGGTGTATATCACACTGCATGCACTCACATAGGTAGGTGATGTCACAGACCGCAAGGCAGGTCTGCAGATGGGGTAAATCGATCAGCGTCAGAAATCCTCTCACACGGTCATTTGTTCATCACGAAGGGTAACCCGCGTTCGCAATTTGATGAACTGACTCGCGAAGGGAGCGTTCTGACACTAACGAATTCACCACATACATAGAATTCAAAGATCTGCCACCAAGCGAGCTACACAGCTCGCTACTGTAATTATACTAGGACTTGGAGAACGCTCTATTAAACACAGGGTAGCGAGTTCAGGAGAATAGGTACGATTGTGTATGTTCAGCAACAGGTCATAACCGCTAAACGATTTTTAAAACGTTTAATAACAAAAATGCATTACATACAGTTATATACACCTATTAACATATAAACACAGAGCTTAAAAATAAAATGGAATAAAA